>NW_022111370.1:6748675-6818132 GCF_000313985.2 Echinops telfairi
TGAGCCCCTAATAAAATGTTTAATAAATAAATAGATAAATAAAAAGTCCCATCATTGTTTTATTCCATTTTCCCATGAACTTTTTTATGTCCTTTTCCATCTCGGGTTATTCTTCTGTAATGCCGCTGAGTGGGTTCAAACCACCAATATTCAGGTTAGCAATCAAGCATAAACTCTCTAAGCTACCTTTCAGGAACCTTACCAAGGAAATAGTACAGGCATGAAACTTTGTCCCATATCTGGTTCAGGTCAAGAATTAAGAAGTTAAATATAGTGAGCTATTCGCATTATGCTTATTATTAAAATTAGTCACAGTACTGGCTCTTCTGTGGAGCAAAAATGCCAGTAATAATGTTGAAGGTGGTAGCAAGGATATATTCTTCCTTTCTCATTACTAAAAGCCAACCCATTGCCATCTGTTGATTCCAACTCATAACAACCCTCTATGGAGTCTCAGAGGCGGTAAATCTTCATGGGAGCAGAAAGCCTCATCTTTCCCCTTCATAGCAGCTGGTGGGTTTGAACCACCAACCTTATGGTTAGCAGACCACCCCCTAACCCACAATGCCACCAGATCCCCTTCATTACTAATCATTACTAGCTACAATAAGATCTCTTATATTCAGACATCTCAAGTTTGGTCATCATAATGTGATTTAGTCTGAAATTATTTTCTCCATGGGACCCAAACCAGTTTAAGACATGATAATGGATAGTGAAAATCTGGTTGTAGTACAGAGGGGGTTGTTGACATGTGTTTATATATACATTAAACATTTATATATATTTTTTTTAAACTCAGTCCATTACTATGCCCACAATCAATCACATAGCCCACTGTTTGATCCATAGGTTGTCATAAGCTTCTCTTTAAAAATTGATCACCAGGTCTTTCTTCCTAACCCATCTTCATCTGGAAACACTGCTGAAACCTTTGCAGCATCACAGATAGCAACACACAAGCCTCCACAGGAAGCCTCTTTTGTTGCTGTCAAGGGATATATCACCAAACCACACTAAACTCACCTCCATCAAGTTGAGGCCGACTCACGGTGACCTGTAGAACAGTGTAGAACTGCCCCTGTGGCATTGGGAGATGGTAACTCTTTATGAGAATGGAAAGTCTCACCTTTCTCCCAAGGAGCAGCTGGTGGTTTCTAACTGCTGACCTTGAGGTTCACAGCTCAATGTGTAGCCACTATACCACCAGGACTCCACCAAGGCATGTGTGCCATGTGCTAATGATAAAATGTGACTTCATTCAAGTATCTCAACTGTCACTTTCATTGGTAACTCCTGGATAGTCACTACTTTGGAGGAAAGTGTCTAAAAGCAATATTAGGACATTTCTTTGTTCTTTTCATTGATTTTGCATATCCTCGCCCCTTGGCTCCCACCTCCACTCTGCCCCCCGCCCCCATCCCCAAGTTAATTTCAATATGTTATTTTACTACATTCAAAACACCCATTGCCATCGAGTGGATTCTAACTCATAACAATCCTGTAGAACCCTATAGGGCTTCTTAGGCTCCAATAATGACAGAGGCAGACTGTCACAGAGCAGCTAGTGGATTCGAATCACCAACCTTTTGTTAACAACCAAAAGTTAAAACACTGCTTCGCCATGTAGAGTTCCTAAATTCATAGCAAAAGCAAAACCAAACCCAATGTTGTCTCATAGCGACCCTACAGAGTAGAGTAGAACTGCCCCATAAGGGCTTTATAGAATCTTTATAGAAGAGGAATGCCACATCTTTCTATCATGGAGCATCTGGTGGGTTAGAACTGCCAACCTTTTGGTTAGCAGTCAAGCATTTTAACCATTGGGCCATCAGGGCCCACTGAATTCATAGCAGCTATCATTTATTAAGTCAACAAAGACTTATTAAACGCCAGTGTTGACAGTACATAGGTTGGCACTAAATAGATTGCAGGGGACACGAGAGAATCAAAAGACAAGGAGAACCCTTCTGAGCACTCACAGCCGACTACAGGTTTGAAAGCAAGCAGGATCATCTTTGGAGGTTGGCGCTTAGAAGTGTTGTGGCCTACAGGTCGGCCAAGAAACCTGAAAATGTCAAATGGCTATCAGCGTTGTGCTGAGTTCATCAGAGTGTAGGTTGTTCTACACAATTGCAGATTGTAGGACAATAGTGACTGTGAACACACAGTCTGTGATTGAGTCCATAAACTGACATGGATGATGCTTTCTGCACAGTTTGAGAGATTTGGATGTTTTTTCCTCCCATTAACAAGTGCTTTCCCCCCATATCAGATGCATAAAACTCCTTCTTGGTGCCACAGTGATTTGATCTGAATGCCAACAGAGCAGACTAAGTTGTGCCAGGCTGTTGCAAAACAACAATAAAGAAAGAAGTCATAGAAATTTAAAACTGGGACACTTAAATCCATATTGGTTCTTGCCTTGCTCAATCCCATTAAAGTCTTCTGGCTGCCTGCAGTGCAGAAGTTAAACTCTGCATCCCTCCCGACCTTTTCATGCAAAACCGCCCTAGGAAGCTCTTGTTCTGGCTGATAGCTGACCTTCAATACCCTGGGTATTCAATGTTAAAGAGACTTTGTTTGTGGATGGTAAATTATATCTAGTCATTACTCATGGTTCTAAGTCAATGCATCTCAATGATTGGGGTGTATGCCTATCTTTACTTTCTTTTTAGTCATTCATCTGGTTCATTTTTGTCATTCAACTAATAGTTCCTCAATGCTTGTGTATAGCAGGCATTCATGATTTTTAAAAAGTTTTCTCTTTATTGGTTCCACAGGGCTGCGAACCACAAGGTCAGCAGTTCAAAACCATCAGGTGCTCCGAAGGAGAAAGATGCCTGAGTTTCTGTACCCATAAAGAGTTACAGTCTTGGAGACCACAGGAGCAGTTCTACCCTGCCCTATAGGGTTCCTATGAGTCAGAATGGGCTTGATGGCAGTGAACTTCAGAGGAGTTGAATTATATACCCAATCTGTGGTCTCTTCAGGTCTAGCTAGGCACCCAACACCACCTACTACACCACCTGATATTAAAATATGAATTTAAGAGTTTAAGAGTTCCTGAAATGGCTGCTCTTACAGTTCGTATCTACTCTCATAATCTTTTTATTCTAAACATTTTCTCAATCATTAACTTCTCTGGCCAAAGAAGGGCCATGGGGGAGATTAAGACCTTCCCAGCATTCTGTCACCAGATACCCACCCGCAGCTTGCAAAAACAAGAAGGAGTTCTGAGGGTTATAAAACATGCACTTGACAACCAATATTATCCACTAGCGACACATTGCTCCCATCTCCTCAGCCTGGAATTGCACGAATGATCGCCCTGGTTATGCATTCAGACAAGCTCGCAATGGCCGGGTAGCTGGGGGGTGGGGGAGGGGGGGCGCGGTTACTTCCTTGGATTGCAGAAGATCCCTGACCTCCAACAAAGTCATCATCGTGCAAAGTGCACGCTGTAATGAACCACTGTACTGAACATGTCTGGTGGGGGGCAAGTCATCTCAGAAACAAGTTCGAGAATGGTAGAACAGGCTCCACCTTTCAAATCCACTTCCCAGCACCAGCTCACCAGCTGCACCACCATCCTCTGGGTAGCTGGGTATGCAGTCTTGGTCTGGTCAGTTGATGTGCCCCTAGAGAAGGGACTGTCTGTTGGTCATGCGACCAAGCGGTAGGATGGATTCTGCAGAGAGTCTGGCAGGATGTGGGCAACCAACATGCTCCCGGTAGATGTCAGGAACAGAAGGAAGTGGGGGATTTGTTCTGGTTTCTAAGCATGTCATGTCAGTGCCACATCAGGGAATCTGTGAGGACGCTTGAGAGATAACCCAATGATGCACCCCAAGATTCTGCACGGTGAGCAGCTGCAGGCTCAGCTCTATTGAACAGGGCCGACTTCAACGTGCCAAACACCAGTCAATTTATAGAGATAAGGAACCGTGGTGGTGGTGCTGTTGGGTAGGCGTTGGCCTGCTGTCCACCATGATGGGGCTCTAAACCTTCCGGCTGTACTCGGAGAAAGATGAGGCTCTCTGCTCCATGAACATATATCTATAATACTCAGAAACCCTCTCTAGGGCTACTATAAGTGGGAACTGGGTTGATGACATTGAGGGGGTGGGTGGGTTGGGAGTTAGAGAGATAGGGATAGGGATAATGTCCATGGATGGTTCTCAATAAGTTACTGTCGTCATTAGTTCTGATTCACAGAGACCCTATAGGATGAAGTAGAGCTTCCCCTGGGGGTCTCCTAGACTGTAAATCTTTCTAGGAGTAGAAAGTCTCATCTTTCTCCTTTAGAGCAGCTGGTGATTTCAAACTGCTGACCTTGCAGTTAGCAGCCCAAGGTGTAACACACTATGCAATATAACTCCTTGTAGATATAGAATGTGTAGACTCAAAAACTCACTGCCATCGAGTCAAATCCGACTCATAGTGACCCTATAGGGCAGAGTAGAACTGTCCCTGTGGGTTTCTGAGACTGTAGCTCTTTATGGGAGTAGAAAATCTCTTCTTTTTCCCTTGAAGAGGCTGGTGGTTTCAAACTACTGACCTTGCACCCAGCAGCCCAATATGTAACCACTACAATACCAGGGCTCCTTCAGAATACATATAGACAGAGACTATCGATATCTATGTAGTCATAGGTATAGGCAGGAATTCCTGCCTGCTTGCTGGGAACCTTTAACTCATGCTGCTGCTAATAAAAAGGCTTTAGGTTCATTCCCACCCAGAGGCTCCTTGGAAGAAAGGCCTGGTGATCTCCTCCTGAAAAAGCAGCTGTTGGAAACCTCGTGGCACACAGCTGTACTCTGCCATGTGTTGGACGGAGGTGGGTCACAGCTAACTCAACTGGCCCATGGATTCTCTCTAGCTAGAGACATGAAACCAACAAATGAATAGGCCAGCTGTTCTCTTGCTAATTCTAATCCTGACCGAACCCATGTTTGCAGAGTAGAATATTTTCCTGGCTGGCCCGTCCTGGAAGTGGATCACCAGGCCTTTCCTCTAAGTGCCTCTGGGTGGGTTCAAACAGCTAGTCTCTCTGGTTATAGTTGAGTGCTTAATCTTTTTCACCACTCAAGGACACTATCCATAGATGCTGCTGTGTGTCATCGATTCAATAGCAACTCATAGCTTTCTATGAACTATAGATATAAGAATGGTTACATGTTGGGCTGCTAACTGAAAGGTCAGCGGTCTAAACCATCAACCATGTTCATAAAGAGTTACAGTCTGGGAAACCCTCAGGGGAAGTTCTACCCTGCCCTATAGGGTCCCCGTGAGTCAGAACTAACTCGATGTCAGTGAGTGAGTGAGTCCATAGAGATTAAAAATTAAGTTGTTACAGATTGACACGTAGATGCACACAGACATTGATGTAGATAAAGAACTAGACCCAGGACTGGCTCTTATCTGTTTGGGGTTCTCTGATCAGAATTCAATTGTGAAGGAGGCATATTGCTACCTGTCCCCATTGGGCCCATAGACTTAGAGGACGCAGAGATATTTCAAATGGACAAGAGTGCTGGAATGTGGTCCAGCGACCAACCGAAGCCAAGTCACCTGATAATTGTTTACACTCCAAACCTTGACTTCATCACAGACCTACTAGAGCCGAAACTTGGGGAGTGAGACATGGAAAAGGACACCTCTCCAGGTGTCCTCTGTTTGAGAACTACTGTGATAAATACCCCTGGGATTGTAGGAGGTAAGCCGCACTAACTTGATCTATGGAAGTCAGAGAACAACTCCTACCTTTCCAAAGTTTGGAGCGGAAGAAGGGGCATGATCAAAATCCATACAGGGGCAAAGACAGACATGAAGAGTGTACAGAGGGGGAGGCACGAGAGCCCACATGTCAGCGTGGAAAGTACATACCAGCCTAAGTGACCCAGGGACTTCATCATATAGAGACCAGTCCAAGGCTTCCTCCCTGTTTTATTGCTCCCAGTTTAAGAGCAGACTAGATGGTCTGGAGGTCTTGGCATCTCTATAAGCTGCAGACATGGGTTTCACTTTCCCTTCCTGGTCTACTCCTTCCAGCAATTCCCATTAGAGCCTGAGCGGGTCTTTGAACCTGTTTCAGGATCTATACCTTGGATCCAGAACCTTACATGTTTTGTTCTTGCTGTTGTTATTGTTGTGCGTCACTGAGACAATGCCAATTCATAAGGACCTATAAGGATGAAGAACTGCTCCTCAGGGTTTCCTAAGCTGTAATCTTTAGGGAAGCATGCTACCAAGTCTTTTCTTCCACTGAGCCACTGGCTGGGTTCAAACCAACAACCATTTTGTTTGCTGGTGATTGCTCAATCACTGCGTCACCAGGGTGCCTCCCACTGAATCCCCAACTTCTTGTGGGTGCTCTGATTTTTTGGTTGCAGTCATAAGTGGAATAGATGATGGTAGGTTTCCTACATTGAACCACCATCTGTTAGTCAGTTGGCCATAATGTCATGGCTTGCATGTTGCTATGACATAAAACAAGTTTGAGTAGAACTTCCCAACTCGTAAGAAAGTCCTGGAGATTGACTTCCAAACTTGCTGTTGTTACATGCCATCAAGTCAGTTCCGACACATAGTGACCCTACACACAACAGAACAAAACACCGCCCGGTCCTGCACCATCCTCCCAATTGTCCCAATGCTTGAGCCCATTGTTGCAGCCTGGGTGCCCGTCCACCTTGTTGAAGGCCTTTCTCCTTTTCACTGCCCCTCTTCTCTACCAAGCAGGCGATCTCGCTCCTTGGATTGTTCTGTGCTGACATGTTCAAAGCACATGAGATGAAGTCTCACCACCCTTGCCTGTAAGAAGCACTCTGCCATATTCCTCCCCAGACAGATTTGTTGGTCCTTTTGGCGGTCCATGGTATTACATGCTTCACTGGCACCATCATTCAAATGCATCGGTTCTTCTTCAGTCTTCCTGATTCAAAACCCGCCCAGTGAAAACCTGAGTGATGGACCAATCCGCTGCTGATCACGGTCTGGCTCAGGACCGGGCAGCATTTCATTGTGTACCACGTCACCAGGAATTGGCACCGAGTCGGTGGCATCTAATAACAACCTCGTGCCTTCAGAATAGAACAGAAACATGTCTGCTTTGTCTCAAGCATCCCCATGGTTGCTCAGATGATGTAGGACCAGACATTGCTTCATTCTCTTGTCTGGGGGCTTGCCATGAGTCGGAACAAACTCAATGACAGTTGACTACAGGGTGACCTATGGACTGACAGGCTGAAACCCCCAACACCTACCGCCTGAGGGTCCTTGTCTCCACTGAGTGCTACCCTCCTCTGAACAGTATGTTTGCTCCGGATCCAGCTCACTAGGCTCCATTAAAGCAGGAGGGGATGCTGGCTTGATTTACTTAAATTGGATTCTTTGTCTGCCTTGACTTTATCACCTTGGAGCTACACTGTCATTTAAATTTTATGTGTTTGTCCTTATTTCTTTGGACATTGTTGTTGTTGTTGTTTGGGGGGAGGGGCGGGGGTGTTTTCAGTGCTCCATGGGCCCTATCTGTTTGCCGGGATGGTGTTTTTTTCTATAAAGGGCCTGTCCCATCTGACCGCCATCATCTTTACGGCCTTGTATGCTGTCACCGAGGCTCAGGCCTGACTGCGGTTCGTTATGTTTTGACAGGAGTTTGTTATAAAGCCGAGGAGCATGTCTCAGCCTTTGGCTTGCCAACTTTCTGCTTTACGGGAGCCATAAACCCAGGCAGCTAAAGCGTTCCCTCAAAAGAGAGAGAGAGAAAGTCTGATAACAAAAGCGTGGGGTAGGGGAAGAAAAGTGGGAGAGAGGGAGGAGGGAGAGAATGTTGAGGAGATATTATTAAAGTAGCAGAGAACATAATAGCAGTCATTCAAATGTGAATCATAAAGAGTTTCCTAAGATTTGAGAAAATAATCGTAAGCAGGCTGGAGCAATGTACCTAGACTTGTGGGCCAGTCTGGTTATTCACTGTGGCATCTGGGGTGAGGTGAGAACCAGCGCCCAGTGAATGAAACCTTTCCTGGGTGCGGCGAAAGAGAGAGAAGTGGGGGTACACATGCTTGAGTTCCCTGAATTCTCTCAACTTTCTTCTTGAAAGTTCATTTACTAAGACGACTTAGACTTACCTTGTTTCACTTTGTGGCTTCCAAAATCTAAGCTCACTGCAATTGAGTCCTTTCCAAATCCTAGTGGCCCTAGAGGTCAGGGTCAGACTGCCCTTGTGGGTTTCTGAGACTCTTTACGGAAGTAGGAATCCTTAACTTTCTCCCACAGAGCAGCTGGTCGATTTGAACTGCAGGTCTTGTGGATAGCAGCCCAACATGTAACCACCACAGTTGAGCAGGAAGCTAAAGTCTCTGTCCGTTTTTCTAGCACCATTGTTCTCATCATTAGGTGCTATGGAGTTGGTTCTCACTCATAGTGACCCTAAGTACGATGGAACGAGACATCGCCAGCCCTGCGCCATCCTCACAATTTTTCTGAGTTCATTGTTGTAGCCACAGTGTTGATCCAACTTGTTGAAAGTCTTCCTCTTTTCCTCTGCCCCTCTCCTTGACCAAGCATGATGTCCTTCTCCAGGGACTGATCTCCCCTGATAAGATGTCCTGACTGTACTTCCATCCGAAGAGATTGATTTGTTCTGTGGCCGTTCAGTGTTCTCCTCTAACACCACAATTCAAATGTATCCATCAATCTTCCTCCACTCTTCCTTATTCATGGTCCAACTTTCATGGGATTGAAAATACCATGAGTCAGGCACACCTTAGTCTTCAAAATGATATCTTTGCCCTTTAATAGTTTCAAGAGGTCTTGTGCAGCAGGCTTGCCCAATGCAATCTCTTATTGGATTTCTTGACTGTGGCTTCCATGAGCACGGGTTGCGGACCCAAGCAAGATAAAATGCTTGACGGCTTCATTGTTTTCTCCATTTATCATGATATTGTTTATTGGTCCAGTTGTAAAGGTCTTTGTTTTGTTATGTTGAGGTGTGTGGTAGTTACACAATTTCATGTCAACTTGATAGAAGAATGAAGGGGTGGAGTCTAGTCTGCCAATCAGGTCACAGTCTGATGATCCCTCATTGTGGGCGTGGCCGTCTCATGAGGATTATGGGAACTTCCCCCCTTGATTCTGCCATCAGAAGAGGCAGGCCACTCTCTCTCTGCTTCACATTCCTGTTAACAAGCCACATGGAGCCACGCTGATGGCAGCCAGAGCCCTGGAGGTGCATCCATTGCCATTGGACCCACAGGACTTTCCACCTAACAGCCTGTGCTCTTCCTGCGTTCAGCATCACTGTGTGTGCTGCGTGAGTCTGAAGAGGAATTGATGGGCTAATATTGGACATGGCTAAGATTTAACTTATGGACTTAATCTGAACTGGGTTGGGATGTTTTATTGATGCATAATACTTCTTGATAGAAAGCTCTCTCGTACACATATATGGGTGTCTCTGGATTTGTTTCTCTACTGAACCTGAATAAGCACAAGGTGGAATCCCTTTCTCCCTGTGTACCCAAACACTTTGTTGTTTCGCTTCCTTGAGTGTCTTCTTTGTTTCCTGTCCTTGCCTCCACTTTCTCTATCCATTTCTTTCTTTGTAGCACCCATTCATCGGGTACCTAGCATGGTACCCACGGGGTGGCAGGTATCTGCAGGCTACTTCATCCTCTTACCAACCTCGTAATATTAAGGAGAAAATAACTAACCATTGTCAATATCTTCACCTATGCCAATGTAGAGTTTAGTCTTTCAGCAGATACACTTCCAACAACACTATGTGATCCCGGCTAGTCTTTCTTCTGAGAATGTCGCTCAAAGCAACATGATATGGTTAACCTCCCTAGGAGCTTGTTGACCGAAAGTGAGGGGAGCTCAGAAAACCTGTGGACAAATTCCATTGGCCCTCCGATCCATTTTGCCACAAACTTTTTGGAACCCTCTTGTATGCAAATGCAGGCAATACTCTATTCATGATAGGCTCCATGGGGTTGTTTGCAAGGACCAAATTGGTGAATACAGAGCCTTTGCTTTGAGGTTCCCCATAAGCCTCTGGCCCCCTGTCATCAACTGACCAATACAGCAGCTTGTTGTGCATTTCTGTTTAAGGACACCTTATTTAATATTTCTATTGTTGCTTCCTTGACATTGAACTCATTGTCAACAGCAATAGTACTATAATGCATGCCTGCACGAAACTCATTTAAAGCATGCATTTATTCTGAGAGGCCACATCAAGGCCTTCCTGCATTGGGAACACTGGACCCTCTTGCAGAAGGGCACTAGGTCGACCATTAAGAAGACTCTTGTTCACATGCTGGGAGTCGACCACAAGGCAGAGTCCTCTTATTCTGTCTCATTTCAGAACATGGACACTGAGTGACTGCAGTTCGCCACTGCTCTGTTCAACTCAACATTTGGCCACAGAAGGGCTGCCAGTATTGATGTTAGAGTAACAAGTCAGCTTTCTGAAGCACCTTTGATCATTATAGTACATTTGGTGAGATTTTACCACAGTGTGAGCACCATTTCCCATGCTGGCAGTCCTTGGATTATGAACCAGTTCCATTCCTAAATCTGTGGAATTTCTATGCAAATTGCAACATTATGTACAGTTCCTGTCTAACATCAATTAGTCTGATGTTTGATTTAGTATAGAGTGTATTTTCCAACGGATAAAAGTCATTCCAGAAATGCTTCCGGATCTACTAAAACATCTTTAACATAACCATATAGTAATACTCTTTTGATACATGCTGAAAAGTAGTGCCCATTTTATATTATAAACCTCCGCATATACCTCCACTTTTTTTTTTTATATGATAGGCTCTACAAAGGTTGGGCCACAGATGTATCTTGGATGGGCTGTTGCCTAAACAGACAGGATGGGCACATGGTTGTGTCAATATAACTGATAAGTAAGAGTAAATATGGAAAATCAGGGCAAGGGGATAAAGTTTGGCTCGAGGTGTGGATTACAAATGACTCTCTGTCATCTTTACAACATGCCAGTGACCTAGGTAACATTCTCATCCCCATTTTGCAGCTGAGAAATCAAAGGCCAATGTGGTTAAGTGACTTGTCCAAGCTCACGCAGCTACTGCGTGGCAGAACTACCACATGGGATTCGAGTCCAGCAGGGAGGCTCCAGAGTCCACGCTGTTCATCCCATAGGCCACTCCTGGGAAGTGGCCAGGCCCAGTGAGGTGCGAAAGGAAGAAGTCCAGGGGCATCCCTTGGTCTCTTTACATTCATGGAATCTGCAAAGAAGACAGAGGTGGGACCTTGAGAGAGGGCAGAGCCGTTCCCATGTCTCTGCCACCCGTTCCAGGCTCATGGGGTCCAATGCATGCCAGGGGCACCCCGTTTCCCCATCCGAAGCTCCCCTCTCCAATCAGTCAATCGAGGGCCCTGGGAGACAGCAGTGTCATTTCACGTGGGCTTCTTCTTGGGGAAAGGACGTATCATAGCTTCTAAGCAAGGCCAGCTCAGGGAAGGGATCAGCACATACGGGTCAAAGCCAGGGAACTGTCGTGCTACTTCCCCTGTGAGCGGCATTGGTGGCTGCATTCAAGCTCTCCTAGCAAGTGGCCAACACTGAGTCCAATTGTGTATGATGCCAGAACCCCTAGCAGGCTGGACGCTTCTTTCTCTCATTGAAATCCTCAGGTTTTGCTGAAATCTTCCCTCCCGCCCCCCAGGTTTTCACACACTTGCTCTGGGCTGCCTTTAAAGTCTCGCTGCCTGCGCAAGCACACACAGCATTGGATTCGCTGTTGGGCTGGTTGTTCCCTCCCTGTAGACAGCAGCTAAGGGTCAGAAGCACAGCCCTCTGTGGACTGCTGTAGAATGGGAATCCTTCCCTCTTGGACGACCGCTCATGTTCGAGGACCTTTATTTCTCTCTAAAATTCCAGGCCCCTGGAATGCTGGCCTGGCGTGCAAAGGGAAGCCTGGTTTATGTTTGTTTTCAAGACGTGTGCTTTTGTTGACCAAGCCGGACTGTAGTCGAATTGTGTACAGACGCACCATAAGGGAGAAGCCCATCACACGTAAACAGTCTCCCATGAGAAGCTTCTTTGCCTTACAAAACTCAAAATTAACTTTAATTCCAAAATGCGTCTTCTCAAATGATGGTTCCCAAATCCATAATTATCTAGCCTAGTACACTCAGGTGTGAGCATTCCAGATATGAGGCCATAAAACCCGATTTTCCACTGCCTGTGGTTTGGGCTGCGTTCAAAACCCATGTGTATGCAACTGGTTTGAGGTTGGCAGACTCTCCAGGCGGATATGCCAAGTCCACACTCATTCGCTTGCTAAACATCTCTTCAGTAGCTATTTACATTAGGATTGCAAGAATGATTCTGAAATTATCAAGACCCATGCCCTGCCCTCAGGGAACTATCTATAGTCCCTAAGGGAAATGCAATACAGTAGCAGAAATACCTAAAGGTGTAAGGCCCACAGGATATGCATGAAGAGTTGCGACTGAGCGTTAGATTCACAAGAGCCACATATTTCAGAGGAGTACTGCCTTCTAGGGGGTTTTCAATGACTGGTCTTTCGCAAGTAGATCAACAGCCCTTGCTTTTATGGAGCTTCTAGGCAGATTTGAATTTCTAGTCATTCAGTTAGTAGCTAAGTATCCAACCCTTCACATCACCCCAAACCAAACCAAAACCCATTGCCAGTAAGTCCATTGACCTTCAGAGCTCCCCATGAGTTACAGAGTAGAACGGCCCCATAGGGCGTTCTTGGCTGTTACATTAACAGGAGCAGATGAGCAAACTGCCTCATGCTGCAGCGCTCAGAAGGTTCCAACTCCTAGCTTGTGCATTTGACCATTAAGAAGACTGCTCAAAAGTACCCAGCCACACTGCCAAAGAAAGGCCTGGTGATCTGTAGAAGCAAGAGTACAGACAAGGAAACCCTACAGAGCACAGGAACACGTGCTGTTGGGATCCATGCAACAGCAGCAGTCTTGGTTGGAGGTCCTTACAGGAGAGCACAGGGCTTCTGAGGGACAGCTCCTATACTGCATATACAGAGTGCTAACCAACCAAATCAAGGAGTTTGCAATGCCTAATATGCATGTGAAAGTTGGATGATGAATAAGAAAGACTGAAGAAGAATCAATAAACTTGAAGAGCATGTTCTGCCAAAAGAACAAACAAATCTATTTTGGAAGAAGTACACTCAAAATGTATTTTGCAATGGAGGTTGGTGGACTTCCTCTCATTGGCTTTGGACCTATTATCAGGAGAGACCAGTCCCAGGGAAAGGACATTTTGCTTTGTAAAGTAATAGGACGGTGACAGAGAGGCAGATCATCCATGTGATGGTTGCAACACTGGGCTTAACCACAACAATTGTGTGGATGGCACAGCACGGGGCAGTGTTTTGTTCTGTTATGCATCTGAATCATAACCAACTTGATGATGCCTAGCAAAGGCAACAACTCACCAGTTTATCATGGACTTCCAAAAGAACAAACTAATAGTCCTGGAAGAAGTACAGCCAGAATGCTCCTGGGACGTGAGACCTAATCCTACACACTTTGGACATTTTGTTAGGGCAGAATAAACCCTGAAGAAGGACATCATGCTTGGTACAGTGGAGGGGCAGCAAAAAACAAGGTAGGACCTTAATAGGATGGATTAACACAGGGGCTGCAACAATGGGCCCAGGTATAGGAACAGTTATGAAGATGGTGCAAGACCAGGTGGTGTTTCATTCTGGTGTACACCTGAGTTGGAACTCGATAGCATCTACCAACAAAAACAACCAATTTCCATCAGGTGGATTCTTACTCCAGACAACTCCCTGTGTGTCTGAGTAAAAGGGTGCTATTCTGGAGATGATAATAATTAACATCTATTATATGTTTAACATGGTCAGTCGCTGTACCAAGCACTTAGCCTGTGCGACCTTGTATGTAGTTCTAAAAGCTTTCTGAATTGGTTATCATTTTATTCCCATTTGATGGATGAAGAAACTAAGGCTTACTGGACATCCCCTTTCAGAAGGGTCTCAGGAAGGAGACAAGCCAATCAGGGTGTGATATAGCAACGATGAAAAACACAACTCTCCTCTAGTTCCTAAATGCTTCCTCCACCCCCACCCCTACCCCCTATCATGATCCCAATTCTACCTTGCAAGTATGGCTAGACCAGAGGATGTACACTGGTACAGATAGGAACTGGAAACACAGGGAATCCAAGGCCGATGATACCTTCAGGACCAGTAGTGTGAGTGCCGATACTGGGAGTGTAGAGGGAGGGTGGGTTGGAAAGGGGGAACCAACTACAAGGATCTACATGTGACCTCCTCCCTGGGGGACGGACAACAGAAAAGTGGGTGAAGGGAGATGTCAGACAGGGCAAGATAAGACAAAATAACAATTTATAAATTATCAAGGGTTCATGAGGGAGGGGGAAGCAGAGAGGGAGTGGACAAAATGAGGAGCTGATGCCAGGGGCTTAAGTGGAAGCAAATGTTTTGAGAATGATGAGGGCAATGAATGTACAAATGTGCTTTACACAATTGATGTATGTATGGATTGTGATAAGAGTTGTATGAGCCCCTAATAAAACAATTAAAAAAAAAAAGAAACTAAGGCTTGCTCGCGATCCCACAGTGAGTAGATGGCAAAGCCGACCTAGAGGTGTCACTGCTACATGGACTGCCATAGGCACCTTAAGAGAAAAAGGCAGGTAGAGTGATTATCAGGCAGATGACATGTACTGTCATGGAGACTTGAAGTTTCCTGGGAGTTCATTGAGCATGGGAGGCAAGGCTGGGCCATCCTGCACAAGGTTTTGTTGAATGGGATTCAATAATGAACTTAGAAGCCTTTCGGGGAGTACATAAGATGAGATTTTCTGCTCCCATAACGATTTACCACCTCATTGCCACGGAGCCCGTCCCGAATCATAGTAACCCTATAGGGCAGAATTGAACTGCCCCTGGGAGCGTCTGAGGTTGTAAAGGTTTACAGGAGTAGAAAGTCTCATCTTTCTCCCTCAGAGTGGCTTTCAGATTTGAACGACTAGCTCGGTGCTTAGCAGCCCAACACATAACCCCCTTCCCCCGGCAAGGCTCCTCAGGGTTACTTCTCCACTGTCCTAGAGGGTGGGGAGGAATCAGAATTGACTCAGTGACAGTGAGCTCGGGTTTGAATCACCAGTCTGGGGAAGTTTTTCCCTTTGGTCAAGTGAATGGATTCAGGGTGAGAAACCTCAGAGAACTGCAGACCACCTGAAAGTGTCCAAAGTGCACATATCGTCTGAAGCAATCACCACGTGAGCTGATGCCTCCAAAATGAATCACCTAATGCCGTCATCTACGTAAGTCAACTTTGCGAGGAATCCATTTTGCGATCCAAATGGCAATAAAGTGCAATGTTCGAAAATATCAAGTGAAGTCCTAGTTCAAGGAAGCCCTATCTGAGCAGACGGGGACCAAAATAGTGCCATCCCTTTGAAGGTCAAGTTACTGCTACCCTGGAAAATAAAATAAGTATCGAACTTTCTCAGTGTCTACCCTGGTGGAGAACATTGTGAAAGCCATCTGTTTGTCCTTAAACATTGCTGCCCTGATGGTTTGCAGCCATCAAGTTGGCTCTGACTCATAGTGACCTTCAAAATGTTCATGAAAATATGGAAGACAGAGACCGCTAACTTCCCCCATGGCCACTTTGAACTCCCCTCATCTCAGAGAAAGAAACAGTGATGCTGGCGCGGTGGGTGTGCCCCTTCCTCGTGGAAGCTTCTGTGGCAGTCATGGCAAGGGGGGCTTCCTTCCCTCTCCCTGACCCTCTACCTGACCATGCACAGTGTCCTCCTCCAGAGATTGGTCTTTCATGACACTGTGAGCAAAGCCTAACTAACTGATCTGCACACCAGCTATATTTCACATTCCATAGGATCCCAACTGCCCACTTTTCAGGGGGAAAAGATATATATTCAGCAATGAGAAACTTTTGTACAATAGCTGATAATCCAGAAGAAAGTGGAGGTATCTGCTTTTCAACACACCCTCACCCCCCCACCCCCGATTTATTCTTGTGATCCACTTTGGGAAACTCTGGGATAGACTATGATGCTGTAATTAAAGTGAATGAATCAACCTCATACTCAGTTATAGCTCAACAATATATTCTTGAATGATACAAGGTAAATTCCTGTTGAAGATGGATGCATTTAGTATGATAAAATATCTAAATGAGCAAAAAGCCAGTTACACTTAATGATACATGCTTCGTGGAAGCATGTCCATGACTATCAAATGGTAATAAAAAACCTTCTATTAAGCTGATAACAAAGATGGCCTGGTCGGGGGGTAGGGGGAGAAGGCAGGAGGCTACAAGGTGCTCAGAGGATCTTAAAACCTATTGTTGTTATTTTCAGGTACTGCTGAGTCGCTTCTGACCCACAGTGATGCTGCATACAGCAGTGACATACCACCCAGCACCGCACCATCCTCACAATTGTTCCTATGTTTCAGCCCATTGTTGCAGCCATGGTGTCAACCCATCTCTTCAGGGGTCTTCCTCCTATTCCCTGCTCCTCTGCCTTACCAAGCTTGATGTCCTTTTCTGGGGACTGGTTTCTCCTGGTAACTCGTCCACACTCTGTGAGACATGACCTCGCGGCCTTGTTTTGAAGGAGCACACCGACTTCAACATCTGGATGTCAGAGGTGGGGAGGAACCTGAGGAGCACGGGAGTTTTCTGTTCCCCTGTCTGGAAGTAGGATCTCTTTTCTTGGGGTCTCCACCATTGAGACGTTAAAACAATGCACATGCCTAACGGACACTGACTTCCCCCTTACCTCATAGCAGCCACACCTGAGAGGAAGGTGGAATCCGAGGTCTGCCTCTGTCCCTGGGGAGGAGAGGAATCAGGCCTGGGAACCGCAGTGAGCCTCTGACACAGTATTGTGATCTCTTTCTGCAGCAGAATTACTCATGTCATGAAAACGGAACAATATGAATTTCGGACATGGACATCGATTGCTTAAAAGCAGCAAAGAGTTCTGTTTTGTCACACCCTAGTCATTGTACTAGCTGGCTCTCGGGTTCTTCCTTAAGTGGGGGTGTGGAATCTAATCATGGGTAACCTAATTACACTTATTAAATAATTGCTAGCATTTTCTATTTTGCTCTTCCTACATATGTTAAGTGCTGTTCATAATCACTAATCAGGAGCTGATCAGAATTATCTCAAGTGGAGATCATCCCTACTTGAATCCAAGAAACATTGCCAAACATAGATATATATTTTTAAATGTGGAACTATCTAGAGGCACATTTAAAAGCTTTCAGACCCCACTGACAGGCCACACTCCCATCAACGTTTGGCATGACTTATTTGGATACATGGGTGATTTCAAATGGCTATGTGCCATCAAAGATAGCATCCATATCATTTCTTCCTCTGTTCGTAATATTTCTATTTACATGTCAGCATAATGCATTCATTGCATTCATTGATTTCCACATTGAGGTTGGTCTAGACTCTATAGTTTAATGAAGTTCTGTTTACAAATACAGCTCAATAGTCGAATTTCTGTTTGGACTTTTGAGGTACTGCCGCATTAGCAGAACTGCATAAAACCATCATATTGGAAAGTCAGTTTATCAGGTAATTGTCCTGTCTGAAATAATTCTAAAAGCCCAAGAGTCAGTTATCCCTATTCCAAATGATTTCACCTAATTAAGGTCACGTATGTATGGTTACTTATTTTCAAGGGGTTGGAAATCAACAATTAAGCAGTAGTAGTTGAGCCTTCAGAAGCCCCGTTTTGAGCGGGCCTTCGATAGTCACCATCTGGAGATGAAGACAAGCTTATCACCGAGAACTTGTCTGCAGCCACCCACTGATTGCAGACACCTGTGTTAACCCATTTTGCTTGGAATAAACTAAGCAATGGGTGTATGAGTTGAAACAAAAGAGCTCCTGTTTGGTTAGTGGTTACATGGGAGACTGCAAATCCCAAAGTCAGCAGTTGGAGACCACCAGCTGCTCCTTGAGAGAAAGATGAGGCTTTGTGCTAAGAGTCACAGTCTTGGAACCCAACCTGGGCGGTTCTACCCTGTCCTATTGAATCACTAAGAAGTCGTAATGAACTCAGTGGTAGTGAGTTTGGATTTTGAGAACATGGGCATGAACTGAAGTCCTCGTCGCATGACTTTTTAAAAATTTCTCTTCTGTCTTGACTATCAAATGTGTACATTTTTTGGAGCTGGAGACATTGTGAAAGGTTTAGACTTAAAGCTTGGATAGCTCAAACCTTTCCCCACTCCACTCTTCTTGTGTCCTGAGACCTGTGAGAGCTGGAAATGGGCCAGGCTGCCTTGTTTCTCCAGAACAGAAACTGTGTTCTTTTTTGATGTTCTTTGAATTTGGGAATAAAGAGAAATCAGAAGAGGAAACAGGTCTGGGGCCCCACAGAGAAATCAGAAGAGGCCATATCAAGGCCTGAGGGTGGGTGGGTTGGGGCTTCCCAGTGAAATTCTTGTAGGGCAACCCTTGCTACCCCCGAAGGAATCAGCAGGTGTGTTGTCATGATGGCTGAATTTTGCAGCTTTCCCACCTCGGGCAGAATGCCGTCTTACCACATACCTGTCGCTTGAGTTAGTCAAAAGTATGTGAGCTTCCCTTCTCTGACAGGTTGCTGCTGCACATGGCTGTTGGCTTTTGCTGGTTTTCCTGTACTATGGGGGAACAAAATAATGATGCTATACAGCTAGCTATGCGACAGAGAATTTCATTTGTGTGGCAGTGGTGATGAACCACGGGACTAATCCAGTCATGTTTGTTGGTGGTGACCCTTCTCATGTAAAAAGCCCTTGGCTGGCAGAGTGAAATATCATCCCCCCCTCTGTCTCCATGTTGATGGAGCAGATTCCAAATCATTGAATTCCTCGAGCTGATGTCTTTATGGTAATCAGCTTTGAGTTGGAACATTTGAGATGCATTACATTAATTTGATCTGTTCTGTAAAGCAGAAAAAGAATGTCCATGTTACAAAATGTTCCTTGTTCTATGGGCTGTGCAGATGTGTAAAGGACTGGTGGGGTCAAGTGACTGTTGCTTGACTTTTAAATTCAGCTAATGACCTTGCCCTTTGGTGAATGAAGCTGGATTGGGGACATCTAAGAAAGCTTTAAGGGGCAGGGGCAGGGGCAGGGGCAGGGAGTGGAGCTGGGGGGATTGTCAGATAGGTGCCCTAGAATACTGAATACACACTTGTTGATGGATTTAACCTGCTGTCCATGTGAATCCATCACCACTGTAGACATCCTCCGGGCATGAGGCATTCCAATTGGTGTTCTTCAGTGACCACGTCAGCAAACTCTTTGCCAAGGTCGTCCTTCGAGAATTCATTTCTTCCCAAGCCCATCTACAAAGGAGATATAGATCCATATGGAATGGGTTAACACTGATTCTTATTCAATGAAACTAAATATTGTAAAACATTCAAGCAAAGATTGGAGGATCTTTCCCAGCTAAAGCTCCTTTTCTTAGTTTATTTATCTTAAGTATTATTTTTGTCTTTCCGGAGGCATTAGGTAGTGGAAGAAAGCGATTTATTAAAATCTTTAATTGCTTAAGAAGGACTCTGCCTTCAAATCTGCACGTAAGCAAAATTCCCCGTCTTATGAGTTGGGATTTTCATTGTAAGAGGATTTCAAACCCCTGCTGAAGCAAGAACTTGTTAAGTGTTGCTAAGCATCATATATCACAAAGGCCCAGATACTTACACAACTGTTCAAAGTAAACATGGGCGAGGCAGGATATACAGTCTGGAAGAAGACCAATTCCCACCAAATGGAAGGTATCAAGTTCTCTTAAAATGAGATATCTATGCTCAAGAAAGAACTTCTACAACCCAGGATATTGACAGTTACACAAGCAGGGGTCTTTTCTTATGGGGATTCCCATCCATTGGTCAACATCTCCATTCTTTAAAGCCATTTAAAGTCTGTAATATTTTCAAAATTACAGACTCCAATTAGTTACTTCTAAACTTTGAATGGGAAGTTCTAAACTTCTAGCATTCTAAACTTTGTCTTGGAAGAAGTAAGACCACAGTGCTCCTGAGAGGCAAGGATGGCAAGACTTCATCTCACATACTTTGGACATATTGTCAGGAGAGACCCATCCTTGGAGAAGGAAGTTACATTTGGAAAAGTGAATGGGGTGGCACAAAAGAGCCACCCTTGACAAGAGGGATTGACACAGTGGCTGCATCAATGTCTTTGAACATAGCCATAATTGTGAGCCTGGTGCAGGACCAGTGTTTCATTCTGTTGTGCTAAGTGTTGACTAGACAGGGCCCAACAACTGCAACAACAAACTTATAATCTTTCCTTGATAGTTTTTTGTTTTGTTTTTTTCTTTTTCACACTGGCATTCTAGGATCTCTAAAGGAGAGCCAACAAGTCTGCTATGCTCTTAGAATTGTTCTGAAGCTTCAACAAGAGATGGCTAAGCTACTCCACACACCACAAAGCATTCAATTTTAAACTTAGTATTATTATATTAGTACAAGTTTTTAAACTGGCTTGTAACTGAACCATGGAAAAATTCGAGTCATTTTCTGATGTATTTGTATTTTCTTTTTTCAAAAATGTTCATTTTGATCGTGTGAGGGGGCTTCACAAAGTCCATGAAAAAAATCGGATTTAAAGATAGGAATGTTCCACAGATTTTGAAAGCCCCTGGTATGTGTGATCCAAGAAAAGAATGTGTTTTCTCCCATATATTATTGACTTTCAGCAGACACAAAACCTGGAGAAATAATGGCACTAATTTCCTGGCTACTTGGGGATTTTATTTCACTGTTGTAACCCAGAAGGGTCCTGGCAGTTTGCTAAGAGAGATTTGCTTCCTGAGAAAGGATATCATGTTTGGGCAAGTAGATGGTGGGCCATAAACAAGGCAAATGCTTCATGCGATAGAATGAGACAACATATGCACAAAACAAACCAACTAACATGAGGACCAACTAACACATGACCGGGTAATGTTTCGTTCTGGTATACATAGTTTCCAAATGTTATTTGGCCTAGCACTTCCTTTTCAGAAAAAAAAAAATTACTCAGCATCCCTCTGATAATTAAAAATATTCATGTGATAGCCCATAAAGCAGTATAAGGTGTCGGTATCTGCTCTCCAGACGTTTCCAGCACCCTCGAGGGGATGCTATCACCCACTTTGGGAAACATTGCTCTCAAGGCAGAGGACATATGGCTTCTTGGGATGATTGGCATGGCATGATAGGAGAGTGCGATGGAGCTGGGTGAGCACCCAGTGTCTACTGCTTGTTTTAATGGTTTGTTTCTCTTTCTCTCCCAGCTATCGGCAGGACCCTCATCCCCCGATACTTTAGCACTGTGTTCGAAGGAGGAGTCACCGACCTGTATTACATTCTCAAACACTCAAAAGAATCATACCACAACTCATCCATCACGGTGGACTGTGACCAGTGTGCCATGGTCACCCAACACGGGAAGCCCATGTTTACCAAGGTACAGTTCAGACTTGCTAATCCACTTTGCTTTTTCTTCTCTGGGCGTACTGAAGAATCATCACTCTGGTCTTCCTATAGAACACTGAGCCAGTTTCTAATACCTCAGATACCTTTCCCACCAAGAGATCATCTTTGTGGCGTGGCATGGGTGGGTATGTCTAGATACATGTGTGTGGCCTGGAGCACAGGAATGTCAAAACAGGATACTGTAGCTCAGTCTCAAATCTCAAAAGAAAGTCTACCCCAATGGTCAGACTTTAGTTGCTAAAACATTTTGTTTTTGTGTAAAAAAGGATTCAGCTCCTAGGGAGATATTCTGCTAGAATTGTGCGGTGTTTGCCTTACATTACCAGCATTTAGCATAAATAAATAAAGCCAGCTTCAAATCTTAACATTCCAATAAGAAAAATGAATTAAACAAAACCCAAGTAGCCGTCATCTAGGAAAGAGAAATAATATTAAGGACTACAAGGTTTCTGTAAATTCAAATTTGAGGAAGTTCTGAGATTTGCTAACGTATTCCTCGATCTAGTTGACAATCTTGCATCTTTGTGGTGTCCTATGCTGGTGTTTAAAAAAAAAAATCAAGGCAAAAGAAATGGTTATAAAATGTGAACCCAAATTACCACATGCTATTAATATTATAGTGTCTTGATTTTATCAATTAAATAAAATTTTCTCACTGCCACTGAGTCAAATTTGACTCGTAGTGACTGAACAGGACAGAATTTAAATCTTTACAGGTACAGACAGCCTCATTTTTCTCCTCTGGGAAGGCTGGAGGGTTTGCACAGCTGACTATATGGTTAGCAGTTCAATGAGTAACCAGCTACACTAACAGGGCTACTTGATTTCATCAGTAGACATTTTAAATAGGAAATAGGCCTATTTCTCTTTCCTCCTGTCTTAACAGTTAGCCTGTTGAAACTGTTTTTCGTTTTGTGTTGTGTTGTGTTATTTTATTGTTTGCTGTTGTTTGTCAGTTCAGGACAAAAGAACTTCTCCGTTTTGTCTTTTTAAAATTATTTTACTGGGGGCTCGTACAACTCTTATCACAATCCATATATCCATCCATGGTTTCAATCACATCTGTACATTTATTGCCCTCATCATTTTCAAAACATTTGCTTTTTACTTCAGCCCTTGGTATCAGCTCCTCATTTTCCCCTCCCTCCCTCCGCCCCCTCCCTCACAAACTCTTGATCATTTATAACTTATTATTTTGTCATGTCTTACACTGTCCGACGTCTCCCTTTACCCACTTTTCTGTTGTCTGGCCCCAGGGAGGGGGTTATCTGTAGATCCTGTGATCAGTTCCCGCTGAACACTGAGAGAAGTCCATGAGTGGAAGGGGCTTTTCCAATAGGAAAGAACCCACCACCTGGATCCTTTGAATTCACCTCACATCGTCCTGGAGACACAGAATAAATGTTCATAAAGTGGTAGATCAGATGGCTATCCAGCCATTCCGAGTGTTCATGAACCTGAGCACTGCAGACCCTTCTTGGTGGCTTCCTTATTATTTTTCTCTGGACTTAGGGTTACTTTCTGGCAATCTGCAGAAAACATACCAATCCTTCATACTTTATAGGGAATCAAATTCCCACGATGATGAACTAAAGCTTTGCCATAGCTTTCTAAAAGAAAGGCACGTGTTCATATATTGACTCAACTGCTACTTTCCCCAGCTGGAATTTTTCAGACGCGGGGTAACTCAGCACAGTTCGTTGCTCTAGATAGAAATAGAGTGCTGTCCATCCGGAACTTGTCTGACGTCAACACATAGCCTGTTCTTCTGATGAATGGAGAAAAGGCAGCACTATCCAAACTGAGAAACTGAGATCTCCCTCCATGGTATTCTTCCGTCAAGGATCCCTGGGTGGCGAAAACGGTTTGTCCTCAGCACACTAACTGAGCGGTTGGCAGGTCTTACCCACCCACTGGCACCTGGGTGACCTCTTCCCATAACAATGGCAGCCAAGAACACGCACTGGAGCATAGTTCCTTGGCACATTGGGTCCCCGTGAGTCAGAAACAAAGGACTGACGAATGGGCTTGGGGGTTCTGTTCTGTTTTGTACTTGTTCTACTACTGGAAGCTCTCCACTCTGTGGCGGATGCCTATTTCCTTCAGGCATACAAGCTATTCACTGGGAAGCTCTGAGCACCTTGTGCAATACTGCACCCTCTGTGCCTAGTAGCCCTTCCTCGACTGGAGCTTACGCTTACTCTTCTCCGTGCCACTGTAGCTGCTGACTCCTGGAGGGAATATTCCCATGCTGTCGTGAACACATCGCTTTCTGGGCAATGGAGCTCCATGTGGACTTAATCCACAAACTAATTACACACATTTATTTTAGGAAACATTTGTTTAAGATGCTGGGGATTTTTCTCACCCGCTCTTCGTGGTTTTCCTTCTTGTGCTTTGCGCTTTGTTTGCTTCCATCCCTGCCCCTTGGAGGCCATGAGACCCCCCCCAAAGAACCCTTCAACTGGGTCTCTCGCTCGTCCGTGAATTAGAAACAACACATCTCGATGTAATAAACGACGATGATGGTCTCATGTAACAGAGTGGATATTAGAGTCACAGAGATATACAGAGAGAAGAATCGCTCAGAACCCAGTTTCCTTTTTCAGGGGGACCCACTAGCAGCACACGGCACAGTGTAGCACATTGGGTGTAGGCAGCACCCCATTGTTCTCATTGAGACCTCCAATAAACTCTAATTCCGTAAATAACACTTGATCCTTGGGCTCCAAGTTGGCCTTATGAAAATTTGGTCAACCAGTGAATCCAAAAATCAGCCCCCTTCCTAATCAGCAGTAATAGTTAATATTCCTCAGGAGTACAGTGCACGTTTTGCAATTTCCTGGTCCCGGCAACATTATAGATTACAGATAAATATGTAATTAGAGTTTTAAAACACAAATTAGAAAACCTCTCTTTTATGTTTTCTGTTTTGAGTCAAATAGAAAACAAGGCTTAAGGAGCACACTTCAAGGTTCTCAGTATCAGGGATCCCCAGGTTCTATCTGAGAGTGTGAGCAAGGACAGATCCTAAGGGAAGCCATTTGGGGTGCATTCTTGGAGTTGTTCAGTTTTACAAACTGGGAACATAGTTATAGGCACTCCCGCACAAGCTTATCACCTCTGTAAATATAGGTTTATGTTCTTTTTCTGGTATTCAGTATTTATTATGGAATTATTTATTACTGGGGAAAATACCATGGAAGTACACCAGCCAACTTTTCTGCATGTGTACTCACTTCTGTCTTGGATACCGACTCCCTCCTCCTACCCGAGCAAGTCTATAGACCACGTTATACTCAGGAGGTTTACGCTTAGCCTGGTTCTAGCCAGACCATAGGTGTGAGGAGTGAATTGTATGAATACACTATGTCTGTATCTCATATACTGTGACGCCTGGTGGTATGGTGGTTACACATTAGACTGTTAACTGCAAGGTCAGTAGTTTGAAACCACCAATGGTTCCACAGAAGACAGATGAGTCTTTCTACTCCTGTAAAGAGTTGCAATCTCAGAAATGGACAGGAGCATTGTGTGTGTGGGAGGGTGTGGGGGGATGTTAAAAATTTGTGAAAAATGAACTTTTCCCAAGAACATTTTGAAGCCCATATATATATATATATATATATATATAAACAGACATACACACAGCAACTCTCAACTCGATGGCAGTGAGTTTGGTTTATATGTACATAAACACACACACAATTTCCCACAAATTCTTTGAAATCTTCTAGTGTATATATATATTATGACTGAGTAGTCGCAACCTTGGGTACCAACATAAAAAAATGATTATGAGGATGGTAAAGGACCAGGCAGAATTTCATTCTGCAACTTGATGGCTAACAATAGCTAGATATAGACACAGATATCTACAGAGAAAGATGCACATTTGTATATGTGCCCTTCATATGTGTTCATTGTACGTATGTAGGAGGCATGTATACATGTATGTACACATTGCTATGTGCTTTAGGTAAAGTGCAAGGAGCTTCATGCAACCATCACCTCAAGGCACTCTCCCATGCAGACTTCCAAACATGAAGTCCAAGGAGCTGAACGCAACACCCCTGCTGAGAAAGCCTGCTCTGTTTCCTAAAGGCCAGCTGAGAGTCGACAGCCGCAACAACAGCACAGTCAATATTGCTTCACACGGAGTCAAAGAGAGAAAAGGGTTAAAAAGCCACGGGTTCGTTTGAGAAACGTCCTCCTTTTCTCGTTCCACGGTTCCTGGCCTAGTCTCAAGCGATCACGTGATGCGCCGAATGCCTGCCAGCCTCTTTCTTGTTGATCCTCCGGAGACCATCTGTGCTGGGGGCATTGATTAGAGTGTGTCTGCTGGGATTACATCTTTTCTGTTGCCATGCCAACTAATCAGCTGATTTTGGTTACCACAGAAACAAAATGTCAGAGCTCACAGCGCGGTAACATGAATTCAGCCCAACAGAAAATGTTTTCTTAATTGGAGCCCCTTTTGATTTTGGATTCCAAGTGAAAGAAAGGCTTAAAAAAAAAAAAAGACCAACTTCAGATAAAGGCTGTACTAATTGTATTGATTCAGAGAAATGCACAGAATTTTTCTGAAGAGAGAAAACATTAATTTCCCTTTTTCTCGGATATGCCCCTTTTTTTTCCACTTCAGAACCAGAAATATGTGTGTGGGGTTTTTTTCCTCATGTACAACCATTTGCTGGTTGTTGCATATAAAATAAATCGCCAAGACTTTGGTTCTCTTTAACTTCTCTGGGGGTTGTGGGTGGGGGCATGGAGGCCACACATGGCTTGGGAGAAGGTGGTGGAAGCAAATCCTTGGAGAACATCATCCATGACTGGAAGTCTCCTCAATCCATTCACTCGAGGAAGCCATCCTGGTTATCTTCATGGAAACAGCAAACCATTTTTGCCACCCAGGGATTCTTGGTGGAAGAATCCCATGTAGGGAGATCTCATATGACACTCTGGATGAAGCACATCCTCTCTCAGCTATAATCAGCCCCTCAGAGAAGTCCAATATCTTGCCACGTTCTAGTCTGTAGGCCTCTGACCGTTGGAGCACAAGAAGGATCCCCAACTGACTTGCAGGGTTCCCAAGGACACAGAAACCAATGTGACTTGGCCTTACAGAAGCTCCCATGGAGGAACTCATCAGAATGACCACGTACCACCTGTTGTTGTCACCAAGACACGTGTACACCAGACGACCTTCAAAGTGTTGTTCATGAACCTGGAGCGGCTGCATCAGCTGCGGAGCTTTGTTGTTGATAGGAGATGCTATCGCTCCATCCTTTGTGCAGTGGACCAAAACACTGCGCAGTCGTGTGCCATCCAGACAATCACTGGTATATTGGAGCTCGTCGCTGCATCACACAGAGGGCCTTCCTCTTATTCGCTGACCCTCGCCATCCCCAAGCACGATGCCCTCCTTCTCCGGGGACTGATCCTGACAGCAGCACTTCTCATTATGGAATTCGACTCCATGAGCAGTAAACCAGAGATTCCACGTTTGTGGTTCCTAGAACCACTCACATGGTCGAGACAATAGAGAAGCATGACATTTAACGGGGCTAATAGGTGTGTGAGTGTCCAGTAAACACCAATCTTTAAAAAGAGGGTTGGAGAGCACATCCCCATGCCCCTATACTCTATTGTGAGGACATTTCACCATTGGTCACTGGCTCTAGCTACTTCTCTGTGATGAAAGTCAGCGCGACAAGTGACTTCTGTCATACTAACGTCCCGGGTTGGGGGAGGGGGGGTAGGATGCTTGGCTTATTCACCATGTACCCTTCCTTTTGAAAGCCTTGGTCAATTTCAGCGCTGACGATGTGCTGGGAGGAGTGGTTCAGAGACACTAGTCTGCCCCCGTCTGTGTGCTCAACTCTGGTGGTGAAGATGCTCAAAAACAAGACTGTAGATCATTGAACGGGGAGTGTTGGAGCAAGGTGTTCAGATACCGGAAATTACCCACCAGTTCTGCTAATTGGATCCGAGATAGAGGGCTTCACCCGGACTACCAATAATTATCTTACCGTGCTTCTGAGAACTTGGATAAAACATCAGTGACCAGTGTTAGCAAAGTCTTTCTTGAGTTGAGTCCTATCACACGTGTTAGTAGCTCTTCTCTCTTGCGTTTGACTTGCTGCTAGAAAATAGCACCTTAAATCAGGCCAAGTGAATAGAAAGCATCGAACCAGTGCCTAGTGAGTAGCTGGAACTCAAATGATGAAGGCATTTGTATTAAACTCACACACCAAAAGAAAGTGCTGTGATGTTTCCCAAAAAGTTTTATATGAATCGGTAATCATCTAAATAAAGTTACAGCCTTATAAATGAGCATATCCCCTAATTACTTCATTGTCATTATGTTGGTTTTTTTTTTTTTTTTGCAGTGCAGGGATTTTAAATGAAATAATCTCTCTATAAATAAAGTCTACCCAAAGCCCAATATGTTAAAATAAATCAAATTGATGATGCAAAAAAACCCAACCCAGCCTTGTTGCTATGGTGTTAATTCTGACTCATCAGGACCCTACAGGACAGGTGAACGTCCACTCCATGGCAGGGAGCTTGGTTTGGGGGTGGGGAGGTTTCCAAGGCTGGAATCTGACGGAAGCAGTCAACTACATCTTTCTCCCAGGGAGCAACTGGTGAGTTTGAACCACAGACCTTCCAATGGACAGCCAACCACTTAACCACTGAGCCACAAGGGCTCTTAAAAATGTAGGCCGCGCTGGTGGAATTCAGGAAATGCTTAGGAGCTGAGTGCTGGTGGAGGCTCAGCTTCCTTCCAGCCCCAGCCCCAAGCAGAGCCTCTGCGCTGCATCCCAAGAACCTTCCTCAGTGCCCTCCATTCTGTTGACTCACCGCAACCCTAGGGGTTTCCAAGACTAATTCTTCACAGCAACAGAAAACCTCCTCTTCCTCCTGCAGAGTGGCTGAAGCTTTCAGACTGCTTGCCTTGTGGTTCTCAGCCCAACACTTAACCCACTCCACTCCCCGGCTCCTTCTTCATGAGCTTTAGAAGGCTACCAATATCTGGTTCTGTGGCAACCAAGCCCAGGCTTCTTTAATCTCTAAAGCTGTCATTAACAGGCTTCTTACTATATGCCAGGTATGATGCTAGACAATCTCCCTACACAATTTCATGTATTGTCCTCTCCCAACTACTAAGGATATTAGAGCCCACGTTTGATAGACAAAGAAACAGAAATGTAGAGAATTTATTTGATTTCCCCAAAGTTCCAGAATGAGTAAAAAGTTGCATTTGAACCCAGTACTTACTGCCTGACCCCCAAAGTCTCCACTGCTTAGCTCTGCTTTCCTGAAGGATGTCTGGACTAATCAGTGAGCTGCCAAGATTGAGCTGGAGCAATCTGCTGCCGTAGAGACAGGCTCGGTGGTGTGTGAATGACCACCACCATCTCCCATCCCAAAGTTGTTAACTGGGAACAGAGTCAAAACGGCACCCTGAAAATGGCTTGAATCTCACCCCAAAGGAGCAAGATCTACCCTGCCACTTGCCAGTCTATCAAGGGGGAGAGTCTCAAAAACTTCACGGTGCTTCATTAATCATATCATTTTTCTTAAAAAGATAGGCGTGTTCCTTCAAAAGTTGACCCCTATGGAGGCAGAACCTACCATCGTGAATTTAAGAAGATCCAAGACTAGATTCTTTTTTTTTAGGGGGGGGGGTGATGATTGTACAATTCTTTTTTTTAATCGTTTTATTAGGGGCTCATACAACTCTTATCACAATCCATACATACATCAATTGTGTAAAGCACATTTGTACATTCATTGCCCTCATCATTCTCAAAACATTTGCTCTGCACTTAAGCCCCTGGCATCAGATCCTCATTTTCCCCCTCCCTCCTCGCTCCCCCCTCCCTCATGAGCCCTTGATAGTTTATAAATTGTTATTTTGTCATATATTGCCCTGTCCGATGTCTCCCTTCACCCACTTTTCTGTTGTCCGTCCCCCAGGGAGGAGGTCACATGTAGATCCTTATAATCGGTTCCCCCTTTCCAACCCACTCTACCTCTACGCTCCCAGTATCGGCACTCACACCACTGGTCCTGAAGGGATCATCCGCCCTGGATTCCCTGTGTTTCCAGCTCCTACCTGTACCAGTGTACATCCTCTGGTCCAGCCAGGCTTGCAAGGTAGAATTCGTATCATGATAGTGGGGGGCAGAGGAAACATTTAGGAACTAGAGGAAGAATAGATTCTAAGGAAGCCTCTTTTCTACACCTGTCAGCCACGGTCCCTACCCGCCAGGGTGAATCGTTGCCTTCTGGGACTCCTATTGAGAAACCCTCTTGTCGCTCACAAGGAAGCATGATCACTCTTATTGGATACATCCTCCTGATTCAGGATAACCAACGTTAGAAGATGCCCTCAGGGTTTTAGGGTCTCACTCACTGCCAGTGACAATGACAACTCTGACACAGAGAACCCCTAAAGGTAAGAGGAGAGCTGCCCCTAGGGGTTTCCAAGGCTGTAAATCCTTACGGGAGCAGAAGCCTCATCTCTCTACTGAAGAGTGACGGGGATTCAAACTACCCCGACCTTGCAGTTAGCAGCCCAGCATGTAAGCCACTACGCCAACAGGGCTCCTCTCACCTATATGGTAAAGGGGTGATAAAAGGTGGAAGAAATAGTAGGCAACAGTGAGAGGAAACTGCAAGCTGAGCAGTTTGAAAATCCCAGGTACTTCCCAGGAGGAAGATGAGGCTTTCTGCCGTGGGAAAGCTTTCCAGCCCCAGAAGCCCACAGGGGCAGCTCTACGCTGTGCTGAGGGGTCACGGTGAGCTAGAATTGAAGAGAGAGCAGTCAGAGCTTGAGTGACGTGTGGGAGGAGTTTTCAGTACAAAGGTCTCTACAACATGGGCTTGAATCTCATCGAGAGAGACAGAAGACAAAGCAGGAGTTCGTAGCTTCAGTAGCTCCCATGACTATGAATCAGTAGAGGTGGCCTTTCAACTCGAGGACCATGGAGCACTAAGCCCCCAGTTTGTATTGGTCCAGCTATGCCTGAGATCGATCTGCTGTGTCACCATCTTGGCCACAAACCAGCCTCAGGCCAGTGGGAGAGACCCAGCCGAGCAGCTGACCTGGGGGTGCCACGCTGTGATGTTAATGTGGATCACAAAGGAATGTATTGTTTGTTGCTTTCAGGTATGTACAGAAGGCAGACTGATCTTGGAGTTCACCTTTGATGATCTCATGAGAATAAAAACATGGCACTTTACCATTAGACAATACAGAGAATTAGTCCCAAGAAGCATTCTAGCCATGCATGTAAGTAATTTAATTTCTCTTTTACTTTTCTTTGTCTCTGCCCCCCTCACCCCCTTCTATTTTACTCAAGGGTAAAAGCCCAGTTCTCTCTGGATGAAAGAGCTCCACTTGTTTCCACACTTTAGGTAATTAACTCTAAATTATTGGATTTTTTCCCTCTAACCATTAGAATCCACAGGCTCTTTTTAGGTTTTCCTTTGGATCTCTGCGTCTGGGTGCATGATGAGATTGTTTTTCATACTTCATATTATTTTAAACTCCAAAGTGAGGTTACCTCAATAAACACTTTGTCCTTCCCGTAAATTCCATTTGTTTATTATCAAGTGGCGCTCTGACTGGGCTAACAAACCTGTTAGGTATAACTGGGGAAGGAAATAAAACAAGTAAGAGAAACAGTTCCCGGTTCTGATTAGAACCATCTGACGGGGGCCGGGCCTGGTGTCACGTGGTTCCTGGTCACAGGGCTGGACTCGAAGCGGCACGTTTGTTCCCTTGGCTTCATCTCGCTACTAATCGCATCAAATGCATTGAACACTAGCAAGGTACGAGGTCAAATTGGATACCCAACTGGTGCTGTAATTTGAAGGTAAGATCAGCTAGGAGCTGGTGAGCCACAATCCCTGAAGAAGATGTTGATTTACCCAGGGGTTGTCTGAGCCGCATAGTGGTCTTATCAATGGCCCCCAATGCATATAAAAATGGGATAGTGAATAAAGGTAGGCAAATGAAGAACTGACAGGTTCTAACTTATATTGTTGTCAAAAACCTTCATGTATACTGTGCACAGCTTAAAGGATGAACAGATCCGTCTTAGAAGAAATACAGTCAGAAAGTTCCCTTGAAGTAAGGGTGGCAAGACTTCGACACGCTTTACTTTGGACACATCATCACTAGCTCAAAAATACCTAATTGGTAAAGTGGCGTGACAAGGGAAATGAGAGAGACCCTCCATGAGATGGGTTGACTCAGTAGTCGTAATAGACACAAAACACCAATGATCATGAAGCTGCCACTGGGCAATGTTTACTTCCATGATATATATGGCTGAGAGGAGTAGGAGCTGGCTTGTTGGCAACCAATCACAATAACACAGTGAGAGGGAAGCGGTGATTGTTCAGCAGGGGAATTCTTCCCTTCCAGCCGGGAGGCTCGGGCAGCACAGCTCATGCACAGCTACCATCCGTTGGAAATAACAACCATTAGCAGTTGTTGAGTGTGTCATGTGCCAGGTCCAATTCTGCATGTTTGGTATATGTTATGATTTAATCTTCAGAGCAACTCGTATAGATGGACTGATATTATTACTGTTTTAAAGGTGTCCGAGAGGTTCCATAAAGTGCCTATTATTTTCCAGCATGGAAATGGCAACACTAAGAACCTATTGACTGACTCCAAAGCCCAGGTTGTTAAACCAACCAGCTGACCCCAGCATGTCTTTGGATTTCTGTCCTCAGTCCTCTCCTCTGCCTTTGCCTTTCCCCTTGACCTGGTTCATTTTTCTGGGGGACCCATATGGTCACTTTCAGTGTTTCTGACCACCCACACTCAAGTCCTTCTCGACTTTCAAAGCCTAGTTCAAGTCTTCTACTCTTCCAAGGGGTGGTGGTTGGGAAGCTGGAATCTAGAATTAGATGGCATGGATTTTTGACCCGGGTCTTATGTGACTTTAGACAAATGGACTGTCATGTCTGCCCCACTAGACCCTCATCTATAAAATGAGTGCAATCATAGAGCTTCCCTCAGACAATACTAGGCCTCAATTGCCAAAATCCTGGTCAAGCCAAGTTGACACAAACCTCAACTATCACATGTGAGAATGCACATACAACACTTAAATAGTGCCTGGCCCATAGCATGCCTTCACCAAACACTGGCTAGTGACAAGCAGCAGCAGCAGCAAAGCAGCCCTACCCTTCTCCTCATTGATTTTCATGCTTTTTGCCAGGTGGAATGCAGACTTCTTGAGATCAGCTGTGTCTACTTGAATGTTCCTCCTGGCACATGTGAAGGGTTCAAGAAGTACTGACCCGATGTCTGCCAAGCACCCCATTTCAAGAAACTCACATGAAGAGTGATACCATGTGACTGTTTTCTTCCATATTATGATGGTGTTTATTATGCTGCTATTGTTAGGTACCATCAATATGGTTGCAACCGTGTGTACTACAGAAGGAAACTCTGCCCAGCACTGTGCCATCCTCGTAACTGTTCTTATGTTTGAGCCTATCAATACATCCACTGTGCCGATCCATCTTGTCAAAAATCTTCCTCTTTTTCACTGCCCTTTACTTTACCAAACATGTCTTTCTCCAGGTACTGGCCTCTCCTGACATGTCCAAAATATGTGAACAAAGTCTTACCAGCCTTGCCTCTAAGAAACATTCCGTACTTCTCCCAAGATAGATTGGCTTGTCCTTTTGGCAGGCCAAGGTGCTTTCAATATTCTTCGTTAGCAGCATAATTCATATGCATACCTATATGTATATGTATTAGGTGGGGCAACGGTGAACATGCTTGGCTGCTAACCTAAAGCTTGGGGGATGGCGTACCCAGTGGCACCTTTGATGAAAAGCCTGATGATTGACTTCCAAAGAAAGCAGCCATTGGAAATCTTGTGCCAACGTTTTACAACGTGTGGCCAACACATGGCATCACCATGAGTCAGAAGCAACTTGGCAGTAACTAGATACCATTGGCTCACTATGCAAACATGTATACATCTGGTTGGTAATATCACTGTGAGAAGAATTGAGTCTAGAAGAGAATAAATTAAGGGTGAGAGAATGGAGACAAATGGATGTTTACTTTCTCATGTTTCCCTCCGTGTAGAGCCAATTTGCTTATCTTGGCACATTGTCTGTTGCTCTCAAGTTGATCCTGAGTCTCGGTGACCCTGTGTGCCCAAAGGTAGAACTAGAACTGTTTCATGGGGCCTACAAGGGTGTGATCTTTTAGAAACAGATCTCCCGGTCTTTCCTATTGAATCCCTCTGAGTGGGTTTGAATCACTAATCTTCCCATTGCTTAACCATCTGTACCATCAGGAGCTCCAAATTGCTTCTACCTATTAAAGACAACAGAGTAAACAAAAACAAGGACTATCAACTTAATTTTAAAATGGGAACTAAAAAGGGTTTTCATGATTCCTGGCCAGACCTAACATTTGGGGAAGCCCATGCAGCTGTCCCAAATTCTAGACTCTGAAAAACATTTCTAGATATGTTGATTACTCTTGCAAACTTTTCAGACTGAGTCTCAAACTCTAGGCTGTTACAAACATCAGCACCATCATAGCCAGAAAGCTAGACCAGCCTTAAAACAAGGGCCTGCCATCCATGGTGAATGACGTGGGCCCCAGTGTCTTGTACCCCAACTTTCAGACCCTGAAGCAGCAGTCCTGGGCCCTCCCAAGAAAGAAGCAGAGCCATTTCTCCCCAAGACAGAGACCACATCGGAGTCAGTAGGGTTTCCCTGGATAATAAGCCATACATCCTTCTTCGAACATTTCCTTAGGTGTTACATGCAAATGTCTACTGATAGACAAATAGATTAATTTATCTCCACCACCTGTCCATTGGGCCAGGGTAAACATATGACTTTTTGTTGTTGTTTTGATCTCTTTAGGCACAAGATCCTCAGGTTCTGGATCAACTGTCCAAAAACATCACCAGGATGGGGCTGACCAATTTCACCCTCAACTACCTCAGGGTAAGGCCATGTGGAATGACTCCTGTTCCTGGTATCTTTGGAAAGTATCTGAGCAGTTCTGATGCATCTTGAAGCCAGAGTTGAAATGCAGTGATAGAGCACAGTGTGTATATATACTGGGCTAGGGCGCCCTGTTGTGTGTTGAGCTGCTCATCACAAGGTCAGCAGTTCAAAACTACAAGTTGTGTTGTAGAACTAAGATGAGGCTGTCTACTCTTGTAGATTGTTGCAGCATCCGAACCCCACAGAGGCAGTTCTACTCTGTCCTATAGTATTGCTATGAGTCAGAATTCACTCAATGTCAATGAGTTTGGTTTGGGTTTGGGCGAGGTATATGTGTATGAGTGTGTTGTGTGTGTGCAGTTATATGTGCACGTTCAAATGGTAGTGGTGTCTAATTAGCAAAACATCAAGTCTACATGTTGGCAGGGCTCAGTGCCCTCTCTCCATTGGTATGGCTTTTGGAATTCATCATTCAAAGACTAGAAATGTCCCTTCTCCTATTGCTGGTCTTGGGTTTGTAGTGTGCCCTTGTTGAGTTTGCTGCCTGAGTCTCCACCTATGGACCCGTTGCCCTCAAGGAGACAGGGCATTATGGTTGAGTCTCCAGAAGGAACTCCAGCCCGGAGCTGTAACTCATCAAGGCCACTGAAGAACACTTCGTGGAAGCAGTAATGGGACTTTCTGGTTTGGCTATCATAAAAAAAAAATTTTTTTTAATCCTAACTCAAGAACTTTAGATAAAATGTCCTGCATAACTTGTATTACAGCCCTCATTTGGACTTCTCAGGCATAGTAGATCCTCTGGGTTTGTACAATGGTGTTGTAGTAAGAGTTACCAGTAGAAGGTAAGGTTTTCGCCACAGAGCATACATTGTGCACCAGAATGAATAAGAAGTCAGTGGCCACCACGGGTCCAGAGTCCTTTGCCTCTGAGATGCTGAGCACCTTCGGTGTTTGGCACCACACTTCCCCTGGCTCTCCTTTCCCCATCCTCAAATCTATCCTATCATTGACTCCATCCTTCCATGCAGCCTGGGCTTGTGGATTTTGTTTCAGATGCACAGCCTTCTATGTGCAACCATTCTGTCTCCCTGAGGTGTTGATCTGCTTTGGCCAGACTGGCTCTTCTACAATGGGGAATGCTTGCTTCAAGTGCGTCCACATCACTAACCTTCAAGTGCGTCCACATTGCTAACCTTCAGCAATGACTCCTGGGGTGTTCCAGTGGGCATCACATTGGTCTGAACCCTGGGAAGTCTAAGACAACAGTTGGACTTCAACAAAGTTGCCATCAACAAAGCCCTCCTTTGAGAAACTGACCCAAAAATAATTCAATAGGTACAGGCTAGTAAACAGAGAAATCCAGAAGGCATCATGAAGGTCAGCACAGAGACTCTTCATGGGGATCAGACAGAGAAGGCTTCCAGGAAGAGATGGTGCTTGGGTGGGTGTGAAAGAGTGAAGGAGAGCAAAGGAAGGGTGGTTTCCATCAGGTGTCCTGTTGTCCTGCTGGTTGGATGAAGGAGTCCAGGTTAACCACTGCCTCCTCTGCCTGTTTTCTCCATGTAGGGAGAAAGATAAGACTTCTAATCTTATGAAGAGTTGCAGTGGGGTCTCTGAAACCCACAGGGGCATTCTACCCTGCCCTATAGTCAGGGGGCCATGAGTCAGAACTGACTCAATGCATTGAGTTTGGTTTTCACGTAGGGGTGAGTGCACAGAGGAAATGAGGTGATTCATATCAGGACCTGGAGACCAAAAGCGCCTATTGCGTGTTTGTTGTCCTAATGTACCAGGGACCTCCTATGCATTTATTGTTGCTCTGTGTGCCACGCTGAACCAAGGGTGCTCCCTTCCCTCCCTTCACTTTCTCAGCCCTGCTAGGCTTTGCAAGGTGTCCCAGTGGTGCTGTCAAATACAACTTGGTCTGCTAACCATATGTTTCACACGCACCCACTGCAGCAAGGGAAAAAGATGGGGCTGCGTGTTCCCAGTCAGATTTGCGAATCTTTAGAAGCCCTACTGGGTTAGGTTGGGTTCTCCAGAGAAGCAAAATCAGCAGCCTTTGTGTGTAATGTCTACAGAAAAAGATTTATATCAGGAAATGGCTTATACGGTTGTAGAAATAGGTAAGTCCAGTCCTGTTCAAGGCAGACTTCTCCTGACTCATGGAAACTAATGAAGAGGAAGCAGAACAAAGGAACAGAGATGGGGAAGGGGAGACAGAGGGCGGGCCTGGGTGCACACAGGCTGCCGGGTACAGAGGTCATTTGAATCAGAAGTTGACTGAGCTTGGATATCCACCTTGGTAGTCCGCTGACAGCTCCTGGGATGGACAGGCGACACAACAGGAGATCATGGGACAGGACGGGAGATGGTGCTCCCGCAGAAGGCGAATCTCATTCTGCTCGGTCTCTCTCTCTTCTACCAAAGGCCACACCCAAGGAGGTGTCATCAGGCTGGGACCGGCTTGATAGGTTGGGCTCTGCCCCTACTCTTACCTGCAGGTGCTGGCTGACATAATCCCTAACCATCATACCTACATAGGGACCCAGGGGTCAGAATTGACACTATGGTTGTGGGTTTTGTCTTGCTAAAGCTGCTAACCAAAAGGTCGACTGTTCAAACACACTAGCCGCTCTGGAAGAAAAAACCTGGCTATCTGTTCCTGTACAGGTGACAGCTGAGGAACCCCTCTGGGGCAGCTCTCCTGGGTCCCCCAGAGTCACTGGGTCAGAATTGATGCAACGGCAGCTAGCAACAATATTTACTAAAGCAGATTGCCAGCCCTTTCTGCTGTCTTGCTGGGTGGGATCAATTTGCCAACCTTTAGGTTAGTAGCCAGGTATGAACTATGGGTGACCCCCAGCATGTCAGGTGGGGTGTAGGTGGCTATCATTCCAGCGATGATGTGCTGAGAATGGGGGTGTCCTGCATGGGCACAGGGAAACCCAGGGAGGATTCCTTTTGAACGCAGGTTATGGGGTCGGGATAAAGGTCACGCTTCCCGGCAGCAACTCCGTGAGACTCCCCCAAGACACTTGTCAGGCCATGACTGAGCAGAATCTCAAAGTCAGTGCCCCAAATCAGTGCCTGCGGGTGTACCTCCATGGTCCAGACTGACCTAATGAGTGATCACACAGATGACCAACAGAGATGAGTCCTTCAGTTGTGAACCAGGACCACCAAGTCCTCTAGATTCTTGGCACCTAGCCTTTGCGTAACCGTTGAGCAATCACAAAGGATTGTTGTTTTTGTTGTTAGATGCCATCCGGTCAGTCCCAACCCATAGTGGCCCTATGTACAACAGAACACACCTGCCCAGTCCTGTACCACCCTCACGATCATCCCTCTGCTTCAGTCCATGGTTGCAGCCCCTGTGTCACTCCATCTCATTGAGGGTCTTCTTTAGCACAGTGTCTAGTTTGGGTTCTCTACAGAAACAAAACCAGAGGCATTTGTGTGTGTGAGTGCAGTAGTTACATAATCTATTGTCAATTTGAGACTATTAAGAGTGAAGGGGTAGAGTTTAGCCTGTCAACCAGGTCGCAGCATGATGACTCATTTGGTGGCGCTAAGGAGATAAATAGCTCGCTGGAGGCAGGGCACATAGAAACTACCTCTGAGATATTCCTGCTGACAAGACTCATGGAGCTCCACCAGAGCCCTGGAGCTGGAGAAGCCACATGGAGACCCCTGTCAGCATTGAGATGTTTCCACCACCATTGGATCCATAAGACTTTCCACCCACTGGCCTGTGATCTTCCTGCACTTGGCCTCATTGTATGTATTGCATGAGTCTCAAGAGGAATTTATGGGCAACTATAGAACTTATTGGGCGAATATTGAACTCTTGGACTTGATCTGGACTGGGCTGGGAAGTTGTATTGATACATAATTGCTTCTTGATATAAAGCTCTCTCTTATACATATATGAGTGTATATGAAATTGTTTCTCTAGTCAACCCAGACTAACACTAGTGTGGTATATAGAAAGTGATTTATATCGAGAAATGGTTTACACACTTGTAGAAATAAGTATGTCCAGTCCAGTGAAGCCAAACTTCTCCTGGCTCATAGAAGCTGATGACCAGGAAGCAGGCTGATGAAGCTGAGACTGCGAGGGAGCACAGACTGGTGGATGCAGAAGCCAACTACATCCACCATCTGTAGTCTGCTGACAGCTCCTGGAATCGGCAGAGGACTCAGCATAACAGGAGATCATGGAACCAGATGCAAAAATCCAGTTTTGGCAGAAGGCAGAGGGCCAAAGAGGACTGGATTCTGTTCAGTCTCTCTCTCTCTCTCTCTCTCTCTCTCTCTCTTACACAAAAAGGCTTATGATACCAAGGAGGTGTCATCAGTCTGTGAAGCAATTGATAGGTTGAACTCAGCCCGAATCCTTCCCCAGGAGTGTCTAGTTGGCATAATCCCTCACCATCACAATGCCCTTCTCCAGAGGCTGGTCCCTTCTGATGATAAGACCAACGTATGTGAGACAAAGTTTGCAATCCTTCCAAGAAGCATCGTAGCTGTACTTCCCCCAGCACTTTCCGGCATCACAGCAGCATGCAAGCCACCATGGTATGACAAATTCCACACAAGCGGGGGAGCCATAAAACATGTTCACTAATGGAATTGCCTTGAGCCCCCGAAGCGTTGTTTCCATCAGCTCATGAGGGGTTTCCATCATCACTCCCAGTATCAAGAAAAGAGGTCAGGTAAGTATCCTGCCAAAAATGAACTCGTGGCCTTCTAAATCCTTTCTAGATTTAAAAAAATCAATGCATCCTGCTTTGGGAAGGAGCGCTCAGCTGTTAAATACCCCAGCCCTCCCAGATTTTAATATGCTGCACCTTCCAGTAACAATGTAAAGCAATATGGAAAGTAAGCAATGGCCTCCAAATGAGCCGCTTCAGCCCTCTGAAATGCTAGCCCATCCTCCGTGAGACCTGTCATCAGAAGAGAGGCAGAGCTGACCCCAGGCAACTCTCATTACCGGAGGGAGGACCCGGTGAAACACAGGAGGCAGCGGGACTCTAGACGTCGTCACCACAGGCTGAGGAGGCCCCTGACCTGCTAGCACTTTGGGCAAAGCATTGTGACCTGAGGCATTTGAAGCACCAACCAGCACAGCTGGTGTCCTCCTTTGACTTAGTTTCTCAAATCGCCTGTGCTCCCTCCTGTCACCTCTCGGCCTCACTGAGGTTGTGGAGGTACTCTGTGCCACAAGGCAGGAATGTGTCTGAGAATGGCAGACTCACCCCTCCCAAGGGAGGCGGTTGAGTAGGGATCAAGCTGGACTCACCCCTCCCAGGGGAGGCGGTTGAGTAGGGATCAAGCTGTGGCCAGGGCTACTTGAATGACCTGTGGGAAGCTGGGGTGGCCTGGTGAAGTGGCACTGGGGTAGTTGTGCAGCCTGGGGCTGGGAGCCTGCATAGGGGACAAAGAAGTCAGCGTGGCCAAGTGGAATGGCATGGATAGGGAAGCACTGGACGAAGAACCGAAAGGTTGTGGGCTCCAGCCCTCCCAGAGGTGCCTCCAAAGACAGGTGTGATGAGCTGGGAATCCTACGGGGCAGTTCTTCCGTGCACACAGAGTCCCCATGAGTCCCAAAGGAAGTGACAGCAACTGACAACAAAGACCCCTGCCCTGAAGTCCATCCCCACACTTAGGGACCCTGTCTATATGGGGTTTCCAAAGCTGGAAAGAAGAAGGGTAGCCAGAGTTCTCTTTGGAAGCAAGACTTCCTTTTACACATTTTGGACATGTCCCTGGAAAAGGTCATCACACTTGGTAAAGCGGAGGGGCAGCACAAAAGAGGAAGGCCCTCAAGGAGATGGGCTGACATGGTGACTGCAATGGGCTCAAGAACAAGAGCAATTCTGACAATGGTGTAGGACTGGGCAGTATGTCGTTCTGTTGTGCATAGGGTCACTATGGGTCATCATCAACCCCCTTGCACCCAACAAGAACATAACAAAGCTTGACCAGAGCAGATAGGCTCATCTTTCTCTAGAGGAGGACAAATGGTGAATTTGAACTGACAACCTTGTGGTTAGCAGCCCAACACCAAAAGAATAGCACCACCAGGGCTCCTTAACAAACCACAATGAGCATTTCCAGGCACTGGGTGGTGTGTTTTGCACCACAGGTCTTTCCAGCCTACTAGGGAGAGGTTGTTTCATGATAGGCAACAGTGCCCGCGCCCCCCCACTGCCACCCCCAGCCACACCGACAGCCATTGGCACCTTCTGGTGATGCAGTCAGAGGTTGAGAACAGCAGGTTGCTGCTATGTTGCTGTTAGGTGCCATTGATTTGATTTCAACTCATATCAACCCCATTGACACAGTCAACATGGCCCATGAGGTTTTCTTGGTTGTAACCATGATGAGATCAGATGGACAGTCTCTCCCCAACTGAACAGTTGAGTAGATTTGTCCATCTTGCAGTTAGCAACCAAACATGGAACAATAAGTTCTCCTTAGAATGGCTGGAGGGACCAGGGGTTCAGGAACAATGTACTTCTTCTTGTGTTCTGGAAAGCAGCTGCTCCGCTGTCCCTCTGCTGTTTCATGATGAGATCCAATCTTCTGCCCCAGTGAGCAGAGGGCATTTTGATTGGCATTTGGTCATCCAAGGCAATGAAGCCTGGCTGGGATGCCTGGTCAATTCCCACCAGATCTATTTCCCCTTTCATTCATCTTTCCTTTCTCTAGCCAAGGCGAGATGCCTTGTTTTTGCCCAGTCTCCACTTTCAAGGTGAGAAAGAAATACATGTATGCCCTAGGAGAGAAATCTGAACTGGGTATAGTAACTGACAGAACAATCGCTAACACGTCACCAAACACTTACTATGTGTCAAGAGGCATTGTGGTTCAGTGGATAGAATTCTCGCCTCTCGTGTGGGAGACCTGGTTGGATTCACAGCCAATGTACACCAGGCACAACATACACCAGTTTGCAAGTGAAGGCTTGTATGTTGCTGTAATGGGAATGGGTTTCAGTGGAACTTCCTGACTCAGATAGGCTAGGAAGAAAGGTCGGGTGATCTACTTGGGAAAATCAGCCAATGAGAGTCTTATAGATGACAATGGTCTGGTGTGCATGCCAACCCATCATGGGGGTATGGAATGGCTAAGCTGGGTTTTCTTTCACTGTGCATGAAGTCACAATGGGTTGGGATGGAGCCAATCACAATCAACCGACCTTGGATCCATGCAACTCTGCACCTACCAGTCAGTGTGCTTCCTGCACCTCACTTTACCTTTTTGCTCCATTGGCCTGCAACCATTCAAGTCTCAAGAGGACTCCGCCTAGCATCAGACCCATGGACTTCAGTTGGATTGGGCTGAGATGCCTTCTTGATGTAAAGCTACCTCTTCTACATATCTGGTTGTCAATTGTTCTGTTTCTCTAGACAACCCTCTCCTCACACACTTTCATACTGTTTCCCAATAGAATTGCCTGCCTGGACCACTGTCAATCCCATTCCTCCCACCCCAATCCTTCTCATCCTAGGGGATTTTTTTGACCATCACTCATCTGAAAAGTTTTCCCTGACCCTTACTGAAGCTAGATGCCACTGCCCAGTGTTCCTAGAGCTCTCTGGGCCCAATCCCAGCCCAATCTACTTAGCCCTTGGTAGATTGTTATTGTTGATTGTGTCTACATGAAAAATGATATTGCTCCCCAAACCAGTAAGATTATCTCTGCAGATGTACTGAGTTAACATGAGGTTATACTACAGTGAGATTGGGCCCATCTCACTGGTGTATGCCTGTCCTTATAAAAGAGAGAGACACAGTGACAGACAGCCACATGGGGAGAAGACCATGTGAAGACTGAGTTAGAAACCAGAAAGATGCATCTACAAGCCAAACAAGGACTGCTGGCAACCACCAGACACGAGAAGAGACAAGGAAGGCTCCCCCTTTGGAGCCGTCCTTGAGAGCCCAGCCCAGCAAGTACTTTGATTTCAGACTTACTACCTCCAAGACCATGAGAGAACTTCTGTTGTTTGCCTTCAGCCACCCAACCTGTGGCACATGGTCCTGGCAGCCCTACAGAAGGGCTGTAGCTCTGGGTAAGAATCATCTCACCGCCTGTTGCTCTCCTGCACTGTTGTCTGAACACCTTGGAGATGGATCCACTTTCCTGTATTTCTGGAGCCTCCCATGACCTAGATCACAGCAAGCATTCGGGAGATGCCTCTTGAGTGGATGAAAAGATAGATGGGTGATGCCCGAAACGGAAGAGGGCCTAGCGAATGAGAGCAAAAACCTCAAATAGAACGGAGGTGAACTCCCCACCCTATAGCATCTAGGAAAGGCCAAAAAAAAGTCTGATTCATTTTCAGAGTCACTGTCTAGGACTCCGCCGTGTAGCTAAGGAGCAGAGTTGAACGTATTGCAGAAAGGAAATGAAACTCCGTGCGGGTTGCCAGCTCTCTCTACTGTGCAAAGTTTCCACATTGATCCTCAGTTCCCAATGTCAAATATGTATTCCAATATCACTACTTTCACTCTCTTTGAATCCATATTTAATTTGTACTCTCAATGTCACTATGCCCCTTTTATTATTTTGCAAATGCCAGCTTTCCTGCCTTGAGGATCGCAGTTTTAATCAGGGATTCTTTCTGTCTGCTTGCTCTGGCCACATTCTCCTGATGCAGGACTACGCATACACTTTTTCTAAACCATTGTGTTTAAATCAACTTTCTAGGACTGAGTTACCCTGTGTTCCAGCCAGAAAAAAATATTTTTTCTTCGTGTTTTCTCTTCTTCTTCATACATACGTTTGCATCATTTCTGGGTAAATGTAAACAGTATAGTAGTAAATGTAACCAGTTTCTTTTATTTGGTAAACACATTCACATAGTTTATGTAGGCATCATATGGTTATTGCTTCTGTTAGTTTCTGTTGAGTTGTTTCTGATTCACGGTACAACAGAACGAAACACTGCCTGGTCCTGCGCCATCCTCACAATTGTTCCTATGTTTGAGCCCATTGTTGCTGCCACTGGGTCCATCCATCTTGCCAAGGGTTTTCCTCATTTTTTGCTGATCCTCTGTTTTTCCAAGTATGATGTCCTTCTCCAGGGGCTGGTCTCTCCTGATAACATGTCCAAAGTACATAAGAAAGTCTCACCACCTTTGCCTCTAAGAAGCATGCTGACTTCTTCAAAGACAGATTTGTTTGTTCTTTTGGCAGTTCATGGTTCGTTGAGTGTTCTAACAGCTTCAAATCTTCCAGTATGGGAATATAGCAAAACCAAAGCTTTTCTGTAGTGTTGACCCTCAAAGGCATGGTCCAGTTTCTACGATCACTCATGAGATTGTGGCAAACACTTTGGTGACTCAATGGGAGTGTTCTCGCCTTCAGTTGGGAGATCCAGGTTAGCATCCCAGCTAATGTAGCTCAGGTGTAACCACCACCCATCTGTCCACCAGTGGAGACTTGAAAGTTGCTGTAAGACTGATGATCATTTATCATTAGGACATCTAGACTAAGGCAGCTGAGGAAGAGAAGCCTGGCTATTTGGAAAGTCAGCCAATGCAAACCTCGTGGATCTCAGTCATTGGTGCATTCGGCTGCCCTGAATTGGAGGGCTGATTCAATAGCAGCAAACACAGGCCTCGGTCCTATCCTGCGTCTGGCAGTGTTCCCTGCCCATGGATGGATGAACTGTGAAGAACACGTGGGGCAGAAAAATAAACATGCTTCAGACTTAGAAAATTAAGTATTCATGCCTTAACCCTTCTTCTACTGCCTTTAGGGGCTTGAGAACATGGCCCTAGTTCTGAGAACTCCACCGATTGGAACTGATAATACTTTTACAAGGCTAACTGAGTGGGGGTCAAAGGAGCGACCCTTCCTAAAAGTGTGGTGCCACTTATTTTTTAAATGCTACTGAACAAAGCCTTCATTTCTTAGAGCTTCCATTTTCTCACCGGTGCTTAATTTTGTGAACTGTGAACCCTAGAAACCCCACGGCGGGTTGGGGGTTAAATGATTATGCAAGTGATGAGCACTTCATAAACTGAAAAATACCACCTCCAGAACCCAAGTATGTTCAGCTTATTTATGGTGCCCCATAGATTAGCCATGGCCTTGAATTTTACCTTGAGATTCTGAAGAAAAGAAGAACAGTTGATTGATGATGTCTTCCAAGAACACAGCAAGAGAGAGTTGGGGGCATAGGTTTGCCACCCGTGCCCCAGTACAAGTGTTATTATAAATGCATAAAAGTTATTGTCAGGGGTTTTCAAAACAGAGGCATTGGTACTTCGGTGGTAGAATCCTTATCTTCTATGCAGGAGACATAGTGCATTGTGTCAATCTGCTGCACAAGACCTCTTTAAACCGTGGAAAAGCAAGGATGTGCCTTTGAGGACTACAGTGTGCCTGACCCAATTCATGGCGTTTTCCACTGCATGCTATGCATGTACAGAAGAAGGTTGTGTAAGTTATACAATGAATAAAGAAGACCGAAGAAGCACCGTGGTGTTGGTGAAGAATCTTATAAGTACCATGGGCTACCAGAAGAGGAAGCAAATCAGTCTTGGAAGAAATACAGCCAGGTGGCGTCTTAGAAGCAAGGCAGGCCAGACTGTGTCTTGTATACTGTGGACATGTTTTCAGGAGCGACCAGTTCCTGGAGAAGAACATTAAGCTTCGTGAAATGGAGGGTGAGCGAAAATGACAAGACCCTCAGAGAGAAGGATTGATACCATGGATGCCACAATCACTGTGCTAGTCTGAGTTGACTAGAGAAACAAATTCATAGACACTCATCTGTGTATAAGAAAGAGCTTTATATCAGAGAGTAATTGTATATTAAGAAAACATCCCAGCCCAGTCCAGATCAAGTCCTTAAGTCCAATATCCCATATGTCCGATACCAGTCTATAAATTCCTCTTTAGACTCACGCAACACATGCAGTGATGCTGAGTGCAGGAAGATCACAGGCCAGTGGATAGAAAGTCTTGTGGATCCAGTGGCAGTGGAAGCATTTTAGCGCTGGCGTGGGTCTCCACTTGGCTCCTCCAGCTCCAAGGCTCTGGGTGCCAGCAGCATAACTCCATGTGGCTTGTCAACAGGAATGTCTCGCAGGGAGAGGAAGCAGAGAGAGAGTCCCGCCTCCAGGGAGGAAGACAGGAGTTCACAGAATCCTCAAGAGAAGGTCATACCTACACAGAGGCCACATGTGTAGGTATGGGCTATGGGCTGGCTGACAGGCTAGACCGCACTCCCTTCACGAGTTGACAGGAGATTATGTAACAGCCACAATGGTCTCAAAGAGAACTATAGTGAGGGTGCCACAGGATCTAGGTGTCTTACTCTGTTGTACACAGGGTTAACAACTTACAGGAAAACTGGGTTCCATTTCCAGCCAATGCACATCCTGCAGCTTCATTGCGCGTCCCTCACTGAAGGCTCCTCCATTGCTCTAATGCTAAACAGGTTGCAGAAAAGCACCCAGACTAGGAAAATAGGAAGAAAGGCCTGGCAACCTGCCTCTGAAAATCAGCCTATGGATCCCAGTCTGGATCCCAGCAGTCTCACCTACAGGCCAGCAGAGGGTTGTGGCAGGACCGAGCTGGATTCTACTCTTTTGTGCCCAGGGTTGTCCTGGGTGAGGGGCCATCTCGATGACAGCTCACAACAAAATCACCTTTCTTTTAATACTTTCTGGTGTCTGTTTGATTTTCTAGTACGTTCATCTAACTCTTCACTTAAGCATCTCCGTTTCGCAGTCGTGGGGTTTGAGGCTGTGCTTTTAATTTCCCAACTGAATGGAGATGTTGGTTGTGATTGTTATGCTGTAAAGAACATTAGTCCCTGCGCGTAGCTGCCACCGATAGCAACAGGAGTGGAGTCCAGGGCCCGTCAGCATTGGGCAATTAGCTCCGGAGAATGACCCCCAGCAGAACGCCATGAAGCGGGCCATCAGGGGTGTGAGTGCCGTTGCCTCGGCATTTGGAAGTCTGCCGAGGTTGTTCATTTTTATTTCTGGAACGTGTTGAATCCCAGCCAGGATATTTTCCTGGGTTTAATGACATGAGGAGGGATTACAAACAAACCCCCTTTCCTCCTATATATCAAGCCAAGCCTGGGGGTGGGGTAGGAGACTCTACCCAGCCACGGAGAAGCACCCATGGTCATCGGTATCGGAAGTGAACAGACTGTTCATGAGCTCACAGATCCAGGGCTAGCAAGCTGACTCTGAATCTCAGTGACCCCGTAGTACAGGATAGAACTGCTGCCAAGGGTTTGGGGAGATTGTGACTCTTTCTGGGAGCAGAATTCCTCACCTTTCTCTCAAGAAGCAGCTGGTGGGTTTTTGAGGCCTGGTAGCGTAGGAAGCTACTCATGGAACTGCTCACTGAAAGATCAGAGGTTTGAACCCACCAGCCACAGCATGGTCGGAAGATGAGGTTGATGGCTCCCATAAAAATGGAAAGTCTCAGAATTGCAAAGGGGCAGTTCTCCGCTGGCCCATAGGCCACTGTGAGTCAGCGCCAACTGTGCAGCAGTGGGTTTGGTTTGGGTTCAGCATATCTGAGGGGGTGAGCAATGAACTCCTGAACTCCGCCTCAGGTTGGGATGTAGAGCAAGTCAGCAAGGGGGGAACTCTGTGGAGAGTTGTGTGGCGGTACAGAGAGCCTCCTGGTCCATGGCTGGAGCAGCAGTCACCACAGACAATTTGAAGAGTGTGTGGCAGAAAGCCCAGTGGTGCAACTCTGATTCAGAAACAACCTTTGGATTGTTCAGGAACCTTCCAGATTAAGAGTTGTCATCATAACACCATTAGTTACTGAGGAATGTGTATATTCCCCCCACAAAAAATGGTGAAATAGGTATTAGTAGCCCTATTGAACAGAAAGGAGCCCATCAGTGCCTAAGTCCCCAAGCCTGTCCATGACAGTAGGGCTTCTCTGGCCCCCTTCAGGCTCATCCTTAAAGTCCCTGTGTTCCCCACTATTGGGTTGGGATGTGAGCTGGTTCCTTGGTGCTTTGAGGGATGGCTCTGGGGGATCACTGTTAGCTGGCACTGGCTTCTCCACTCTTCCTCAGAGAAAGGTCCCACCAGAGAAGAAGCCAGAAGTCCTCCTGAGCACGTGGGGAGAATGATTAAAAGCAGAAGACATGAAGGGCACGTCTATTGCATGTGAAGGAAGCACAGAGGTACACATGGCGATGTCCTCGGGGAAGTAGAGCAGTCAGCTGCTGAAGGGAAACAGCACCATCCACCCAGCCAGTGCTCACTGCCACCCTGACCTGAGGCAGAGCACCAAGCGTCCTATCAAACGTCCAGGGCTGAGCACTTTGCAGGAACACCCCCTGTGGGCTGTCAACCACTGACCTCTCAGCCCGCATGGACTTCTTTGAGTCACTCTGACACCAAGCCTTTGTAAAGATATCTCGGTCCCCAGGAAAGAGTGAGCCCTGGGGACACAGTGGTTAGCATGCTCCAGAGGGTCATCGGTTCAAAAGCAGCAGCCCCTCTGCGAGAGAAAGATGTGACACTCTGACCCCGTCGGGCCGGTGCTCCCGTGCTCCGTTCTCCATAGTCAGGAAGAGTGGGAACAGACACGACGGCAGAGCAGTAGGAAACAGAGCTCTCTGACGCCAGGCCAGGGTGGTGAGAGATAGATGTATACCTAGACATGTACACGGGGGCTTCAAGAGGTGGGTGGGGGAAATTCCATGATCTTTTCATTCCATTTTCCCCCCCAGAAAATGTTGAAGTCTCTTGGTATGTAAGGAGGGGCGGGGCATGAGCCCTAGTGGGTAATCTAGTGCTAATCTTAAGGTAAAAGAGTCAAACTCACCAGTTTGAATCAAGCTACCTCCTCGCCTAAAGATTTACAGCTTCAGAAAACCTATGACAGGTTTCTATGAGTCAGAACTAACTCGATGGTAGTGAGTGTGGTTGTTGAGTTTGTATGCGTGTGTGTGTGTGTGTGTGTGTGTGTGTGTGTGTGTGAAGGGGTTTCAAAAAAAGCTCTTGGAAGAATACCATTGTCTCAGAATTCCATTTTCCCACAAACTTGTTGACATCTCCTCGGTGTGTGTGTGTGTGTGTGTGTGTGTGTGTGTGTGTGTGTGTGTGTGTGTCTGTTATCCAGACCAACAAAATGAGTATTTCAGCTGAGTGGCCCTGGCTGAAAACAATTTCAGAACTACGGACGCTTCTAAAATTCTTGGCCTTAAAAGTACAAATAGAGCCTGGATTAAAGAAAGTCATTTCCCAGTCTGAGGCGCTGGAGGAGGAGAAAGAAATGGTTGTTTAACAAGACACTGGAAATGGAGGGAGATGGTGAGGCGGGAAATTGGCCATGTGGGGAAAAGCAACTGAGGGGCTGCAAAGGGACCCAACCGCAAGGCGGAGCCCAGAGTTAAACCCTCTTTGGAAATCGCCTTTCTAGACATGGGGGGGCACGAGTAAAAGGAAGAAGGTCGTGAGGAGGGTGCCAGGGAGAACTGTTGGACTTTATTTTGATGTAAGAGTATGTACAGGGAAGGAGTCCAGAAGGGAGTCTGAAATGGGACAAGTCCATTTCATTGTTCTTTCAGGAGACTCAACTTCTGGCTCCATGCCCAGTGGGTCTTGGCTGCTCTTTTAACTTGGCATAGGTCTTGTCTGACTTCCCACACCTGCCAGCACGCCCCCTCACCTGCCACAGAGTCAACTCCCACTGGGAGCGGCCCTGGGTGGGCTTTCTGAGGCTGGACCTCCTTAACAGGTGCAATCATCTTTGTCATTCCCTGGAGGTGCAGCTGATGGGCCTGAGCCCCGGAAAAGCGTGCCCTCTGGGCAAACAGGGCCGGAGACAATGCAGGCATTCCTCCCCGAGATGACCTGATGCCATGGCCGCGGTGGCCGGCTGGCAGTGTGGTTCAGAATCGGACACCACTCTGCTTTGCCTGCATACCACTGAGGTGGCATCGTGGGAGCAGAGCCCATGGCGTTAGATTTTTGGTTAGTTTGGCAGACCCATTAGACTGGGTTCATGCCTATCCTTTTAGTCCACACATATTTACTGAGCACCATTTCTGTGCCCCGGGTCGATGCTGGTCCCTAGCCGCCATTGGGTCAATCTGCTAGAGAAGACTCCTTTTACGTGGTGAAAGCATGGCTGTGACTTTGAGTGGCACCTGGCCTAAGCCAGGGTATTTTCAATGGCCTCCTCTGCGTGTGAATGTTTGACATTGAATAAGGAAGAGCAAAGGAGAATGGATGCACTTGAATTCTGGTGCTGGTGAAGAATATTGGAAGCACCAGAAGAAAAGAAAAAAAAATCTGCCTTGAAAGAAGTACAGGCAGAAGCCTCCTGAGAGGCAAAGAGGAAAGACTTTGTACTTTACATCGTGTCCACTTTGGGCACGTTGTCAGGAGAGACCAGTCCCTGGAGAAGGACGTCACGCTTGTTGAAAGAGGAAGACCCTCAAGGACATGGATGGGCACAGTGGCTGCAACCATGGGCCCACGCAGAAGATCAAGTGTAAGAGGCACCGGACCGGGCAGTGTTCTCTTTTGTTGGATATTGGGTGGCTATGGGTTGGAACCAACTTGTCAGCATCTAACACCAAACTAGCAGAGTCTCTGTAGTTGGTACTCTTTCTTTCTAGGATCATGAGAATCTTACAGGATTGTCTGTGATCCCATTAGAATGCCCTCTTGACCAGGGCTAGCTAACAAAGCCTGGACATCTTCCCAAGAAGGCAGGTGAGCCCACTGCACTGTCTTCCAGTTTCCTTTCAAACCTTGTGAAGTCGGTGGAAACAGAGAGACTTCTTTCAGAGGACGTTCACGAAGGTCAAGGTTCCTTAAGAAAACATGAAGCCTAAGAGCAGGACCCTTGCCAGCCCCTTGTGTTCTCTCCAAGGATATTCTAAGCATTTAAGAGGCTACATTACTTTAAAATGCATGCATGTGTCCCCATTGAGTACTGTTCCCCGAAATTCTTACATGCTCAGAAATTCAGAAACTGGCCTTCGTTGCAAGAAGGGTTCTTGGTAAATATAATTAAGTTAGGGGTCTCAAAATAACAACATCCGGGTCAGGGTGCATCCTAAATCCAGTAATGGGTGTTTTTTATTTTTTTTAAAAAATGACATTAGGAGATACAGAGACCCGAAAGAGAGTATGTGGCAATGGCACCTTCGCTCTGAAGAACCACAGGGAGCTGAGAGAGGCCTGCAATGGGGTTTCCCTTGAGTTTCTAGATGAATCCCCCCTGCCAGCACCTTGAGTTCAAACCTCTGGTCTCCTGAACTTGTCGCGCATGCCCATGGTTGGAAGCCATTCCGTTTGTGAGACCTTGTGGTGGCAGCCTCAGGAACCTAAGCAAAGATGTCACTTTAAGTCTTAAGGTATGTTCGACTGCCCCCAAGCAGGGTATTTTCAATCGCCTCCTCTGCTTGAGAAAGCTGGGCTCTGAAGAGAGAAGACCCAAAGAACGAATGCCTTTGAACTGTGGTTCTGGACTGCCGGAAGGAAGGAAGCTCTCTTGGAAGTACAGCCAGGATGCGCTCTGGAGGAGTGAGTCCCTGCAGAAGGACCGCATGCGTGGTAGAGTCGATGGCCAGTGAGAAGGAGGAAGACCCTCCACAAGATGAATGCACACAGTGATTGCAACCATGACCTCAAACTGAGCCTGGATTGTGAGGATGGCACAGGACCGAGCGGTGTTCCCATCCGTCTGTTGTGCGTAGGGTTGTTATGAGTCCGTGGCCTCTAACAACAACACAGGAATATAACACACCTGTACACACATGTGCCCATGCAAAAATGTTCATCTACTACCCATGGAGGTCTAAGTATTGAGCAGTAGCAATATTTATTGAAAGCAGCAGCATACATCTAGCTGTTGTTAAGTGGTGTCGAGTCAGTTGGGACTCCTAGCAAAAGGAAATGGTACAGGGACTCTGCATCTTTTTTTTGGTCTTTTTTGTTTTTTCTTGCTTCTTTCATTTTTTTGCCCTTGGGTTTTTTCCTTTTTGCATTCGAGGCTTGAGCTTCATCAGTTCTTTCTGAGCATATTTAAAATCCACTGCGTGTGTTCTTCCTTTCTGGTGTTATGACTCTAGATCTTTGCACATATCCCTCTAGAGACATACAGTCATGTACTGCTCTCGTGCTTTCTGAGCGGACTTTCAGATTGTTTCTTCTCTGGTTTTCTGTGCTAAACAATGATGTGAAATCCCTTTTCTTTTTGCACAGGAGCCACTACAAAGCTGAATCTCTGGGGGAAAACCCTAAAAGTAAAATTGCCTCCCCAAAAGATATAGCCATTGGAACATTGATATATATTGTCAAATTGATCTACGGAGAGGTTGAAACAAGTTCCAGTTTCAAGAACAATATGTTAGAATGCCCGTTTCCCAAACGTATAGGTACAAAAATGGTACCTTGTGCTCATTTTAATCTACATTACTCTTGTTGCAAGGGGGATTTATTATCTTCTTGAGTACTTAGGAGCATTTGTATTTCTTCCTTGTGAATTATTTGTTACCTATTCTCCTATTGGGTTATAATTCTTTCTCATACTGATTTTGTTGTGTTGCGGTGCTGTTAAGACAATTCTTTTACTTACGGCAACCCCAAGTGACAGAGTAGAGCTACACATGTGGCTTTCTAGGCTATAATGTTTATGGGAACGGATCACCACGTCTTCTACAGAGCCAGCAGGTGCATTTGAACCACCAACCTTGTAGCTATTGGCCGGGTGCTTAACTGATGAGCCACTAAGGCTTCTTTTCTTATAGATGGGACTTTAGGTCTTAAAGAAGTAAAGGCTTTGCTTGAATTGAGGTTGCAATTTTACGGGTTGTTTATTAGAACCGTTTAAGATCTTGTCCATTATTCAAGACTTTTAAAAGGCAGGTAACTTGAATATCATTTCAGTTGTTCTGGAAATGTGGAATGTTTTTCAAGTAGTTAGATTTCAGCTCAAGTGCTTTGGACATGCGATCAGGAGGGACCATTCCATGGAGAAGGACATCATGCTTGGTCAACCAGAGGGTCAGCAAACAAGAGGAAGGTCCTCCAGGAGATGGATGGACACCGTGGCTACAACAATGGGCTCAAACATAGGAGCAATTGTGAGGATGACGGAGGGCTGGGGAGGGTTTTATTCTGTTGGATAAGATTACTATGAGTTAGAATCAATGAAATGCGCACCTCACAACACTGACAGTGTATCATTAACCCTCCTCCTTTACAAAGGCATCACACAAAGGGGAATGACGGCTTTGAGTGGTTTTTAAATGATGTCTTTTTGATGCTTGATTGATGCTTTTTTGATTTAGACTTTGTCAGGTCCTCTCTGAACTATTAATAATAAAAAATAGTTTTTAGTGGTATTGTTAAATTTTGAAGTATGTTTTGTGTTCAAATGCTTGATTTACTTGGAATTTTAGGGATATGAGCTGTGAGGCATTTATTAAGATGACTCTCCATTGTTCCAGGTGTATTGTTCTCACCTGCAATCCCTCACGCCCATCTAGTCAATTCTAACTCATAGAAACCCTATAGGACCGAGTCTGACAGCCCCTGCGGGTCCCCGAGGCATTAAGTGTTTGTATAACCAAAGCCTCATTTCCCCCCAACAAGTGGCTGGTGACTTCGAACTGCTGTCCTTGTGATTAGAAACCCAATTCATAACCTGCTACACCTCGAGGAGTCCGTCACCCCCTATAATGATCTTAACTGACATTTTAATCCGTTTCTGAATCCATATTTCTGTTCTCCTGAGTCCATTTCTGAATTCATATTTCTTTATGTTCATAGGCCAGTACCACACTTTTTAATTTATTGTTGCTTTATACTAGGATTTCATACCTGGCTTGTTGTTGTTAGTTGCCATCAAATGGGCTCCAACACGTGGCAACCCTGTACACAACAGAACACAACCCTGCCTGATCCTGTGCCATCCTCACAATTGTTCCTGTGCCTGAGCCCGTTGATGCAGCCCTTGTGTCCGTCCATCTCCTTGAGGGCCTTCTTCTTTTTCCTGCCCTCCTCTTTGCCAAACACGACGTCCTTGTCCAGGGACTGATCTCTCCTGATGACACGTCCACAGTATATAAGACAACGTCTTGCTACCCGCGCTTGTAAGGAGAATCTGGCCATAAGCCTTCCAAGACCAATAGGCCTGTCCTTTCAGCAGTCCTTTGGGGTGCTTCAGTGTTTTTCACCAGCACCTCAATGTAATATTTAAGGTCTTGTCCATTATCTCAAACTTTCAAAAAGCAGGAAACTCATTCTTCTATTGTTAGGATATTTTAGAGTTTTGTTTATTTTTCACCTGCATTTTAAAAATTAAATACTCTAACGTGTAAAAAAAATGACTTTGTTGGTGCCCTCATTGGAATCCTTTTTTTAAAAAAATCATTTTATTGGGGGCTCGTACAAGCCCCATCGCAATCCATCCATCCATCCATTGCGTCAAGCACATTTGTACATTTGTTGCCATCAGCATTCTCAAAACATTTTCCCTCCACTTGGGTCCTTGGAATCAGCCCCTCATTTTTCCCCTCCCTTCCTGCTACCCCCTCTCTCACGAAACCAATCCTTTTAAACATGAAAATTCACTTCAGGAAAATGTCCATCATTATGATGGGTGGTTTTTCTACGCAAAACTTGAATAACTGCTCTAATGTTGAGATCCATTTTTGTTTCTTGGTACCATTTTGAAGTTTTCATTATATATTTCAGGATTTAAAACAATTATGTACTTAAGGGCTTGAAAAAGTTCATAGAAAAATTGAACAAAGATCGTGGAAAAATTTTTTTCCGTAAACTTTTTGAAGATCCTATAGACCTACACACCTTTCTAGTGATGCTCTGTGTGTTTCCTCATTTCTTGTTAACATTGCACCTAGCTTATCGACCTGTTTTGTGTATAATAAAAATGATGTTTTATTCCATCTTGTAATAGGCTTGGTTTTTATTTGTTTTATGAAGGTTACTGATGTCTGCATATTAATCGCCTTCCCTATCACTTTATAGACTGTTCTTAATATTTAAAACTTTTCTATTTTTATTTATTTATTTGTTGGCAATCCTCCTGGGTCTTCTAGCTCAGTTATATCATTTGCAAATAATGACAATTTTCCCAAGTCTTTTCAAATTTTTACATCTTATTTTATTCTTTGGTCTACGCTACCTTCAGGAAGATGTTACATAACAGTGAAGACAATGAACTTCCTTATGTGCTTTCTGACTTTACTTGGGAATGCTTCTAGATTTCCTTTATTAAGCAGATAATGGTTGATGTTTTGACATAGACATATATTTCTCATGTTAAGATATTATTTTTACTTCTATTATTATGATTACTTATATTAATAAGTCTAAGAACTCTAGTGGTGTCTAGTTGATTCTGACCCATAGAAGCCCTACAGGACAGGAAAGAACTCCCCCCTTGGATCTCTGACACTGTAAATCTCTAAGGAAGTAGATAGTCTCCTCTTTTTCCAGGAAAGGTGCTGGTGGGCTCAAACTACTGACCTTTTGGTTGGCAGCTCATTGTGTAATCCTGTAAGTCACCAGGGTTCCTTTAGTAATTTATTGGACAGAACAGAACTGTTCTACAAGTTTGTTAAGACTGTAAATCTTTATGGGAGCAGACAGACTCAGCTTTCTCCCATGAAGCAGCTAGTGGGTTTGAACTGTTGACGGTGAGCTTAGCATTGTAATGCTTTGCTCACTGTACTATAGTTAAGGCTTACTCATTGTAGTTGATATCAGGACATTATTCTAAGTTCTTTACATGTATCATTTCATTTCATCCTTGCCCAACTACAGAACTAGGTCTTATTACTGTTCTCCTTCCCAAGTTAAGAAAACACACATTCACAAAGATGAAACAACTTAATTTACACAGCCAGTAAATCCCAGAGCTGAGATTGGAAACCAGGCCAATTCATTGTGTCTGAACACTCTGCATTGTTTCACCTTGATTGATTTCTTGAGAAAGGAATAATCTATTCAGTCCTAGAACAAATCCCTTTAGTTCATTATGTATTGCCTTTTATTCTATCTTCAGTTGACTTTTCCCCTAGATTTTATTTATTTTGTTCATAGCCTTTAAAATATATACCAATATCTGCATGTACTATTGAGTGACATTGATTACATTTTGTTGGGCGGTGTACAGCCCTTCTTATCCTCTTTTTTCTGAGTTTTCCTTGAACATGAACATCAACTCTCTGCTTCCCACATGTGCTATCCAACCTTCCAAGTTGTGTGTTCAGATTGACTCGAGACAGATAGTTCTTAAGACAGCGTAATGCTTAATGCAGACCCTTTTTTTTTTCACAGTTAAACTAAACTAGTATTTGTTTTAAGATGATGTCGGGAAATATTTTTGGTTCAAGGTTTAATAATTATCTCAAGAAAATAGTTAAAAATATCTCAAGAATGAATCCACCCTTCATGACTCTAGGAAAATTTTAAATAATTTTCTGTATTTCCCCTGTTTTATTATTATACTTTACAACCATTGGTCAAGAGATTTAGCATTATTTTGAATGTGAGACACATTCTGTTTGATAATGATTCTTTACAATTTCTTCATCAATATTCAAGTGAAAATTTCAACCTCAATTTCTCTTTTTGTGATGTCCTGCTAACCCCAAGGTTAGCAGTTCAAAACCACCAGCCTGTCCATAGGAGAAAGATGAGGCTTTCTTAAAGATGTACAGGCTGGGAAACTCACAGAGGCAGTTCTCTTCCGTGCTGTTGGGTACCCATGAATCAGAGTCAACTTCGTGACCGTGAGTTTGGGTAATCTAAGGAAGACATTGAAAGAGCCGGTCTGAGTCAACTTCGTGACCGTGAGTTTGGGTAATCTAAGGAAGACATTGAAAGAGCCGGTCTGAGTCAACTTCGTGACCGTGAGTTTGGGTAATCTAAGGAAGACATTGAAAGAGCTGGTCTGGTCATTTCCAGTGCCGTTCAAATGCCACTGAATGTTTTGTAAAATTCTCTAGGGCAATCCCCTGTGAAACCCACTGCTCCTGGGGTATTTTTTATGGAAGGTGGATACTTATTCTAGGCAATTGATCTGTTTTGATAGTCCTCCCTTCAATATGGCTTAATATATGGTGACATATGCATGAAATGAAAAAAAAACCTTATGAATATGAATTATAATCACAGGTTTTGCTAAGAAGCAGAAGCGTGTGTTGCATCAAAGGAAAGTACATTGCTTATAGTCATGGAAGTCAGAGGAAGGGACTCTTAACAAGGTCTAATGAGGAAAGAGGAATCTGGTAGAAAAACAAAATCTCTGTAGAAGCAGGGAACTGTATATGCTTAGCAATCTCCATGAAGATTACTGTGAGTGGTCCCCTACAACAAAATGGGAAGTAAGTTCAATCTGATGCTGGAGAGAGGGGAAGCCGAGCAGGTCCTGCCCCACGTGAAGAGAGGCACTCTAATGGGAAGCTGTTGAAGGAAGTTCACCCAGAAGGCTACGGAGGCCTACGTGAGAGAAGTGGGTGCATAAAAGGAGAAAACAAGTTAGCATTGATAAGGAGCTTGAGCTAGATTTTAGGAGAGAAAAGTCAGCAGACAATCTTCAATAAGGAGTGTGGATGATATGGAGAAAAAGAGGACATCAGCTCTGTCCTCTTGGTTTTAACTTGTCCTCTAGATACTGGTTGCATGCATACTGGAATAGAAAGAAGAGTTCATGGGAGATGGGCGTGGGCTAGTTGAGCGTGGGCGTCCGTAGGGTTTTTGTTTGTCTGTTTCATTTTATATGTTTGGTTGGAGATCATTTGTGGCATCCAAATAGAGGTGTCACAAAGGCAGTTGGATAGACGTTGTGAATCTTATGAGTGTCTGGGAAATGAGCCCATGATGATCGTTCTGAAGGTCAACACCAGAAAGAAAGGATAAAGAGGTTGGAGAAGAGAGGCTGGGCCCCAGCCAGAACATTGCCAAGCTGAGGATAACTGAGAGTCACCCTCAGATAACCCTATGTTTCCGTGTTTGTTCCATTCCGATCCCCATGGAGATTCTTTGATCAGGAACTCTCTGGAGGTCCTCCAAAGGGACAGCTCTACTCTGGCTACTGCTGGGACTTCAGGGGTGTCTCTCATGTAGATGATAATTGGTGCCTAGTGTCAGGGCTGAGGGGATGTGACCACCTTCTAGCAATTACCGCCACAGCTTTTCAGGATCTCTCAGGGGATGTTTTCAACTGTTCTTTAACAACAGTGTAGGTTGGAATTTGGTGCATGGACCCCAAGATCCTCTTGAAACATGATGTGAACATTTTTAAAACCAACAAAAATCCTAATGATCACAAGTGTGTGCAGGGGCATTCTTACAGAAATGTTGCAGACTCATTACTATGGGGTGTGTTGCCTCTGTTTTAATCAGGCTCTCCACATTGCCGCCACCTATGAACCACTAATACCTAGAGTTCCTGATTTTCTTCTTAATCCCTTTAATACAGGTTAACTTGGGTTTTCTGGCCGGAGGGTTTCCCTCCAAACTCCAGAATCTACCCTCCCCAAATCGGAGTGTAAACCACATTTTTTGTTATTTCTTCCTCCTGAAAAACATTTGGTATCCTGCTTTTATTATGAATCAAACTAAATGGGTAAAGGAATTGCCTAGTTTAAATACAGTTAGAGGTGTTTTCCTTTACTATATTTACGAGTTGATTCAACTTTTAACTACACATGCTTACCCACGTTTTCTCTTATTAGAGGTCTTTCACCCCTCTGAAAGCTATTATTTCCTTATTAATTTCCCAGTGGCTTTAGGCAATTTCTAACTGTGGCAATGACTATGTGAGTGAACAGCTTTTTTGTGCATGCTTTTATGATGGAGAAAAATACTTTTGATATACTTAAAATGCCGATGATGAGCCGAAGTCAAAGGAAGACTCATTAGCTTGGATAATACTCAGAACAATGGCATCTCCACTGCCTGCCAGTGCCGGGGGCATTCAAAAACAAAGAGTTCCTTGGTTAGCAGTGATCACAGACTCATATTGAGCACCTACTACAGGTTGGGCATTCATCCATTACTGTAATAAGCTTTTATGAAATACCTCCTAGGTGGTGATTCACTGTCGGCACAAATTATCAATGCACGTGGCTGCTAACCAAAGGGTTGGAGCTTTGAGCCCACTTAAAGGCACCTCTGAAGAAAACCTGGTCATCTGTTTCGGGGAAAAATCGGTTCCTGAGGAACTTCCCATTGAGCCCCATTCAACTCCAACGCAGAGAAGATCGCCAGGCATTGGAGTCACCATGAGTTGAGAGCAGCGTGACAGTAATTGGTTCTGTTGAGTGTCACAACAGAAGAACCCTGGTGGTGTCATGGTTATGTCTTGGACTACTAACCTCAAGATCAGCAGTTCGTTGAGCTGCTAATCTCAAGGTCAGCAGTTCAAAACTACCAGCAGCTCCATGGGAGACAGACGAGGCGTTCTACTCCCGTAAAGATTTGTAGTGTCAGAAACCCATGGGGACAGTTCGACCATGTCCTAAGGTCACTATGAATCGCAATCTACTCAATGGCAATGAGAGGTATTTTAACAACAGATGTCAGCACTGAGCTAGGTTCTGGGATGTCGGAAATACAGTTACTATTTTTTCTCAGGTTCTAACTATCCAATCACAGTCAAGGAATAAAAGTCAACAAAGAATGCATTTTAAAAACCCTGTGATTCAGTTTCTTTACCTGAAAAAATGGATGCAATAAGAACACTTTCTTTGGGGTAAGGGTGGAGGGCAGCAGGAAGTGGGTTATCTTGGGCAACAATTTCTTCAAATTGTTTCCAACGTGATAGGGACCTCATGTATTACTTGTAGAACTGAGTCCCAAAGAACTATCTTGGCTGAAATCTTTAGGGGAGAAGTTTATCAGGCTTGTTACTGCTGGTGGGTTTGAACCACCAACCATTCAGTTATCAGGCAAGAACCAGTTTGCTCTTCCCAGGAAGTATAATCTGTGAATAAAAATCCTCTTTGCCTAGGAAGGACTGTGGCAATTTAGAGTCCGTGGACGTGTGAGGGTGACTGATAAGCTAGGGGTTGCCCACACTTTGGGCCAGCGAGTACAGCCTCCCTAGGGTAGTTTAGGTGCCCCCCACCTCCACTGCCCAGCCCTGTTTTCTGTCTCGGGCTGTGAAAGTTTGGACAAGACTCTTCTCAGCCTGACAGAATCACCTGCCTAAGAATGGCTTGTCTGTGTACCTGTCTGTTCTTTTGACTTTAGCTTACGTGTTCTCAGTCAGTCAAGGCAGACAGTGTCAAAGGAGAGACTCTCGAAGCAGTGTTTGTTGAGCTGTCATGCGGAGGACTGGTGGGAGTGCTCCCTTTGCCTTCCCTAAGATGAGAGCCATGCTTTGAATTGGGCACGAAAGTAGATTGCTGCCGGGAACTTTGGATATTGTCTTCTCTGGAATCGGAGAAATTGTGCTATTTGGGTGATGGGGGAGGGTCTATGGCGAGGAGGGGTAGTGCCTGAAAAGCATAGTTTTAAAGTATGTTTGAAGCAGACTGGTTTTGGATCTATGAATCTTCCTTGTTTCACAGGTATGCCAAGTAACGAAAAGAAAAGAAGGCTGAATCCTAAGGTGTTGGGATACTAACGAGAACTCTAAGCAGTTACCAAACCCCCTGCCATCTAGTCAATTCCAATGCACAGTAACCCTGTGGTGGTGGGCAGGTGCTGCCCAGACGTTCTGAATTACAGCGACCCTATGCACAACAGAATCAACAGTGTTCTGCCCTGCCACATCTTACACTGGTTCTCATGTGTGAGCCCATTGTGAATGCCACTGTGTCGGTCCATCTTGTCAAGGACCTTCCTCTTTCTCGCTGTCCCTCTGCTTTACTGAGCACAATGTCCTTTTCCAGAGACTGGTCTCTCTTGATGGCATGTCCAAAGTAGTTGAGATGAAGTGTCACCATCCTTGCCTCTAAGAAATGGTCTGGCTGAAATTCTTCCAAGACAAGTTTGTTTGTTCTTTTGGCAATCCATACTACTTTCAATATTTTTCACTAGCATCGCAATTTCAAATGCATCAATTATTCTTCACACTTGCTTATTCAGTGTCCATTTTCCCATGCATATGAGGGGAGGAGATTGGGAATTCCAGAATTGTACATGGATGGATCAAGAGGCAGTTATGGGCATATAAGAAGGAAATAATGCATAGTTTAAAGACAGGAAAGAAAAAAATTTTAAAAAAACAGACAGGAAAGGTGTGCACCAGAGCTGTCCCCTCTCACCATACTTATTCAATCTGTATTCTGAGGAAATCATCAAAAAAGCTGGATTATATGAAGAAGAGTCTGGCATCAAGATCGGAGGAAGGAGTATTAACAACCTGCAATAGGCATGTGACACAACCTTGCTTGCTGAAAAGTGAGGAGGACTAGGAACAATTGCTGATGAAAATCAAAGACCACAGTCTTCGGTATGGATTACTCCTCAATGTAAAGAAAACCAAAATCCTCACAACTGGACCAGGAGGTAGCATCATGATAAGTGGAGAAAAGCTTGAAACTTTCAAGGATTTTGTCTTGCTTAGATTTACAATCAGTGCTCATGGGAGCAGCAGTTAGGAGATCAAAAGACATCTTGCATTGGGCCAATCTGCTGCACAAGAACTTTCTAGAGTATTGAAGAGCAAGGATGTTACTTTAAGGAGTGAGGTGCACTGACCCCAGCCATGGTATTTTCAATGGTCTCATATGCATATGAAATCTGAACATCTAATAAGAAAAGCCAAAGAAGAATCCATTCACTTGAATTGCAGTGCTGGAGAAGAATACCGAAAGACCGTTGACTGCTGAAAAGACCAGCCAATGTGTCTTAGAAAATATCCAGCCAGAGTGTTCCCTCGAGGCAAGGATAACGAGACTTCAACTTTCATACTATGGACATGTTGCCAAGAAAGCAGTCTTTGGAGAAGAACCTCATGGTTGGTAAAGCAGAGGGGCAAAGAAGAAGAGGAAGACTTGTTTCAAGGAGATGGATTGCCACAAGGGGCTCCAGCCTGGGAAGAGTTGTGAGAATGGTGAAGGACCAGGCGTGGTTCGTTCTGTTGTGTGTGGTGTCGCTATGGGCTGGAACTAAGAAACGGCACCTAACAACAACATGAAGGTGATTGAAAACACCAGGGTTTGGGTCAGGTGCAGCCTAGTAAGACAGACCAGATCTGCTGCAAAGGGTTTTTAAGGCGTTAAACCTTTACAGAAGCAGACTGCTTTATTTCTCTCCCACGTGGCTGCCTCGGTGTTCTGACTGCTGTCTTCTCGCTAAAGGATTGGAAAAAAGCAAACCCTCAAGAAGATGGATTTACATGGATCGGCAACAATGACTTAACCATGGCAACGATTGTACAGATGGCTCAAGACCAGGGCTGCATTTCATTCTGTTACATATGAGCTGGCTAATAGTCAGAGTCAATTCAACAGCACGGAACAACAAAACAGCAGTAACATCCAAGACTCTGAATAGAATATCCATACATCAGATGCTCAGCAAATACTTGAGGATGGGTGGATGGAGGAGTGGATGACGAAGCATTAGACACAGATATAAAAGTATGTAGAAAAGTATAATCCCATTACATTTTCATCTTTTCAGGAAAGCTATGTATTGTGCCCTCACAGAAATAGTTCCATGACAAAAGAATAGAAGAAAATATAAACAGTAAAAGTGAAAGAACAAATATTTAGCGAAGGTTTCAGTGTGACTCTAGTCCATCTAGAGACTCGTTCAAGGGCGTTTATCTACTAAATAAGCTTATAAAGGTTATTTTATACTGGTGCCAGGAAAATAGAGTTAGCTGACATTCAAGTTTCATAGTTAAGTTAAATTTACCCTTAATTCTCTAAATAAAAAACATGAAATATTGGAGATGATATCATTAACAGCTGTGTTCCACTCACAGAATATTTTAAAACCTTAGGGTTCTGCGTATTTTCTTTAAGTCCTTTCGATGGAAAAAATAATCATAGTACAGATGTACTAGGAGACACTTTCTTGGTCCCCCAGAATTTGATGATCATTATTTCAGGAATTTTATATCCTTTTATTAGGGAGCTTCAAAAAAAATTCTTGAAAAAATCCATTATCTTTTAATTCCATGTGTGAATGTGTATGTATAGATAGATAATAGATGATAGATAGATGATAGATAGATAGATAGATAGATAGATAGATAGATAGATAGATAGATATCAAAAAAAGTGGAATTTCACTGGGTGGAGCTGAGCTTTTATAGTACCCCACCCCCACCTGCTGGCTAGGCAAGGATCGAGCAACTCTCTCTGAGTTAGTGCACCCAGTGGTGGGTTCTCTCTGGTCACAGTGAATTTTATCATAAAAGCAATTTCACTCAAATCTTGTTTTTTGTGATAGCTGATTTAAGAAAACAGCACGTGGCTGTGAAATTTTGTTACCTCTTCAGGAAAAATGATGCAGAAACTTTTGCGATGTTGAACACAGTTTACAAGGATAGCACTACGAGGAAAACTCAAGCGTGATTTTCTTTTTTCAAAAAAGATAAAATGTCAATTGATGACGAACATCATTCTGGATGTCTGTGAACTTCTCAAATGGACAATAATGTTGACTCGTAGTGCACTTGGAGTTTGTTCCATCATGTCAAACTGTTAATCATGCTTTCTACTTAGAGGTTCCGGAAAGATTGTGTAACAGTGGGACACAAAAAAAGGCCTGATTTGTGGCCGATGGGGGACTGGTTGCCACCAGGACAATGCACCTGCTCACGCAGCACACCATTTTGGGGTAAAAGACAGCATGTCACTCTTGTCCTATGGACTTTACTCACCTGACCTCACTCTGTGCAACTTCATTTTTGTTTCCGTGAACAACGACGGACATGAAAGAACAGCAATTTGATGGCATAGATGAGGCGAAGAAAAAACCAAGGAAGTGGTGTCAGCCATCCAAACGATGAGTTTGAAAAATAGTTCCAAGAATGGAATCCAGCTATTGATGGTTTCAAACTTCAGACTTAGCAGTTAGCAACCTAATGTGTAATGACTATACTACTGAAGCTCCTCTACAATGTAAAGCATATGAAGTATGAATCGAGGAATATTGAGAGTCATCAAAATATGAATTGAAACCTGTGAAGATTGATAGACTGGGTATTCTGAACTAAAGTTAGCTGGTATGGTGTCTCCTACGCCAAGAATGACAAGTTGAAGAGGAACAGTTTATTGTCAAAGAAACCATTTCCATATATCCTAAAGTACAACTTGGTCAGTGATAGAATAATACCTATACACTTTCAGAGAAGACTTGTGATACAGTTTAATTCCTTGATATGGTTCTTTGTAGCAGTAGTATTTCCAACACCCACCAATCGACTGTGCGGCGGCATACAAATAAGGTGTGGGAAACTCTAACAAGGTTATCAGTCAGTTTTGCCATCATTGGGTTTAAAATGAGCCATGATACATTGGGTATAAGTTGAGCGCAGGCACCAGGGATCTCACAGCCATCAGGTAAGATCCTTGTGTGCAGAAGAATTGGAAGCAGCAGTGGCACCCAAAACAAAATTTATTTCATTTATTTGTTTTGCTCCCAGGCATAGGTCTTTGGGTCTTGTTCAATGCCCCTAATCTTTTAGAAATCCTATCCCATATCCTTAATCTCCATAGCATCAGATCCCCACCACTGGCAAACAAAGTCGTTTTCTCTATGAAAGGCGGTGTGTACCTAATCAGTCAGACTGGAGAGTTCGGTGCTTTGTGGTAATTCGAATGAGGGCAGATTACATGTCCCCAAAGGCTTTCAACTAATTGTTAACAAGGAGGCTGTTAGGACAGTCATGCTGTTGCCACCATCTCTTTTCAGCTGACCCTGACATTCATTGCCTGTGGGTGAATGCAAAAGCTCCTAACACATGGGTACTCATGCAGCCATCTTGACAAAGATGCCCCTGGGTATTCACTATATGCCAGACGGTGTTCTAAGTGGTCAAGGCACACATGGTAATAAAATACAATTCTTGCTTTCAGTGAGCTGACAGTCTAGTGGGAGAGGCAGCTAATAGAAGATAATACTGTATCCTGTGGGGTGAGTGGAGTGTCTTCTTATAAGGAGACCAGCCATTGAGTGTGGGGCCAACTGTAAGCTCAGAATAAAATAATCTCAAGGACTTCAACTTAATTATTTCTTTAATTAACCTATTTCCAAGTATGAGGACTTGTGCATGTATTTTGGGGACTATAATTTGACTTGCTATGTGAATGAGTTCGGGGTTTGGTTGGTCGGTTCGATTTTTGGCAAGTTCTCAAGCAAAACGATGATGAGTCTAGAGCAGAATCCGAGAAGAGGACCTGAGGGCGAGACACAATGAGGAACTCTGAGCAGAGACCAAAGAGAAGACAAAAGAGATGCAGGCTGGTCTGCTGGTGAGAGACCTAAAAGTCCCAGAAGGAGGAGATACTGTTATGCCCAGATAGGAGTGAGTGGTAGCAATGTCAAATCCCACTGAAAAGGGGTGTTGGGCTGGGGGGGTGAACGCTCCAGGGAGTTGGCATTCTCGGGTGCAAGAGCAGCATGGGAGTGTGTTGAGGTGGCCCAGCTGGCATGGGGAATTCCAGCTTGGAAACGTAAATGGGAAAGGAAAACCCAAGGACCACAGCCTAGAGCTGGGCTTCCTTCTCTCCGGCACCATCCGGCCATTCCCCAGTGTTGAATGACATCTGCACTGCTGTTGTTAGGCGCTGTCCACTCAGCTCCAGCACACGGCGCCCTTGTGTCCAGCAGAACGAAACACTGCTCAGCCCTGCCCTTCTGCTGGAGCCCCTGGTGGCAGCCATGGTGTCAATCCATCTCTCGGAGGGTCTTCCTCTTTTTCGCTGACTAGCAAGCCTGATGTCCTTTTCCCGGGACTGGTCCCTTCTACAGACACATCAACATGGACAAAAACCAAGGAGGACTCTCATAGAGTCTTCCATTCCCAAGTCCACTGATTCCCACTGACGAGTGTTTTACATTCAGTCCCCCTCACAGGCCTGTATATTGAAGTGCAGATAAATGAATGGCTTTGTTGCTATAAGGTAATTATTTTACATGACAATATTTTGACTTTCCATTTCCTCTAAATTAGTTTTACGTGGTAGGGGGCCAATTCACATTTTTGAGCTTGTTTGAAAGCGGTTTTAATTGTGCCTCCCAATATAGATACCTATGCTACTTAAATGTCAAAACTCGGTTCCACTCAAATAGGATTAAATGACGTGTCTTATAGTTTTAATTTCACTGGGATGTTTGTACTCTTGTCTGCCGTGAAATATAGAATATAGCTATGCAAAGAGGTGATGATCCCTCCAGAATTTGGGAGGCTTAAAAAAAATTTAACCTGCTGATCTCAAATACGAATGTAACTTTTCTTACAGTTGCCAGAGTTCATTTCAATTAAATTTTAATGAGGAAGAATGAGACAAATGAGTCCAGGAGCATTGCTTGCAGACTTCTTAATTTTTATAAATTCACTCACAGCGTTAGACTTGCCCAGTTGCAATTATGCCATTTGGCGCTGGGAAATTTTACCCGAATGGCAGACGGTAGGTGCTAGAGGCAATCACCTGCTTGGGGCCTAACTCTTGTGGTCATGTTATCCATCTAAATCTATAATCAGATAAGGGGCAGGTTAGAAAGGTGATACGTATCATTTGTCACAGCATTCTTGCACAAAGATGGCTGGGGCTTTGGGGACCGGGGCTAATGGCCACTTTTCTTCTCATTAGTTGCTTTAAAACTGCAGGGGCTGTCGGGAGCATGGCCTTAATAACCTTCAAGGTGTTTGTTTTTGGTTTTTTTCTGCACTCATATGGAACAAAAGGTTGTGTGAGTTTGGGGGGAGTCATTGTCTCTGTGAGGGTGCCGGGTTGGGTGAACACAGAACCACCCATCTTTGGGAAGCTCTTGGCTGAAGCCAATATCTCACTGAAGTGGGTCCATCAGGAATGCGATCTCCAGGCTGATCAGGGACCCGCTTTGCTGCTTCTGAGCCTTCACCTCCATGTCCGTTCAATTCTCTATGTCAAAGGTGGAAGCCAAGTACCAGCAGGACTATTCTTGCAATATAGTGTACGGGGGAAGGAGGGGCACTAGTACTTTGATATGATTATAGCCTCATCTCCTGTCTTTGCCTGTCTTTGGGGGGTATCAGGAACAAACCCAGGGTCCTTGGTTCTGTGAAGAGAAGGAGAATTATATAGCCTCATCGATCTAATGAAAGATAGAAAGAACCAAGGAGAGAGGGGTGCGGAATGGATGGTGGGAACAAAAGGAAGGAGAGAAAACGCCAGAAATGTTTTCCTTCAACAGAGATCACTTTCTTCGGAATGCCGTTCTCCTCTTGCTTTATGAGCACCGAGCTCGCTTGATTTTCCTCACCATCAATGGCTACTCTTCCTCAACCTCCTGTCCCGAGATTCAGTTTCCATCTGAAGATGTGGATGGAACGCTTCAATTTCTTTATCACTAGCTTTCGTGGTTGGTGCATGCATTTGAATAATAGTTGTATTGTTTGGATTTTTTTATATAGGGCTAGACATTATCCAAATTATCCTACCACTGACGGCATTGTACTTTAAGAGGGATCTTGAAATGCCTGATGATACATGCAGTGCCATTCCTCTTGGCTCTGTCATTCCTGGCATAGTATTTAATTTTTTTATTCAAATTGGCCAGTACCAGATCATTTCAGCGCACTAACTCGTAGATGATCAATCTTTATGTGTTCCATTTCATTTTTAAGGAATTCCATTTTCTTAGATTCATACTTCGTACAGCCCCAGTCCCAAGGTTTAATTGATGGTTGCAGCTGTTTCTTCTCATTTGGAGGCATGCCCTATCAGCAAATTAAAGTCCTGGAGGTTTTACACCTGCAGGCTTTTCTCCATCATCATAATTAATATTGACTCTCCTGGGACAAGGCAGCTCTTCCTCCGTCATATCTTCAATGCCTTCTGACCTGCGGGGCTCATCTTCTGGCACTATCTCTGACAAGGTTCTGCTTCTGTTTCTGAGTTTTTCAGAAACTGACAAGGTGTCCATGCTCTCCCTAGGGTTGTTAGTGAACCGGACAGCCGATTTCTTCTTCATGGTCTGAGCTTATCTGGAAGCTCAGCTGAACCCTATTCACTTTGGATGCCCCGACTGGTGTTTGAAATACTAGTGACATCGCTTTCAGCATCGCAAGAGCACCCACGCCAACATAGTATGACAAGCTGACAGACAAGTGATAGCGCATAAATATGCTCCGGTTCTAATGAGCAGAAAGCAAATTTCTAATGTTTACTAGCTCATCATTATTTTAAACCATCTATATTTACTGATTAGGTGGCTATTACTCTCTTGTTCTATAACCTCACCCCACACATACACATAATCAACATAAGCATATCTTCTAATGTTTGCGTTTTATTGACAGTGTTTTGTTCTATATCGTACCAACTCTCTTCTATAAAATATAGTATGTGTGGAGCATCGATAAGGCAGTCCCTTGTTAACTCTGACTTTTCCATAATTTTGAGTGAAGGTGTAATACTTCTCAAAGACAGAGATGTGCAGTTTAAAAGATCATCTGATGTTAAATGACATAGTTACTAAAAGCAGCTAAAGGGCCTTGGTTAAAAACACACACACAGAGTAGAGCCGCCCAAAGGGTTTTCTGTGGCTGTAAAGCATTCCCAGAGCAGATGTACTCCTCGTTCTCCATTGGAGCAGCTGGTGGGTGGAACTGCGGATCCCACAGTAGGAGCCCAATGTCTAAGGAACGGAGCCCCCAGGGCTCCCTTGACTCTGCCTGCTGTGCTGAGTCCAAAAGGGAAGTCCTCCTGCCCACTGGTTTCTTTTTCAACTCTGCCCACATTTCTTTCACACTGGGTCAAGTTCCAAATGATTAGCACACCGTTGCCCTCAAAAAACTTGCCTCACATAAAAGTGAGGAGGCTCTAAATGATTGGCTATAAATAATTCTCAAAGAGCTTAGCTGGGGCGTTCTAGGGGCTCAGGGAGGCCAAATGATAAATTGGAGAGGGTGTGTGGCTGGGTGGAAAATACAATACAAAGACGAGATGGTCACCTTCAATGCCAAACTCAACCATTCAGACCTAATCTAATGAAGCAGGTGTGCTTCCCCCCAGCTCCTCCCCAAAGAAAGAGAAGTGATCCCATCTAGTCTTTAGAAAGACCACAGTGACCTTCCCACTGTCTCTGCAATGCTATCTGGCACATTCCTATTTCTCTCTACTCTTTCCCAGGCATGGGTCAACCTGAGTTATAGTCTGCGAGAAGGAAGAAAAGACAGACCAGGACTTTGAGAACTATAAACTGTTAGGAGAAAGCCCTTACCTGCTTTGGTCTGGAAGGGCACTTCCTTGCTACTCCCAGCCCATTGGCTAGAACTAGTCACATATCGCCAACTCAACTGCAAAGGATGCTGGGAAATACAGGGGATCACATGGCTATTTGATGAACACCAACTCTGCCACAGTAAAGATGTTACATATGATTTTTAAAAATCATTTTATTGGGGGCTCTTACAGCTCTTATGACATTAGTTGTATCAAGCCTATTTGCACATATGTTTCCATCTTTATTTCCCAAACATTTTTCTACTTGAGACCTTGGTATAAGCTCCTCTTTTTTCCCCTCCCTCCACCACCCTCCCACTCTCGTGTACCTTTGATCAATTATATATTGTTATTGTTATTTCATATCTTACACTGTCCATTGTCTCCCTTCATCCACATTTCTGTTACTTGTGCCCTGGGGTCAGGGGGGTTATTTTTCAATCTTGTGATGGGTTCCCTCTTT
>NW_022111370.1:6818706-6829262 GCF_000313985.2 Echinops telfairi
CCTTTTTAAACAAGCAAAAAACAGGTAAATGAAACTTAAAGCTCACTGTCATGGAATCAATGCCGACTCATAGCGACGCTATAGGACAAGGTACAAATGGCCCTGGGAATTTCTGAGACTGTAACTGCTTAAGGGAGTAGAAAGTCCTGTCTTTCTCCCATAGAGTGGCTGTTGGTTTTGAACTGTGGACCTTTAGGATCGCAGCCCAACTCGTAACCACTATACCACCAGACTCCAAGTAAAAGGCTGCAGTTTTCCACAGTCTGGGATGGTCAAGTAAATGTTGCAGAAATTCACGGAACGCCATGGAAAGTAAACTACACTTGTGTGGTATGGGGAGAAAGTAAATTATACTTGTGTAGCATGCCAACTTTGCAGGATCAAATGAAATGCTGGGCTGTCTGAATATTTCACACACTGGTAGATGTTATGCAAATCTAATCTATTATCATTGGCACTGCTAGCATCACCATGGTTACCAGGGTGGAGGGGGGTGGAGATTGCCTTGGTCTGAATATGTAGCCACAGAGAACTGAAGCCCTGGCTTGCCTTCTCATTTCATTGCTCTCCTCTTCTCCCCAAGCATACCGGAGGCCAGGCCAGCTCACCTCTCAGCCACCGTCCACACGTGCCGTGCCCCTTTCCCTTATCCACGTGTCTTTCCACATCCTGTACTTTCTGCTTGGCTTCCCCTTCCCTCTCTTCCTCTAGCTTCCTTTCAACAGAAAACACCCATCTGACCACGCCCACCACACCCGGCATCACCCTCCTGCGTAGCCTTCCCTGATGCCCTAACTCTTAACAGTTTGGCTTTGGGGGAAGGCCACGTGACTGATTTTAGTTACTATGTCATTTAGTGTCGGATGAGTCCTTTCACTGCTTATTCTGTCTTGAACAAATTTGACACCTACTCCAAAAATTGCCTTACAACTTGGGGTGTCTCTCTATGTGCCCATCTTGGTGGAGAGATTGCACCTGTGAGGCTGTTGTTAGGTGCCGAGTTCTGACCCATAGCGACCTCCTGCACAACAGAACGAAACCCTGCCCAGTCCTGCGTCCTCACCATTGTTTCTATGCTGAGCCCATTGCTGCAGCCACGGTGTCCATCCCTCTCCTTGAGGGCCGCCTCTTTTTCCTTCCCCTCCACGGTACCAAGCACGTTGTCCTCCTTCAGGGACATGACTCTCCCAATAGCATTTCCAAAGTATGTAAAGCCAAGTCTTGCCATCTGTGTCTCTAAGGAACACTCTGGCCTTACTTTTTCCAACACAAATTAGTTTAATGTCACCTATGTATCACTGATCTCTACGTACCTGTCTTCTCCACTAGGCTGTGAGCTTACGCCCAGGGCCTGATGCCCACACTTTGTTCACTGGTACAGGCCCTACACTGAGACCTCCTGGATTTGAATCCCAGCTCCACCGCTCACTGGCTGTGTGTCCTTAGACAAGTTACTCCACCCGTTAGTGTCATTCCTTCACCCATAAAAGGAAGGAAGATAAGACTGATACAGCAGGATTGTAGTAATAAGTATATCAAGTATACATGCAGAGTGCTCAAAACGTGCCTAGAACATAGTTTTTCTTGAAATGTCATGGAATTGATTCCTCTTCATGAGCACACCACGTATATCAGGTAGACGTGTGCTCCAGAGGGTTTTCAATAGCAGATTTTTGAAAGTGCCTCCCTAAGCCTTTCTTCTGAGGAGCCTTTTGGTGGAATCAAACCTCCAAACTTTTGGCTAGCAGCAGAGAGCTTATCTAGTGGTACCTCCTAAGCACATTGTGGAGCTGCTAGAGGTTCAGATGAGATTCAGAAGAGGACATGGAACAAGACATGTCGTTGCTGATGTCAGATGGATCTTGGCTCAAAAAAGAGAATATCAGAAAGATATTTACTTGTGTTTTATTGACTATGCCAAGGCATTGGATTGTGTAGATTAGTGGTTCTCAACCTATGGTTTGTGACCCTTTTGGGGGTCAAGAGACCCTTTCACAGGGGTTGCCAGATTCATCACAGTAGCAAATGACAGTGATGAAGTAGCAATGAAAATAATGTTATGGTTGGGGTGTCACCACAACATGAGGTACTGTGTGAAAGGGCCGCGGCATGAGGAAGGTTGAGAACCACTGGTCTAGATCATAACAAACTACAGACAGTCTTAAAAATCATGGGAATTCTGGAACACTCCATTGTGCTCATGCCAAACCTGTATGTGGATCTGTTCATACAACAGAACAGGGGAAACTGGATGGTTTAAACTTGGCCTAGCATGCAGTGTTAATGATAATGTTTGATAGAAGTAACAGATGAGTGGTAGATGCATCTGTCCTATAGGATCACTGTGAATTGGCATTGACTCAGTGGCAGTGAGCTTGGTTTGGGGTTGGTGGAGGGACATGGTCAGCTCTCAGTAAACATCTGATGTCTGAAGGAATGAATAAGTTGCTCTGGTGATGTGGTGGGTGTGTTAGTCTGGGCTGACTAGAGAAACCAATTCATAGCCACTCTTCTGGGTGTAAGAAAGAGCTTTAATGGGGCTCAAAGACTGAGCTCACTCGTGGGCTTGGAAATTAGAGAAGTTGGTGCCTTCAAGGTCTTTTAACAAACACATACTCAAAAGGTTCATAGTTGAGAGCAGTGAGAATGTTCCTGTGTTTACAAGCATCAAAATCAACAGAAATCTGTCCAAGGAGCGACTTGAAAGCACTAATGTTATTTGACAGCATCTGATAGGGCTGAGGATAAACCTCTATCATTGGCAAGCCAAGAGGCAATGCCTGCCACACCAGCTCTAGTAACAGAGCCCCAAAATGTGCCCAGTGAGGTACCCATGAAAAGATGGATGGATGCTGAGGTCTCTGAAGGAGACTGAAGTCATTACAAAGGTCAAAAATGATCTTGAAGAAGACATTCCTAGCCCTGTAGCCATCATCACAGGTCTCAACTTAAACTTCAAATCTTTGAATGAGAAGTTGGATAAGCTGCTAACGGATGTCGCAATACACTCCTACGCCTATACCAGTGACTCCATTGGAATCAAAGCAACCTCCTTGTGACATGCCTGCGGCTGCTTCTACAACCCTCAGTGAGTGATTTTCAGGATGCTACCTGCTTACTAAGACCAACACACCTTTGAACACCGTGTTTATACAACTCCTAACTTTGTCTGACAATGTAACAGCACCTTCTTATGATTTTTGTTGAGGAAATAATATATAGTATACATCCATGAACATCTAGTAGCGTTGTTCATAAGTGCTAAGATTAGTTAAAATGTTCATATAACTGCATAGATTTAAGCAACTTTTTTGGTCAGTACCAAGAAAACCTGCGACTAATCATGGGAATTTTCTGCTATGATTAATGTGCACCTTTTTCCTAAAGGACTAGACATAACCCTTTCATCAGCATATCTACAACAAAATGCACGTACACAGGTGCCACTGCACAGCGGTGGGAGAGGACCCTAGCCTACCCAGTGACCACATGGACTATGTCAGAGGAAGCTGCTCCAAAGGGATATTGCATTAAACAATGACCTTCGCAGGGTTAACAAGTTGCAGGAGAGCACTAGTCTCTTCAGAAACAAACCTCTCAACACAGACGCCAGTCCATGTAGACACTACCAATGCTCACACAGTTGACCAAGTTCCATCCACCAGCAGACCCAACCTCTTTGTAGAGGTTCCTAACAGTCTTCTATTGCTGACATACAATGTTGACCCTGCTAACGGTACACAGGACCTCATACCAAATCTTAAGAAGTGTGCCATCTTTCATGCGGTAAATACTTGCAGCTCGATCAAACCCTTGGTGCACTGGATCTTGATGGCTCCCACCTTCCACTGAGCCTGCTCGGTTGGCTGAAGACCCTGCATCTCGGGCAGTATGTCCAGAAGGCACGCTCATTCATTGCAGCCAATATCAAGCCACATTCCAAGTGTGTGAAATTACGTTAATTCTAGACTAAGTTTTAAAGTTTATCTTTCTATTTAATACAGTGAAATAACCATGTGATGCTTTAAAGATCTGCACTTCCATTTTGGCTTTTCTGTTTATATATTACCTTTGTGATCCTGAAGATAATTCATCTACCTAAACGTTTGCTTCCTCAAGCATGCCAGCCTTCCTTCATAGGACCAATAGGAGACTTAAGTGAGAAAATAGATACAAACTAATTTTGAAGTTTGAAATTATAGAATGTAAATAGAAGAAATTTTGGCAGAAAAAAAAGGAAAGAGCTTTATATAAAGAGTAATTGTATATTAAGAAAACATCCCAGCCCTGTCCAGATCAAGTCCATAAGTCCAATATTAGCCCATATGTCTGATACCAGTCTGTAAATTCCTCTTCAGACTTGCATAACACATGCAATGATGCAGAAAGCAGGAAGATCACAGGCCAGTGGGTGGAAAGTCTTGTGGATTCAGTGTCAGTGGAAGCATCTCAGCGCTGGTGTGGCTCTCCATGTGTCTCCTCCAGCCCCAGGGCTCTGGCTCTATCAGTATTGCTCCATGGGGCTTGTCAACAGGAATGTCTCGCAGCAAGTGTGTGTCCCACCCCCAGGGTGGAAGACAGGAGTTCCCAGAATCCTCAGGAGAAGGCCATGCCCACACAGAGCCCTCATTGACTATGAACTAAATGACAGGCTAGACTCCATCCCCTTTGCAAGTTGACAGATTCGGTAACTGCCACAGTGGGTTACACCTTGGGTTACTAACCACTAGGTCAGCAGTTCAAAGGGCGTTCTGCTCCCCTAAGCTTTACAGTTGTGGAAACCAATGGAGGCAGTCCCCGCCTGCCCCTTTAAAGATGCAATGGCAGTCAATGGAATGATGGGATGGACGAGCGAATGAGTGAGCAAGGGACTCGTCTAATGTGCATTCCACAGACGAAGCAACGACGTGGGAGGAGGATTTTGTCGATGGCTGGGTTGGTTTTGCTGGTTTGAACTGGATCTCACGCCCAATGTGCCTGAATTGAAAGCCCATTCTTTACTATGGCCTGGGGTTCCTGAGCAGGTGCCCAACAAAAGGATGCAAGAAATGACCAGAATGGATTTGCCCTGATGGGACTGGTGGGAAGGGAAGGGGCGAGTTGAAAACTCAGGAGAACCCTCCTCCATTCCCTCGACATCCACCTTTTGTGTTTCCTTTGGCTCGTTGCGTTTCTCTGGTTCCTTGCCAGCAGTTATAATGGGAACACAGCCAGCGCAGCAGGGCTGGAAGCCCCTGGGCCCAGAGCAGGAATTTTTTTTCACTTCACAGGTCAGATGCAGCAGCACTCAGCAACCCAGGTCAGAGAGGCAGGCTCTATTCTTAAGGCCTCCTGAAAGGTGCCAGGAAGAAAACTTGGTTGTGTAGGGAGCCAGCGTGAACCCACCAGAGAGGAATTATACTTTTCTCTTTGCAGCATTAGGGGGAGAGGCAGGCAGCCTCACTGCACAAGCCAACCTATGCTTGCCTCTGAGAAATGGACAGACACCCTTCCATGAGCCGGCACCCCCATGGAGACTTTCCCAAGCCAGCTCCTTGGCCACCTAAGAGCCAGAGCAACTGTTTCCGACCAAGTCTCTTGACCCCAACTCTGATTCTTCAAGGCATGAAGAGACAGTATATCATTTCAAAAGAATGTCACCCTCAGTTGGTTGAGTAGGGTGACTCCTGTCAATAAGAAGTCCTCTACACAGTCCTTTGGAGGTCAGAAACAACTCAATGGAGTGGTTTCTTTGAAAGCCAGGGCCATACAAAAGGCCCAGGGCCGTGGTGACTTGACTAGTTGGAGGTCTGGGGCCCGTAACCTGTCAGCATCACAGTTCTAGTGACTGCTGAAGGTCACTAGCAGTCCCTGGGGGCTCCAGAGCAGCATCCTCACCTCCCATGTGAAGACCCCAGTTGAGTGTCCAGTCAAAGCGCTTCACGCACAGCTGCCACCCACCTGCTGGTGGATACCTGCATGCTGCATGCTGCTGTGAGGCAGGAGAGGCAAGAATGCCCAGGTTCTGGAAGGGTGAGAAAATACATTCCTGTTCTCTAAAGTCACCCACTTTGTGACAACCCTAGGGATCTAAGACACATATGTTAGTCCGGGTAGACTAGAGAAACAAATCCATGGACACATATGTGTATAAGAAAGAGGTTTATATACAGGAGCAACTGTACATTAAGAAGACATCCCAACCCAGTCCAGCCCAAGGCCATAAATCTGATATTAGCCATATGTCCAATACCAATCTATAAAGTCCTCTTCAGACTCACGAAACACATGCAATGGAGCCAAATGCAGGATGATCACCAGCCAGTGGATAGGAGGCCTTTGGGTTCAGTGGCATTGTAAACATCTCAGCACTGGCAGGGGGCTCTCTGTGGGTTCTCCAGCTTTAGAGATCTGGTTGCATCCATGTGGCTTATCTGGCTCAGGGCACTAGGGTAGTTCCATGTGTCTTGTTAGCTGCAATGTCTCCCAAGGAATGAAGTAGTGAGAAAAGAGCCTCTCCTGCCTCCAAGGAGGGAATATTGGATTTCCCAGAATTCTCAGGAGGAGGCCATGACCACACAGAGGCCTCATTGGCTATGATCTGATTGACAGGCTAGACTCCACCCCTACATTCTTAATCCTCAAATTGACAAACGATTATATATCTACCACAACACTTTTCTCAGGATTGGGAAAAGCTCTCTGGACACTGGATCCACAGCCTTCTCTCCAACACAAACAAGACAGCAGTCTAGGAAGGTGACCTGAAGAAAGAGAAACATCGGGTGCCCTTCAAGGGTGGCTCTATCACCCTGGTTTGGCCCAGTGGGGGTACAGAAAAGGTAGATGGGTCTTATTTCTCATCCTGTGGATGCAAGAGTTAAACATTCTGCTGCTAAGTGGAATGCTGGTGATTGGAATCTATGGGGTTTGCTACTCCCATAAAGAGGTACAGTCTAGGAAGCCCACAGGGACTATTCTACCCTATCGTATCGGGTGGCTATGAGCCCAAATGGACTCAATGCTGGGGGTGACTGTGTGGAGGAAGATGTGGCATCTGCTTCTATAAAGATTACAACCATGCAAGCGTATGGGGTAAGTCTACTCTCTCACACGGGGTTGCCATGAGCAGGGGACAATGCAGCAGCACCACCACAGAAGACACACAAGCCCATGAGTCTGTCTCAGTCTGCTAGCCCTGCTGTCACAGAAATACCACACACGGGTGGTCCTCCAGAGCAGAAATCCATGTGCTCACAGGTCACAGAGCTACAAATGTAGACACAGGGTGCTCACTCTAGGGGTGGTTGGCCCTGGGGGAGAAGCCTCGTCTTAGCTTCCCTCGCATTCTTCTGGGTGGTGGATCTGATAAAGCCACCACCATAGTGCAGAGAAGGGAACCAGATCCCCTGTAGGTAAAGTGCTCACTCGGTTGCTATCGGAAAGGGGTGCCTCCATTCTTGGAGATCTCCCCACAGCATCTTTCTTTCTCCCCCATGTCTTCTCTGCTTCTCCTTGTGTCGAATCCACATTCTTTCTTTAAATTTCAAAGTAATTAACTTTGAAATATACCTCAAATGGATATGGCCTCCTTCACACACCAAAGAAAATCCCATCCCCACTGGAGGTGCCCCCAGAGGTACAGGCACTGTCTTTCAGTCAGCCTCTGAAAGACGTCTCCCTTCTGGGCCTGGAACAGAAGGAAGTGAGTGATGAGGTCCAGGAAGGCCACATTTCCCCAAGGATGGTTTTTCCCTAAAGGTCTATAAAGAGCATGAGTCATGACAAAACAAAACTAAAACCTGTAGTTGCGCTAAGTTATAGCCCCCAAGCCGCGTCAACGCATTCTCCAGAATCTTGAAAAATATGTTTGATCAGTCAGAACAGCTGAAAATTTGACAGGCGGAACATGGCATGGGATTGTTAGCTTCATGTTCCAACAGGAGCGCAACATAATTATTGACATCCTGACTACGAGGATGGTGAGACACAGAATGGATTTCCAGTGGTAAGACACCCCACCCCCATCCCAACACCGGGATCTTAAGCACGTATTTAGAGGACCCAGGATTCTACCCACATCAGTATCCACCACATCTACCACACTTCCTGTGGTGTCATAGGAAACCCAGGAAGAACATGCAGTTACTTAGGGTCTGCCCTAAGGAGCCCTGGTGTCACAGTATTTACACTGGGCTATGAACCAGGAGATCTGGGTTCGATCTTCAAACCCACCCACTCATGGGATCAAAGACCTGATGATCTCCTCCCCACAAGATTGTTGGTAGGTGACATCCAGTAAGTTCCAATTCACGGCCACCGTATGTAAACTAGAACACTGCCCAGTCCTGCACCATCCTCATAGCTGATCTTAAACTCGAGCTCTCCAGGTAAATGGGATGCCAGGAAGGCTTTTAGGAAGGAAAGCAGGTAGCTCATGGCAAACTACTGAAGATTCTTCTGAAATACCTTAATCCACTCTGGACCCTGCCATCTTCCCTGTCAGCGGTGTTGTGCACTTGCAGGAACATGGAATTAATTTCATACTATTATCCATCTGTCAATTTGCAGTTACATTTTGTTTTTAAGTAGATAATACGTAGGAATTGTGAAGATGAATTAAAAAAAAACAAACCTTTAAACCTCTTGAGGGATATAACTTAGCACAACTATAGGTTTTAGGTTGTGTGTGTGTGTGTGTGTGTGTGTGTTGTCTTGGTTTGGTTTTGTTGCTTTTTCATTGCTCATGACCTTCATAGGCCTCTAGTAAAACCAGTGCCACCTCCATTGTTATTCCAACCTGCCAGGACCAGAGCTGAGAACTCCCACAAGCCAGACAAGGGTGTTCATGGAAAGAGGCTGAGGACTATGGGCAAGTGCGTGGGCGTAAGATTGGGTTTGAAGACCCACCTAAGGCACACCTCCCTTTTCAGACTACGAACCCAGAGGGATGATGATGTCCTGTGAGCTTTCAGATGGAAACTAGGGTCGAAGAAGCATTTTGAGGGTGTACATCCTATGTGGTCATGTATAAATTGGGAAGGGCAGCCAAGTCCACTCCAGCTTAGACGTCAATTGGGTGTCACTGCTACCTGTGCAGTGAGAGCCACTTGTCGTTCAGAGTTCACCCGGGTCATGAGGATCCAGTTCTGCCACTTGCAACTTTATGACCCTTTTCCCTGGCAAGCTAAAATGAAGCCTGGCGCGTGACACCAAGGCTGAGGCGACGTCCATGAATAATGCAGAGGGCTCTCAGGCAGGCTGGCATGAATTATGTCTCTAATTATATGGTTATGAATGTGGTTTGGAGTATTATTAACGTAGGAAATATCACAACTTAAAAGCCTCACTGGCGCTGGGAGTTTTGCTTCGTCGTTAAACACATTGTTGCTTCGCAGGCATTGATCAGTGCTTCCTCTGCATACTTTTAATTCCAAACGATGCCTTCTTTATTGTCGCTGTTTTACTAACCCCTAACTGGAACTTTATTGTTGAGTAGGGTCTTTTCTGTAACTCCCATAGGGGAGGAGCCTTCAGACAAGGCTTTGTCCATATTGGGGATGCTGGCCTTCTCTGTCAGAGTCTCACCCTCCTGGGCCAAATCCCAGCATTATCAACAGGCTTAGAAATATAGCCACTGGGCGAAGAAGGGATATCTTGTTGCTGTTAAACTCTCGGTGACTCCATGCACAAGGAGATTGGGTCGAAATGATATGAGAGGTTCTCCTGGGCTGAGTTTCAGAAAGTGACCACCAGGCCTTTCGCTTTTTAATTGGCCTTAATCCAGAAACTGAGAAAAACTCCCTGTCATGGAGATGATTCCAAATCATAGTGATGTTGAAACCTGCTCAGCACCATAGCAACAGGCAAGCCTCCACTGGCCAACGGGCAGTGGCTTCACACAAGGTGCATTGGCTAGGAATTGAACCTGGGTCTTCTGTATAGAAGGTGAGGATTTTACCCCAGGAACCACCACTGCCCACCCCAAACCATTTTACTTAATTGTGTCATCTACTGTCATATTTTTCTTCCATTCTAGCTAGGACCTTCTCCTGTGACTCCTTTCAGTGGATGGTAGTTATAGGGCACCATCTAGTTCTTCTGATCTCAGAGTTGTAGACATTGTCAGTCACGTGGTCCCTTAGTCTACTGAACGAATAATTCCTATGCTTTTCAGTTTTCTTCACTCTTCTAATATCTAGGAGAAACCAATTGTCACACCTTACATAGCTACTCATGAGCTTTGGAGACCCCAGTCACTACTTATCAAAGTAGAAAATAAAACATTGTGTGGGCTATGTTGTGACAGCTGACCTTGCTGTCTCCCAAAACCATGGTCCTTAGCCCTTTCCCCGAGGCCCAGCAAATCATTCCCTCAAGGTGAAATGTCTTGGTTCTTGTACAATTCAAGATGTCATGCAGGCACTTAATGAGACATGGTCTGCAAGGAGACTTGAGGGTGGTGTGGAATGCAATGCTTACCAAATGCTCACCTTCCCAAATAATGTGTCCTCCTGATATGGGAAACTTTTCATGACCACATCTGAAAGAACCAGGCAGAGAGGTTTTCCTAATAA
>NW_022111370.1:6829841-6835156 GCF_000313985.2 Echinops telfairi
GAGAAATTAAGAGGAAGGAAATGTCATTCTGTAACTTCACACATGACAGGGAAGAGAGATGTTCGTCAGGGAAACGTGTCGCTCCCTCGGCTGTTTTCCAAAGATATTGTTGGGAGCAAAGGATCCCGGTTGTGGGGGGGCTGGGGGTAGGGGGGCAGACACTGTGGCCAAGAAAGGTGGCCTGAAGAAAGAGAGTGTGTTAGGCTGGGTTCTCTAAAGAAGCAAAATCCATGTTTTTAAATATGTGCTGTAGATAGAAAGAGATTTCTAACAAGAAATGGCCTACACAATTGTAGAAAAAGGTAAATCCAGCCCCGTTCAAGTCAGGCTTCTCCTGGCTCGTGGAAGCTGATTAAGCAGAAGCAGTAGGGGGCACAGGCTGGTGGATGCAGAAGTCACATGAATCCGAAGTCAGCCAATTGAATCCACCGTCCGTAGTCCACTGACAGCACCTGGGATCGGCAGGTTATCCAAAACACAAGCAAGATCCAGTTCCAGCAGAAGGGAAAGAGCCAAAGAGGACTTGACTCTGTTGGGTCTCATCTCTTATTCAAAAGAACACATGACCAAGGAGGTGTCACCAAGCTTCCACCCGATGGATAGGTTGGGCTCTGCCCCTACCCTTAAGCAGGAGTGTGTAGTTGGCATAATCCCTAATCATCGCAGAGAGTTTGGCCTAATGCTTTCTTGTCACTTCTATTTTAGAACTGTGTTCCAGAGTGAACGAAAATCTCTCAGTAGTAGTAACAGTGTGGTTCTGTGCCCAAAACTGGCCTCCAACTCACCAGGCTGTAATCTTCACTGGAGTTAACTACCTGGCCTTTATCACTTGGGCCCAGGGCTGGGTATGAACCTCTGACCTTTTGGTTAGCAGCTAAGCGCTTGATCATTTCAGCAACAGGACTCCTTTGCAATAAGAGAGGGTGGTGGAAAGGGCATGGCCTTTGGAACAATCCGTTCTTTTAAGAGCATCCTTTCAAGAGAGGTCTCAGACAAAGATGGGCCAGGAAGAAAGGCCAGGCTCAAAATCAGCCAATGGAAAAAAAACATCCCTAAAATGTGCAATGGTCCACTCTGCAGCCCCCAGTGGGGATGGTGGAGAGCAGGCTGGCATTCTGGTCCTTGGTGCGTGAGGTCGCCAATAGCAACTGACTACAGCATCACCGCAAGCTGGATGTTGAGGAACCTGGTGGCGTACTAGGCTATGCATCAGGCTATTAACAAGGTCAGTGTTCAAAACCCCTCACCCAGTGGTTCTCAACTTTCCTAATGCCACGACCCTTTCCTACAGTTCCGCATGTGTGGTGACCCTCCCAACCATAAAATTATTGTCGTTGCTACTTCATAACTGTAATTTTGCTACTGTTATGAATCATAATCTAAATATCTGATATGCAAAATGTATTTTCATTGTTAGAAATTGAACAAAATTAAAGCAAAGCGATTGAATACAAAAACCATATATAATTCTATATTGTGAAATATTTATTTCTAATGACAAACAAATGAAATTTTGTCTTGAAGCATGGTGTAGCATCAGCCTTCACGCCGGGTACTCATATGTGGGCGTATCTGCCTGTGGGGAGACCCACCTGGGGACACAGAGAGCAGCGGTGTGTCGGTTCCTAAGACCACTGGAAATAGTTTGTTTTCCAATGGTCTTTGGCGACCCCTGTGAAAGGTTCGTTCAACCCCAAAAGGGGTCTCGACCCACCAGTTGAGAACCGCTGCACTAGCCACTCTGCAGGGAAAGGTGAGCCTTTTTACTCCCATAAAGAGATTCCGTCTTGGAACCTCACCAGGGAAGTTCTGCTCTGTGCTATGAGGTTGCTATGAGTCAGAATTGACTCTGTGGCCTTGAGTTTAGCGTTTGGGGGCTGGGGTTTGGGGTATGGTTTCCTGGATGTAGCATCGAGAGCAGTGTATTAGTCTAGGTACTTTAGAGAAACAAATCCACTGCAACTCATGTATAAGAGAGAGTTTTATGTAAAGAAAGTGTGCATCATGAAAACATCCCAACCCAATGCTGCCCAAGCCCACAAGTCCAACATTAACCCATTAACCCAACACCAGTCCACAAGGTCCTCCACCTCACAAAACAGAGGCAATAATGCCGACTGCAGGAGGAAAGCTGAGTCTGTGAACGAACAAGCATCTCAGCACTAGCAGGGGTCTCCACACGGCTGCTCCAGCACCCAGGGCTGCATCGGGATAGGTCCATGTAGCTTCTCCTTGGGGATGTCTTGTAGGAAGTCAATCTTGCAAGCTGAAGCAGGGAACTGCTAAGGCAGCTGCACCCGGTGTAACCATCACAAAACAAGAGACCCGAGAACTAGAAAGGCGAGGCTTTACCACCCATTTATCCCTCTGCCTTTCAATTAGCCCCACATGTGATTATCGGCCAGGCTGGCACAATTAACCAACTCAAGCAGCAACATCCAAAAAGAACCTAGAAATTCCATTACTCCCTAGCTATGCTGTCTGGGCCATCACTTAATCTCGTTAACTCCTTTGAACGCGGGGTAATTGTCTCTAAAGTGGCTGTGACGTTAACAAAGTGAGATAATTGGTGAATGGCAAGCCCCTTAATCTCTTTCAGTCTCAGATTTCCACCTCCGTAAAATGAAGATTATAATGCCTCACTTGGCACGATTGGGATGGTTAAATGGGGTGACCGTGCAAAAATGAGCGGGACCATCCTTAGGGTGATTCCTGTGTACCTGTTAGTTTACCTTGATAAAATCAAGGAGGAAGAAAGTCCAGCCAAGAATCCCTGTGAAGATAAATGAGAACTTGGAGAAGGTTCTCTGGGACTTCAAAGCAATTTTTCCCCCTTGATCATGCTAAAAAGGGCATCCCAGGCTGCACGAATGGGCTGGCTTCGTCCCAAATGAATGGATGTTTTAAACTAAGACTGATGACAGGAGGTTCTTACGTTGGATTAAAAATAAAAACCTCACTGCCATCGAGATCATGCCATCTCACTGGGACCCTATAGGACCAGGTAGAGCTGGCCTTGTGGTTTCTGAGACTATCACTTTGGGAGTAGAAAGCTTCATTTTCCTCCTGCACAATGGATAATGAGGACATCAAAATGGACCACTGGGGGATGTACCCTTTAGCTCATGGCCATGGAAATGATTCTGACTCACAGCATCTCTACAGGACAGAATAGACGTACGTAGGCACCCTAGGTTGTTATCTTTACAGGAATAGATTGCCAGGTCTTTTCTTCTCTGCAGCAGATTCATTTCAGTTAGCATCTGAGCGCTTACTCACTGTGCCACCAGGCTTCTTACATCCACTTTCTCCTACGGAGTCAGCATAGATCCTATCTGTCTTGTAGAAAAACAAAACCAAACTCACGGCCATGGAGTCAATGCCAACTCACGCCAACCCTCTGTGGGTTTCCGAGACTGTAATTGTTCGTGGGAGTCGACAGCCCAGTCTTTCTCCAGCAGACCTGCTGGTGGTTTCAAACTATGGACCATTCGGATTACAGCCCAACGCTAAACTCTTGTAGAGTTGCTGTAAATTGGAAGGACTTGATGGCAAAGGATTTGTTTTGCGTTCAGTTCTCCAGGGTGACCACGTGACCATCCAAATGAGAACATCTTCCAAGCACGGTTCCGGGAACAGATGCAATTCAATCCATCACGTAGGCAATGAATGCTTTGTTAGCAGGTTTCTAACATGGTCTCATGACAATGGTTTTCTTTCCTCACTATAAGTCTTTCATGGGATGTGTTTGAAGTGTTGATGTCTGGCTTCCTCAGCTCCTGGTTTCTACTGGGCAGGTCTGAATTAGTCAGCGTAGATAAGGGTGATCACAGCGCTCTTCTCCATGCTCCTAAACCAGTGGTTCTCAATAACTGTAATTTTGCTATTATGAATCTGGCAACCCCTGTGAAAGGGTCGTTCGACCCCCAAAAGGGTTGTGACCCACAGGTTGAGAACTGCTGTCCTAAACACCCAAGTAAAAATTGGTTCTGTAAATAATCTCTTTTGCCTTCATGATGTTTCCAGTCTAAGTTACTCTCCTCTGACCTTTACAAATAGCCGTGTAGCTTTCAGATGTCTCCTCGTGAACACTTTTCCCCTTCAAATCCTGTCCTGTACCGCTCTTCACCTCCCTTCTCCTCCTTCCCACTTCCAAGGAGCTAGATGTTGCTGGATGACAGAACACTGCAAGTTCAGCCAACTAGGAGGCCTTCTGCCTTCCCAGAACACGTGTGCTTTCTTCAAGCCCAGCGAGATTCAGAAGTGGATCAGTCAGTAGTTCCCAGGCCACCTCTCTCCATTCTCAGGAGGATCCAATCACTGGGATTCTTCTGCTCAAAATCCACCAATATCTTCCCATCGTTCTCAGACCAATGACCAGGTCCTCCTGACAGCTCCCTGAATGCCTTTTCATGTTGCCTGTCTCACTCTCTCCACCAAACTGCCAAGACATTTCTCCAACCATCCAGAGCTTGTCCTTTGCTCCCTCTGTTCAAAATGTATGGAATATGCCCTTCTTCTAAAAGCTTCTGAGATTTGCAAGTGCCAAACCAAATATGCCATGCCCTGGTAAATTCAAATTTGAGTGACGGACAATTAAGCGTGGAATATGGAACCTGGGGGATGAGAACGTCCTCAAATGGACTGTGGCGATGGTCCCACGTGTCTGTGATGATATTAACAATCTTTGAGCCCTAAACTCTAAAGAGGTGAGTGGTATGTTGTATGACTTCCATCTCAATAAAGAGATCTACACATTATTCTTTGCTTATCTGGAATTCAAATGTAACTGGCTGTCCAGTATTTTCATTTGTTCAGTCTGGCAACCTTATCAGAGATCTTCATTCAAAAGTCAAGTGCTCAGTGGCCTTACTAGTTTTGTGTTGCTACTGTAACAGATTGCCACGAACCCAGCGACTCTAAGCAACACAAATCCACTATCAGTAGACCAGATATCCGGCACAGATCTCGTTGGGTAAGATCAAGGTGTTGGCAGGGATAGGTTCTCTCTGGAGCCTTTAGGTGAGAATCATTTCATTGACTCTTCCACCTGCTAGAGGGCCACACGCTGTCCTCCATTTATGCTCCCCGTCCTCCATCTTGAAAGCTTGGAATGCCAAACCAACTCCTTCTCCAGCTGCCATCGTTCTTAACTCTCCATTTGGATTCACTATTCCATTTTTTAACAACCTGTGTATTGTTGGGTAAGCATTGAACTGATAACCTCCATGCAGGCCATTCTAACCCACCAGCTGCTCCTTGGGAGGAAAATCTGGCTAACTGCTCCTGTGAAGATGTATAGCATCAGACACCCT
>NW_022111370.1:6836828-6857543 GCF_000313985.2 Echinops telfairi
CTGTGTAGAGCTAGTTGTTGTGTCATTGATATATCAAAAGTTGTTAGTTGGCCTTCCTCCAACCCTGATCCTAAGGTCTTCTTCATATCACCCGTTCTTCATATCCTCTGTTTATCTCAGATTCTTCTTGTATTCCTCATATTATTCTTCACATTATTATTCTTCAGATTATTTTTCATATTCTCAGATGATCTGTTCAGTATACAGATTGAATAAGTATTGTGAAAAGAGTCCCCTGGCCTAACCTTTCCTGATTTTAATCCATGCAGTATTCCCTGGGGCACATAGCATGCTTTCAATAAATATGCCTGGAATGAGTGAACGCATAAACTCCAGTCTCTGCCAAGTCCATTTTCACAAAATGCTGGCATCACCAACAAGCGCCCTGCTGCCTGCCAAGTGCATGATCATCCCTGGAAGATGAAATGGCTGGGGATGCAGGACTCCACCAGGTGCTTGGAGCCATGGAGCAGCTGGACTGAGTGCTGCTACATCACTGAGAACTCACTCCCCTCCTTTGTGCCTGAGTAGAGCTGGAGGCCCCTTGCCTTGCACAAGCTCCCCAAGAAGGCAGGCCGACGGGCATCCCAAGGCAGCCACGTTGTAGGAGGCCAGCTGTAAGAGAAGTCCAGATTGCAGACACAGAGAATAGCCGCCCAGCAGTGTCCCTTTGCCTTTTACAATGGAGTCCGTGTTTACACCAGGGGAAGAGGAGGCTTCGCCAGTGGTGGGATTCAGCTGGTTTGCAGTGGTTTGGCAGAACCAATATCTACTTTTGTTGTTGTTGACTTAGGCAAACTCATTGTTAAAATGGCACTTGTAATCGGGGTTCTTTCTAAAGTGGACTGCTGGGAAGCCACGTGATAAGGAAATCACAGATTTACATTCCTCTTTTCTAACATCTATCTACTCAATAGCATATTCTAATTACCCGTAGTAATGTTCATCACATCCATAGGTATTAAAAAAGTAGAACTATGCTTGTAATATTTATTCACCTCCTAAAACTCATTATACTTTTGATGAAATACTACATTTTATCCCCTCATGTCTGTTACATCAGTAAACAAGCATACAGCATAAAAAGTACCAACCAACCAGAAAGTGACATGCTTTGTGCTACGTCCCCAAATTCTCACAAGATATTATGAGTGAAGTATGCAATTCCTGAAAGTGTCCAGAGAGCTCAAAATATTCTCAGAACAATTGCTGTGAGTTAAACAGAAGCAGAAAGGGGTTTTTCAAAGATGAGTGTAATGTGTGCAGGGAAGAGAAGCCGTTGAACTGTTTTTAATGTATTAAACCCAATGACTATGTTCCAATTGGCGACCTCTAAAGGAATGCGATCCTACTCCTACGATGAAAAGGTGGCTGACGATAAGTCACACAGATGACAATGCCCGGAGGATGCCAATCAAGAAGCAATACAAAAATATCATACACAACATTTTGATTGTGTTTGTCAGGTATTGTTTAATATTTTCATTAATATTTTAAAATCGTATAACAACCTAGTCTTGTGCATCTCTTTTATTGTTCTTATTTAAGAATTAACTGTAAGAAATAATAAACGACCTTCGGAATGTCTTTTTTTTTTTTTGCTTATAACGATCATTAGGGCAGCTTGTTAAATTATTTGAACCCCACCACTGGCTGTAACCATAGCTAATGTTCAATGAGGATTATAATCGCCTGCATAAGAGAGCCGCCACTGGCGGCTCCCACAGACCACATCCAAAAAGGATAATAAGAGCTCACTGGCGAGCCTTAATGCTTAAGCGCACCTCCCCACAAGTACAGGGGTAAATAACCAACAGGATCCCATCACAACCAGGGCTCACTCAGTGCCACCATGGAGGAGCTCAAACGCTCCCTCGACTGGCACCACGGCCAGCCTCAAGAAGACATGCTGGGCCCGCCTTGGAAGTCCGAAGGGGAGGGTCCTACCCTGTCCCATCACAGGGTCACGATGAGTCGGAATCAACTCGGTGTCAGTGAGAGTAACAGTGAGCCATTTCCAGAGGAAGAAACTCGCCCGACCCTGCCTCCCTCTTCTCTGTCCCTCACCCCAGCCAAACCCTCTCCTACTCCAGCTAATCCCGTGATGGGGTAGTTTCCAATACCACCTTGTCCCAGGCCTCCAGAGGCACTGCCCAATGGCCAGAACAAATTATTCCTAAGAAAGGAGTTTGGATGCACCTCTCAGATGTCTGTCATGTTTTCAGGCAGTGTGCATGTGGATAGTGACTTAATGAATGTTCTATAAGTTATTTCTAGTTTTTAATATCTATTGAGAGGCTCCCTGAAAGCTCATAGACAAAAGTCATGACTAAAGGGCTTCTTAAGGAAGTTAACAAGTTGGATTGCTGACAGGTTACACAATTTCGGGTCTGCTAATAAATGTCCAAGGGGCTTACCACTCTGCTGTAATTGTCAACCAAAGGCACTCAGCTCAAGGTCCCTAGGTCAGCAAACCTAGCTCCCTGAATGTAGTGCCCAGAGGCACCCCACTCCAGGAAGACTTAGCACAGTAGGCAATCGGCTCCCCTTCCCTGGGCCAGAAACTTCCTCGATTAAGTGCCCAGAGGCACCGCACGCTGCAAGTCAGCCTCTTGCTCAAAGCGCTCATCTTAACCTGTTCTGTGAGGTGGGGAGTCTGTCACTCTACGCTATGCTCGGGCTCCTGGTTCTGCTGCGGCTTCTCTGATGGTACAGCTGTATTCTGGACCCAGGAAGGTCCCTGCCCAGGAATCTTGGGTCCAGAGGGTACACTCCACTCCTGGCTCTTGCTGAGAATGAAATCACTCCTCCTGTTTCTCACAGGGCTCATTTTATACATCACAGGATGCCACTCCAAGGAATCTTGTTCACCATTACTCTCAGTGAAGCCTATCAGTAGCTTCGCCTCACCTTCTTACCAAACCTATGCAGGGAACATCTGTACCATTTTATCAGGTGTGTCCTGACAAGTTTCAGAATATCTCCCATGAAGCCACCATCCCTGAGGTTGGCTATACCCCCATCATTATAAACGCTTGGCTTTGGTTGTGCTTCAAAACAAATAGCTAATGTCACATTTATTCCAACTCATGGTGCTTCCTGGGGTTGCAAAGTGGAGCTGCTATAATCACAACAGTCAAGGGTTTTCTTGGCTGTTATCATGACAAACAGAGGTCACCAGGTCTTTCCTCTGCAGTACTGCTTGGTGGGTGTGTTAGTCTGGGTAGACCAGAGAAAAAAATTCATAGAAACTCATGTGTATAAGAAAGGGCTTTATATAGAAGAGCAATTGAATATGGAGAAAACATTCCAGCCCAGTCCAGATCAAGTCCATAAGTCAAATATTAGCCCATATGCCCAATACCAATCTATAAAGTCCTCTTCAGACTCACAAAACACATGCAATGATGCCAAATGCAGGCAGATCACAGGCTAGTGGGAAGTCTTGTGGATCCAGTGGCATTGTAAGCATCTCAGCGTTGGCAGGAGTTTTTCCTTGGCTGCTCCAGCTCAGGGTACTAAAACAGTTCCATGTGTCTTTCCAGCTACAATGTCTTCTAGGGAGTCAGCAGAGAGAGGGTGTCTCCCACCTCCAAGGAGGAATACAGGAGTTCCCAGAGTCCTCAGGAGAAGGCCATGTTCACACACAGAGGCCTCCTTGGCTATGATCTGCTTGACAGACAAGCTAGACTCCACCCCTACACTCTTAATCCTAAAATTGACACCACATTATGTAGCTACCTCAGTGGGTTTGACCCACCACATCTTAGGTTCGTGGTTGAGCACAAATCGTTTCAGCACCCAGGAACCTAACCCTTTAAGCAGATGTTCTTGTTCCTTCTAGCAGCTCAGTTAGTTAGGCACTTTGTTGACCCCTTCACAGAGAGGTCACAAGGAAGGTCAAGCCAGCCAGGGTACAATACAGCACCAACAAAATACATAACATTCCTCTAGTTCTTTAATGCTGCCCCGCCCCGCCCCACCCCCACTATCATGACCCCATTTCTACCTTACAAATCCGGCTAGACCAGAGCATGTACACTGGTACAGATAAGAGCTCTCAACACACAGAACCTAGGTCAGATAAACGCCTGAGAAACAGTATAGGGAGTAACCATACCATTAGGGGAGGCAGAAGGTGGGGGGAGAAAGGGGGAACAGATCACCCACCCACCCCCACTTCAGAGGGACAAACAACAGAAATATAGGTTAAGGGAGATAGTGTAAGATATGAAAATAAAAATAACTTATAATTTATGAAGGGTTCATGAGGGTGGGAGGGTGAGGGTGAGGGAGAGAGGGGAAAAAAGAGGAGCTGATACGAAGGGCTCAAAGAGAAAGAAAATGTTTTGAAAATAAGGATGGCAACCTATGTACAAATGTACTTGATACAATTGATGGATGGATTATTATAAAGCTGTAAAAAAAACCCAATAAAATGATTTATTAAAAAAAACTATCCTGAAAAAGTTTTGCTTCAAAATAAAAGTTACCTTGTTTTTAAAAAAAGAAAATCCTATGCATTGCAACAGTGAGCTCCCCAACCAGTGATAGTGTGACGCAGAACCGGGCAGCGTCTCCATCTGTTGGATGTGGGCTCTCCATAAGTCAAGAATCAGCTCAACAGCACCTAACAGCCACAATATTACAGATTAGCTATAAACAGTGTTGGAGTTGGAACAGCAGCCAAGGCGAGATTAGTCCTGGGTTAGTGTCTGCCACCACTAGGCCAAAAGTATAAAGGTAAGAGGGACAATGACAGGGCCACTTCGTGAAGCTGGGCCATGAAGCGGACTTGTGTGGTGACAGCTATACTATGAGACGGCAGAGACTCCATCTTTGATGGAGAGGCTATCTGAAGCAGACAGGATGAGAACTATTTGGCCTCTTACCTGTTAGCCTCCATTCTCCCCCAAGACCTCCAGTGGGCCAAACCCCACCCTCAGTAAGTTGACAAAGCTATGTGAAATAGAGCCCTGTGCAGGGCTCTATGTTTGAAGGAAGGAGGTGGCTCTGAGAGCAGACAGGCAAATACTGGAGTGCTGTGGAAAGGGATGGCCCATGGCATGGCACAGAAAGGATGACCATGGGATCAGAAATAGGGAGAACGGGCCTTTACTGGTCAGATGCTCGACTTAATGCATGCAAGCAGAGATGGAGAGTTGACCATAGCTCAGGAAAAAAAGTCTTCCTCCATGGGTCAGAAAATCAGCCAGTGGCTCCAGTGGTGGTTGATGACTATCCTTCCTGACAGTCAGATTAACATCAAAGCATACATGCCTGGGAGAATCATGGTCCCTCTAGGCCCTGACTGGCACCGTGGTTACGCATTGGGTTGCCATCCTCCAGGCCAGCGATTCACAGTTCAGAACCACCATCGGTGTTGTGGGAGAAAGATGGGGCTTTCTGCTCCCATAAAGAGTTAACAGCCTCAGACACCCACGGGAGCAGTTATACCCTGTACTGTAGGGTGGCTGTGCATCAATGTCCACTAGATGGCCGTGAGTTTTGTTGCTGTTTTCTGGGAAGCCCTGTGTGGCAGCTGTTGATGATGCAGCCTGCCTCCCTGCCTTCACTGCTCCTCCTCCTGCTCAGTCCTCCTCCACCTCCTCCTCCTCAGTCCTCCTGTCCCAGAGCAAAGGAAGGCCCCAGTCTTCAGGGTTAGAAGCAATACCTTTGGGAGACATCCGTTTGCAAAACAGTTGGGGAGAAAAAAATAGGAAAAGGCTCTCTGGGTGAATCTTTAGATGAAACAAAAAAATAAGAGACTTTTGAATTTGATAACCAATCTACCTCTAATCCTAACAAGAAACAAACCCCATCGTAATCTGATGTTCAGCAATTGCATCACATCTCACAAAAAGCATTGATTTCCATATCTTGTTTCTCAGCATCTACAACAGAGTGGGTTTGACTCCTGTGGACACCTGCTATTCATTCTTATCTGTGTCTAGGTCAAATTATTTGTGTTGTTTGGGGCTTTGCTTTTAGATTTCGTAAGTTATCTTTTTCCATTTTGTTAAGATCCCTTTTGTGATCTGTGTTTCTTAATGAGGCGAGACCACCTCATTCTTAGATAAGAGTTTGCTTCTTAATCATTCCCCCAGTCTCTGATATCTTTCTAATTTGAATTTAGCCAGAGGAGCAAATTCCTGGGGGAAACACACACACACATATATATTTGTGCATTTGAACATTTTAGATTTATCTCTGAATTCTAAAACTGAGCCATTATCAGGGACATTCGCTACTACGTACTAAGTACCCCTGGGGTGATTGCCATCCTTGCAATGTTTTCTGTAGTGACTCCCTATTTCCCAGAGAGCCCACGTGATTTATTTCTCATGTATCATACGAATAATTTCCATCATTTGAACACTGGTGAACACACCGAAGAACCCTGGTGGTACAGTGGTTTTGTACTTGACTGTTAACCAAAATGTTGGTGATTAGAAGCCACCCACTGCTCTGTGGCAGAAAGATGTGACCATCTGTGTTGGTAATGATTTCAACCTTGGAAACTCAATGAGTCGGTCCTATAAGGTCGCTGTGAGTTGGAATTGACTAGATAGCAATGAGTTCCGGGGTTTGTTTGGTTTTAGTTATGATAGTTCATACATTAAGGCTGACAAATGGTTGCTATTGTTATACTGCTAGCTGCCATCAGTTCAGCTCAGACTCTGTGGTGACCTCATGTACAAGAGATCTAAACATTGCCTGGTCCTGCATCATCTTCATTATTGTTGATATGTTTGAGTCCGTCGTGGCTACTGCGACAATCTGCTCATGGAAAGTTCCCTTGTTTTGATTGGCCCTCTACTTTACCAAGGGAAAACAATGGGGCTCTCTACTCCTGTAAAGAGTTACAGTCTCAGAAACTCACCAGGGGCAGTGCTACCCTGTCCTACAGAGTCGCTATGAGTTGGCATTGCCTCGATGACAGTGAGTTTGCTTTTTGGTTTTTGGACTCTACCAAACATGATGCCCCTTTTCAGCTCTTGGTTTTTCCTGATGACATTTCAAAACTAAGTCAATCAAAGTCTCACCAGCATCTTTTCCAAGGCGCATCTTGGTTGTATGTCTTCTCAGCATGATCGGTTCGTTCTTTTGTCAGGTGACAGTATATCCAGGATGGTCGAACGCCACCATAATTCCTATGCATCCATTCTTCTTCAGCCTTCCTTTTTCACTGTCCAGCTTTTGCATGCACATGAGGCAATGCACGGTACACCATGGTCCTCAAAGTGACCTCTTTTTTAAAACTTAAAAAAGATAATTTCTCAGTGTATTAAGTTGTTTGAGTTCTTGGCTACTACTTCCAAGGACATTGATGACTGATCCAAGTAGAATAGAATTGTGACCATTTCCATTTGCCCTTCATTTATTTTGATGCTGTTATTGGTTGACGTCTGCGTTGCTTCAGCTCATCAGAGATGGGTTTCGTTGTCTCCATTATCGCATGAAGAAACGGAGACTAAGAGACCGATGTTGACCGAAAGCACACAAGAAAGTTGTGTTCGACCCCAGAATTGGGACTGAAACATAATGAATCTGGTTCAGAAGTCTGAACCCCCTCTTGCACAGACGAATTCCATGTATTGGGGAGCAATACAGTGACAATGAAGCAAGATAATAAGAAAGTCTTTGAACCTGACATCCTAAAAGCAATGTGCCACGTGCATATTCTGCGAGACAGATAACTTAGCAGTGAAGAGCAAAGAGTATAATCAGACCAACTTAACTGGGAACCTCTTCTCTGCCCTTGAAAAAGTACTCCCTTGGGTATATAACAAGAATGTATTCTCCCTTGAGTGCATAATAACCCTATTCCTTAATATCAGCTCTGGATGACTTTGTGGCTTTGCAGCTGTATTTCCCCAATGGGCAGGGGGCCACTGAAGATTAATGTTATAATACATTCAATGTCTGTACCCTAGGACAGACCCAGGGTTGCCATTGCATAACTCTCATTGAGTTATGCCTCAACAAAGATTCCTGTCGACCTACTGTTACAACAAATAAAGAAAAGGAGAAAAGTAAAATACCACTTGTCACCGATAAAGATATGAGTCAGTATGAGACAGAATTGACTTGATGCCAGTAAGTGGAATTTTTACAGATAAGGAGATGACACGAGTCCACACGAAAGGAAAGTTCTCAGTTCAAATACGAACAAACGGATGTAATAAGTGTTATGAAAGCAAAAAGGATCCTCTCTGGGCAAGAATGGCCTGAGCTTTCAGCTGGGCCTTGAAAGATCTGAATGAATTAAGGTGATGTGATGAGAATGTGGTCTACAGATCAGAGCCAGATTAAACCACCACAAAATAAACAACGTGTTTTGGGATGTAAATCAGTAATATTGGGACATGTCATAAAAAACTATTGTTATTAAGTTTCATCTACATACATGCATGGGTTTATTCCAAACAAAACATTGAAATATGCCACTGTGCTTAGTGATGGCTGCAGGCAAGTTCTCTTGGTAATACACTTAGTCTTCTCAGGGTGACTTCAAAAGAAAGGTTCAATCAAATCAATGGCTTCAGAAGGATGTGCTAGGCCAGTTAAATTCCTAGCAGAGAGGTCAGTTCTGAAGGTTATGGCAACCATTTTTTGAGATTTCAAATGAGTACTCTTGATAGTTTCTCCAAGGGCGGAGGATGATCATAAGGGCTTACTCAGAAGTTTTAAGAAAATTGGAGATAGCATCGGTGAGCAAAAGGCCAAGGAAATTATGCCAAGGAAGTTTTTAGCATAACTATTATGCACCTGCTAATTGTTCAAGGCTAGCAAGTTTGGGCTATCATGTGAGAATCTCGTGGGGAAACCTTACTGTACTTTATAGCACAAAACAGTATGGAAGCAAGGCCAAGTTTAATCCATGGGTCGTAATTGGTCGATCCCTTGGTTAGATTACTAACATAAATGGAAGGAAAGCCTCCAAGGGACAAAAAACAACATGAGAACCAAGCAAGGTGCTAACTTGCCAGTCTTGGCAAATCAATGCACAAAGAGCCAATGGTTCAAGCTCAGAACATAGCATTAAAAAAAAAAATCAAACAAAAATGTTAGCAGTAGACAAGACCTAGGTTTTGAAGGTATAATCCACACTGAGAGCTGTAGTATTTGATCATCAGCAAGTGCTTCAAGTCCTCTTCTATTTCAGCAAGCAAGATTGTATCATTTGCATATCACAGATTGTTAATCAGTCTTCCTCCCCATGAACACCTCAAATAAAGAAAAATACACACAACTAGACCAAAGAGCAGCATTGCTGTACATGGAAATGAGATTGACATGCTCAAGGATTGCGTTTTACTTGGATCCACAATGCCTACGGAAATAGCAGTGAGGAAATCAAACAATGTATTGCATTGGGCAAATATGCAGCCGGAGGTATTTTTAGTTGTTCTCTTTTTTTTTTTTTAACACCAAGATTTCTCTTTAAAGACTAAGGTGCACCTGGGTCATCCATGGTACTTTTCAATCAACTCTGATGCACGTGAAAAGGGAAGATTGAAGGCAGACTGATGCCTTTAAATTACGGTGTTAGTGAAGAGTGGTGAACATACTATTGCCCGAAGAATGAACAGAAGTACAACCAGAATACTCCTTAGAAGCAAGGTGCTGAGACTTGGTCTGGCATACTCTGGACATGTTACCCGAAGGGATCAGTCCCTGGGGAAGGACCTTGTGCTTGGATGATAAAAATGAGAAAGACCTTTGTAGTGGTTACATAATCTCCTGTCTACTTGAGCGAAGGGGTGGCGTATAGCCTGTCAATTGGGTCATAGTCAATGATGTGTCTGGGTAGGCGTGACCTCCTGAGGATTCTGGGAAGTCCTGTCTTCCTCTCTGGAGGCAGGAAACAACTCTCTCTGCTTCACCTTGTTGACAAGCCACATGGAGCCATGCTGGTGGCAGCCAAAGCCCTGAAAATGCTTCCACTGCCACTGGATCCACAAGATTTTCCACCCACAGGCCTGTGATCGTCCTACATTTGGCATCATTGCATGTGTTGCATGCGTCTGAAGAGGAACTTGTAGACTGGTATCGGACATGTGGTCAATTATCAGACTTATGAACTTGATCTGGACTGGGCTGACATGTTTTCTTAATATACAATTACTCTTTGATATAAAGCTCTCTCTTAAACACATATTTGTTTTGTTTTCTCTGGATTTGTTTCTCTAGTCAATCCGGACTAACATAGCCTTCAATGAAACGGATTGATAGAATGGCTGGAAAAATAGGTCCAAGCTCAGTCATGATAATGAGGATGGTGCAAGACAGGGCTGTGTTTCATTCTGTTGTATCGGGGGCTGTGATGAATCAGCTGACTTGACAGCACTAGCAACAACAGGCTTGGGAGGTAATGAAATGCTTCCACCACGGTGTCAGCCCTGGCTTGGTGGCAAGCACTACCGACACTTGAGGTCTAGGCAATGAGAGGTGCCTGCAGCAGGAGTATGAGTGTGCAGCTAAGGAGAATCCAATTTCTCCCGGACAGCTGTCAGATGAAAACAAAACAAAGCAAACAAACAAGCCCCATGCTGTCTACATATGCTGGGCCCTCTGCTATTATGAAAAGGCAAGATTCCGGGGACAGAACTCAGATCTTCCTTCCTGCTACAAGACATGTGGTAATTGGGTGGCTGCATGTGCATTTGAAGGAAGAATTTTACACATGGGAGGCAATCTTTTTTTTTTTTTATCCAATGGGCAACTTCTTCACCTTGAAGTCTATAAGACAATGCCTGGTTTGTCTGCTATATTAACAGATAACTCCTTGCTATCAATTCAAGTATCGTTGTCTTTTACTCGTTCCTTACATCCTTCTTTGGTTGGAGAATTCCCTATAGAAACGTCAGTGATTGGGCCAGAATTCCAGAAAATTAAGGTAGAAGCAGGAACACCCACACAGCAGGGTAAACAAGGCAAAATCAATTGCCTTTGAGTGGATCCCAACTCATGACAACCTTACATGTGACACTGTCGAACTGCAGTGACCATAGTCTTTCAGATGCAAGTCGCCAGGCCTTTTAAACCAGAGATGGGCTTGAACTAACAACTTCCAATTAGCTGGTGAGCACATAACTATTAGCTCCAAGCCCTTCCTAACCAAACTCACAAAACAAGCCCACTGCCATTGGATAGGTTCTGATTTTTAGCCATCCTATACAGGATTTCTGAGTCTGGAATTCTTTACAGAAGCAAACAGCGTCATCTTTCTCCCAAGGTACATTTGGTGGGTTAATTACTCCAACCTTTTGATTAGCTCCCCAATGTCTACCTCACAGCACCACCCAAGCAAGATCCTTAGGACTCTCCGACAATGCTCACTAAATGAGCAAAGGGTGTTCTGGGACTTTGTTCGGGATCAGCAGAAGCTTTCTTTGGAATGTGAACTGGATATTTCAGGGACAAGCTCTCAGACCTAGCTGTGTCCTGCCCCCTTCCACCGTGTCCTGGAATTCCTCCTGGTATCCTCCAGCACCGCTGCAGAAGGTGGCCAAACACAGCTACATCTGCATGCAGGCTGCTACAGACACAGCTGGCTTGATTGCAGTGGCCTTTCCCTTCAGGGAAAATGAATGGCCCACTGGGAAGTATGCAGCAGGATCAACTTCTCAGGTATAGAAATTCCTCAAAATCAAAGGGCGTACATGGTTAAGGCCAAGTCTGTTAATATTCCTGTTAGTGGAGTGTGTGGTTGGGAGGTGGGGGGCGGGGGGGGGGGGGGGGGGGGGGGGGGGGGGGTTGTGTGCACGCGGTGAAGAAGGCATGATGATGCAGTGGCTAGGTACTCAACTGGTAACTGAAAGGTCAGTTACCTTCCAATGGACCAGCCACTCCAGGGAGGAAGATAGAAGAAGTCTGCTTCTGAATGACTTCTGTGTGGCAGTTCTTTTCCATTCTAGAGGTTGAGAGTGAGTTGAGATTGGCCCAGCTGCAATGGGTTTGATTATAAAGACCCCGTGTTATCATTGTTAGGTACTGTTGAATTGACTTGGTTCCTATGTACATCACAAGAAAATACTGCCCAGTCCTGTTTCATCCACACAGTCATTGCTAAGTTTTATCCCATAGTTGCAGTTACTGCACTGTGGTTGTTACATAATCTGTTGTCAATTTGAGACTTAAGAGTGAAAGGGTGGAGTGTAGCCTGTCAATCAGGTCGCAGCTTGATGACTTCACTTGGAGGCACTATGGAGATAAATAGCTCACTGGAGGCGGGACACACGCTCACTTCCCGCAAGACATTGCTGCTGACAAGCCACATGGAGACACTGAGATTCTTCCACCATCACTGGACTCACAAGACTTTCCACCCACTGGCCTGTGATCTTCCTGCATTTGGTGTCATTGCATGTGTTGTGTGAGTCTGAAGAAGAATTTATAGACTGATAATGGACATGTGGGCTCATATCGGATTTATGGACTTGACCTGGACTGAGCTAGAATGTTTTCTCAATATTCAATTGCTCTTGTATATAAAGTTCTTTCTTATACACATATCAGTGTCTATGGATTTGTTTCTCTGGTCTCCCTGAACTAACACATGCATAAATCCATCTAATTCAAGATCTTCCTCGTTTTCCTTGTCCCTCTAGAATGATTGCCTAGCCACGTTGATGCAAAACCTATCACCTAACTCTGTCCAAACCAGGGTCTGGTTCCTCTTGATACCATGTTGAAAGTAGGTGAGAAGAAATCTTGGCATTATTGCTTTTAAGGAGCACATGGCTGTACTTCTTCCAAGACAGATTTGTTCTTTCTGCGGTCCATGGTCTATTCAACACTCTTTGCCAACACCATAATTCCAAACAGCAGTTAGCCTTTGGTCTTCCTTTATACATCCATGTTAGGTCATTGTGTGTGTGTGTTGGGTGATTGAAAGTACTGTAGGCTGAGTCCGGTGCAGCATAATCCTCAAAGTGGTATCGTGGCTATTTAAGGATGTAAATGGGTATTTTGCAGCAGATTTCGCTCTTCCTCTTCCTCCCTAATTTATTAGAACTTTATCCGTGGGGAAAAGCTGCTCTCTTCGTGGCAAATGGTTGGTTACTATAAAGAGTTCTGTGCCTCCCTAGTGTTATAGCTCCTTTTGTGGACCTGTCTATTGTTTGGCTGAAAATAGAGTCATGTAGGTGGGTTTATTTCCTGGCCAGAAGGGTGATTAAAGGTCATTGTCTCAGGGGTCCCACCAGTCTCTATTGACCCATAAACCTGGTGTCTTTCTTTTATGATTTTGAATTTCACATTTTCTCCCATTCTACACAGGACCTCCTAATGTGATTCATTCCAGAACAATTGACAGTGATAGCTGGGCACTATCTTATTCTTCCGGTCTCAGGGTCATGGAGACTGAGGTTCATGTGGTCCATTAGACTAATTGTTTCTATGTATCTTTGATTTTCTTCACCCTTTGTTGCTCAGGATGAGCACAGACCAATAATTGCACCTGTGATGGCTACTCACAGGCTTTTAAAATAACAGTCACTGTTCACCAAAATAACAGATAGCTGTGGAACCTTTGCTTTTGTAGACTATGCTATACCAATTGACCTTGGTCCAGAGCCCCCAGGGTCAGGGATTCATTTCCTTAAAGTATTTGACCATGGATAATGAGTTTTCATAACTTTTCCCAGGTGCTTCACTATGTTTATAAATATATTTGAAAAACTTGGTACACATATGTAGGAATATATATTTACCTATTTCTTTCTATATATACATTTATCGATGTCTGTCTTATTAACTCTGCTTCCATGGATGGTGCTTATGGATCCAGCAAAATGAAATACTGGATAAATTAAATCATGTCTTCATTTATCAGGTGTTGCTTATTGGTCCAGTTGGGAGGAGTGCTTTTTTTTTTTTTTTACATGGGATAACCAACTTTTTATTTCTTTGCTATACAGAAATTACTGCTGCCTGCTGCCACAGTTATTTCTCTATAAAATGTATATTTGAACATCAAGATAAGATACTTCAAATTTTGCATAAACATTGATGAAATTTAGATTTATGGAAAACAAACCACATTGCTTTTATTTATTTTTTAATAATCATTTTATTAGGGGCTCATACAACTCATCACAATGCGTACATACATCATTTGTGTCCAGCACATTAGTACATATGTTGACTTCATCATTCACACAACACCCACCCTCTAATCGAGCCCCTGGTGTCAGCTCCTCATTTTCCCCCTCCCTCCCCGCTCCCACTCCTCCAGCTCCCCCTGAACCCCTGATAATTTATAAATTATTATTATTTTATCATATCTTACCCCATCCAACGTCTCCCTCACCCACTTCTCCACTGTCTGTCCCCCAGGGAGGAGGCCATATGCAGACCTTGTCATCTGTTCCCCCTTTCTCCCTCACCTTCCCTCCACCCTCCTGATATCGCCACTCTTTCCACTGGTCCTGAGGGGAGTTCATCTGTCCTGGGTTCACTGTATTTCCAGTTCCTATCTGTGCCAGTGTACATCCTCTGGCCCAGCCGGATATGTAAGGTAGAAGTGGGATCATGGTAGTGGGGGTGGAGGGGGGGGAGCATTTAAGAACTAGAGGAAAAATGCATATTTTATCGTTGCTACACTGCACTCTGATTGGCTCATCTCCTCCCCTTTTTGTTTTTTGTTTTGTTTTTCCTTTATATTGAGGTGCAATCCAGCCTGAAGGCTGCACCCTTTGATCTTTAGCCACAGGTGCTTCAAGTCCTCCTCACCTTTCAGCAAGCAAGGCTGTGCCACCTGTGTAGCATTGGTTGTTAATGAAGTTTCCTCCATCATCTGCATAGCAGAGATTAATGAGGCTTCCTCCAATCCTGACGCGGGATTCTTCTTCATGTAATGCAGCTTCCCAGATGGCTTGCTCAGCATACGCATTGAATACGTTTGGAGAAAGGGCATGACTGATGCACACTTTTCTGATGTTAAACCACAAAACGTTCCCTTGTGCTGGTCCAACCACTGCCTCTGAGTCTATGTGCAGGTTTCTCATGAGCACAATCAAGTCTTCTGAAAGTGACCTCATAAGCATCCCAAATTTCGAACAAAATTTGAAAGGCGGGCTGTAAAGTTTTCTCCAAATTCTTAAGTGGATCCTAAGACCTTAGGGAGAGTGGGAATCCTGGCTCCAAACGGATTTGGCTCTTGACTGAAGGAATCTGCTCCCTCAGCTTTCTCTCGTATTTCATTGCCTAACTCTCCGGCCTTCGCGTGTTGCTGGGAAGGGAGGCTCTCACCTGGCTGAGTGCTGCAGCCTACGGCATGCAGCCTGGCAAAGCCGCAAAGGCTCTCAGCCAAGAGCGGGAGGTTCACTTGTATACGTGATGAAGGAAAGCCCCAAGAACCCTCTGTGGGAAGAGAAACGGCTTTGGGTACCCTTGATTCAAAGATGCAAGTTCCTTTGGGGTGGGTTACAGTAATGAGAAGAAAATTTTATATTAAAGGGGAAGGGATAAGTTCTGAAGATTAGCACCCGACAAAGTGTTACCCCAAACCCAGAGCAGAACAGCATTGACTATAAAAAAGGGAACAAGCGCATGGGATCCCATAAGAGATGTAATTCTCCCGTTTCAAACATGTTCAATACAGATAGCCCTTTCCAGGCCCAAAGAGCTCAAATCGCCAGTCGAATATGCCATATAGCAAAACACACTCGATGCAGGGAAATGTGATTTCCTGACACGCTGGATTGGTAACCGCAGGCTCGTTTTCTTCATATGCTAGAATCCTTTCAAGGGAGGCTAATGGGGTTGGGGGGGCCGAGATGGTACCGTCCTCATCAGTGTGGCCTGACCCCGAAGCAGCATGCCAGCCACTTAGGAGGGGCTCCAAAACCACCAGAGGATTTAAAGTAACCGGAACGTGGGTTGGTTTGCAATCAAGGGGGACAAAGCTACGTCAAGCGGTGCTAGCAGTAGGGTGTGTACCACCTCCACTACTTCAACTCACAAGCCCCTGCCCTCAGGCGGATACTGCATTTTACTGGAAGGAGTAGAATCACGCCGTGGGGCATCCAGGACTGTCCGTGGTGACAGCCTCATCGTCCTACCACTGAACAGCTGGTGGGTTTGAACTACAGCGAGCTCCCCACCGCTTCACCCGCTAAATAAATCCCCAGAGTTCCGTGGTTCATACACACATAGGTTGATTCCAAGCAAAGCACTTTTACCCATGCCTCTGTGGCTGCAGGTAAGTTCACTTGGTAATATAATTGTCCGAGCCTCATTCAAAGAAGAAGAAAAAAAAAAGCACTGCCACCAAGTCCATTCTGACTCGTGGTGACCCTGTAGGGCAGGGTAGAGCTGCCCTGGGGGTTTCCAAGGCTATAACCCTTTACAGGAGTAGGAAGACTCATTTTTCTCCTGAGAAGCGGCTGGTGGTTTTGAACTGCTGACCTCGAGGTTAGCAGCCCAACTTGGGATCACTGCACCACCGGGGCTCATGGGGTGCCTTAAAAATTTAAAAGGTCCCATCAAAACAGTATCTTTTAAGGGAATCTGCGGGGCCAGTTAAATTTCCGGCAGAGAAGACAGCACAGAAGGCATGACAACTGTTTTCTTAATATTCCAAAGGGTTTATCTTCATAGATATTTTTCCTCGAAGGACAGAGGAAGAGCACGAGTTTTATTATGCAGAAGTTTTAAGAAAATTGCAAATTTCAGTAATGAGTGTGTGGTGGTGGGGGGGATAAACCAGAAAGTTATGATGCTTTGTTTTCCATCATAGCGAAGCCCCTGCTCATTCTTCAAAGGGAGTAATAAGAGCTGTCCTAGAAATTCATTGAGAAAATCTTACTCCATTCACCCTACAGTTCTGATTCACCCTTCAGATTTCTTCCATAATCCATCATCCCCAAGCTCAAAGAACATTGAAAAGGGACATCATTTAAGTCTCCTGATGACATCAAATCTGCCAATTGATGGAGTGCAAAAAAAAAAAATGCTTCTTTGGGAAAAGGCTTAGAAAGATGGCAACACTACCATCAGAAGTGTGGAGACCCAGGTAGAAGATACTCTGAGGAAAAATAGCTTCACATTCAGAAATGTTTGTTTAATACAAGTGTCTAAGCATCCTGCACAGAGGGGTCACAAGGAAGAGACGAGCCAGTCAGGGTGCAGTATAGCACTGACAAAATATACCAACACTCCTCTCTAGTTCTTTAATGCTACCCCCGCTCCCCCCCCTCCCACCACCTGCCCACTATCATGACTCCAATTCTACTTTACACATCCAGCTAGAACTGAGCATGTACACTGGTACAGACAAGAGCTCAAAGCACAGGGAATCTAGGACAGATAACCCCCCCAGGACCAATAATGAGAGTAGTGATACCAGGAGGGTAGGAGGAAGATGAGGGGAGAATGGGGGAACCGATCACAATGATCGACATATGACCCTCTCCCAGGGGGATGAACAACAGAAAAGTGGGTGAAGGGAGAAAGTGGTTGGTGTAAGACATGAAAAAAATAATAATTTGTAAATTATCGAGAGTTCTTGACAGAGAGTAGGGAGAGAGGAAATGAGCTGATACCAGGGGCTCAAGTAGAAAAAAATGTTTTGAAAATGATGATGGCAACATATGTACAAAGTTGCTGGACACAATGGATGTATGTGTGGATTATGTAAGTGTCCCCAATTAAATGATTTTAAAATATATATATATATATACACTGAGAATCTCAAATAAATAAGTCAACATGTCTATGATGTTGTAGCAACACTTTTTGACTTGCTCTCATATAACCATGCTACCTACTGTTTGTTGGACATCATCTCATGCCAGGCATTGTTGTTGGTAGGTGCCCTTCAGTCAGTTCTCACTCGTAGCGGCCCTGTGTACAACAGAAGGCAACACCGCCCCGTCCTGTGCCAGACAGGACCTGGCAGAGTGTCTGAAACTCTCCCCTAAATATCTGAGATGGGTATTGTCTTACAGGTGAAATGGAGACCCAGAATTACTCAGAGGTCCCTTTAACAAGAGGCACCTAATGACAGAGCCGACACCCCCATGGTGGCCTCTTTAGCATATGAGTCCATGTTCACCTCACTGTTCTGGCTGAATCCTAGTTGCAAACATCTCCTGGCCCTTGTCAGAATGTTGTAGTGGTTCTTCTTTGATCGAGAATCCGTTCTCAGCTCTCGTGGAGAGGAGCCAGTACAGTCTCCACAGCGGCCACGGACCACGGACGACTGCGTGGGGTAGCCTGTGGTTTGCGCATCCCTGGATTTTCCGCAAGGAAACCTGAAGACAGGCATGAAGATGGAGAATCTTTTCGATGTTGACCTCTGGAGTTAATTGTAAAATAGTCCCTACTGACATTTTAGGTTGCGGAAAGGGTTCCCAAGTAGGCAAAGCCTACGCTCTGTCATAGCTAATCTGGGATTTGTCCATTTCCAGCCACACGCACACGGTGGGAGATGGCTTCGTCGAACGTCCGTTTGTTGTGCACTCTGAGAAGTAGTGCTCTTTTTGTGTCCAGAAGCAACTGCAAATAGAAGGAGAATACAGTTATCCCTTAGAAGGGACTGGTGGTTTTGGCGAAGTTGTAGATCGTTGATAAATAAAAAGAGTGGGCATGATATTTTTTCTCAATCACGGTGATCATGTCTAGACATGAGAAGAAAGGGCGTGGGAAGAGCACGGTGGGGGAGCGAGAAGGGAGCAGAAAGAACCTGCGGTTTCTATGATCCTTCCTGAAGTTCAGGCTATGTAGGGAATTGGGCCTAGGCCTCCAGTCATGTTTCTCAGAATTATATGAGGGCACTGTAATAATGGTATGGTTTTCCATTCCCTGGAATGTTTGCTACAATAGAGGGGCATCAAAAAACAGGAAGGGCTTCAACAAGGTTGATTGACACCATGGTGGCAACGATGGGCTTGAACATAACAATCATTGTAAGGATGACCTGGGGCAGAGCAGTGTTTGGTTCTGCTGTGCACCGGGTCCCTAGGGAGCTGCCACCAACTTGATGGCACCTAACAGCAAGTACAGTGGTTGTGAATGAGCACTTGGCTACTAACTGGAAGGTCGGAGGTTCAAAAACCTGGAAAGCCTTCTGGCACATCGTTCTACTCTGACACACACAGGGTGGGAATCAACCGGGCAGCAATGGGTTTGTTGGGTGTTGCTGATTTGGTTTGGTTGTGGTTTCGAAAAATGGAGACTCGGGACTCTGCCTCCAGACCCAGGAAACTACAAGAGGCAAAGGCCTGCATTTTGAACTAGCGATCCATTTGGTCCTGAGCGAAATGTTCCTCGGACTTCATTTCGAGGAACAAGATTCTCTCAGATCTTCCCACGAATCTGTCCATCAATCCATCCAGCCTTCTAAGCCCAGGATGAGGACACAGAAGAAAGGTGGAGTTCCTGGCCCGGTGGAGTAGACAGACTTGGCAGCAGATGGCTGCACTGTGAATAAGTAAAGCAGAAAGAGCTGGGCATTCTGGGAGCATGGAAGAAAGACATCGGCCTCAGCCTGGGGGCTGGGGGTGGGGGGAGTAGGGAGCACAGCCTGGGCATCAGGAGAAGGTAGTACGTTCTCCACCATGAGTGAGCCTCAGCCAGGAAGAAGCCCAAGTGCAGGGAGCCCCTGGAAAAAGGCCACATGATCTCATTTTGGAAGCGCTTAAAATGAGAGCCAGCAAAAGGGAAGGAAAGGGGTCCCCAAGAAGCTGGAGGCTGCCCACGTCTCTTCACAGCAAACTGGTTTTGTTTTCCACCTGGATTGTTGTTGTGGGTTGCCAGGATTTGCATGACTGTGTTTGCAACTGCACAGGATCATGCTGGTGCCGTGATTAAGATGCAAACCCACCAGGCCCCTCCGTGGGACGATGTAGCAGTTTGCTTCCAGGAAGAGTGTTGTTGCTGTTAATTGCCATCGAGTCAGTTCTGACTCACAGCGACACAAAGTACCAGAGACTGAGACACTGCCTGGTCCTGCACCATCCTCACACTTATGCTTATGTGTGAGCCCACTGTGCCAACCCAATTTGTCGAAGGTCTTCTTTTTCGCCGCCCCGCCACCTTACCAAACACGATGTCCTCCTCCAGAGACTGCTCTCTCCTGATACGATGCTTAAAGTTTGTGAGATGAAGTCTCGCCACCCTGGCCTCTAAGGAGCATTCTGGTCCTACGTCTTCCAAGGCCGATTGGTTTGTTCTCTTGGCAGTTCAAGTACATTCCATGTTCTTCGCCAGCATGATCCTGCAAAGGCATCGACTCTTCTGCCGTCTTCCTTAGTCCACATCCAGCTTTCACATGCAATTGAAAATACCCTGGCTTGGGTCATGAGAAAGGGAGAAAAGATGGAAGTGGTCAAAAATGGCCTCAGGATTCGATCCACAATCGATGCTCATGGAAGCAGCCATTAAGAAATCCAAGGATGCATGGCATTGGGTCAGCCTGCTGCACAAGACCTCTTTGAAGTCTGAAAAGCAAGGAGCGTGGGGGTGAAGACTAAGGTGTACCTGACGGGAGCCATGGTATTTTATATTTTTAGCACGTATATGATGCCTGGGGACATGAATAAAATAAAATAGGGCTCACATCCTCCTTGACATGAATTAGGATCAAAAGTCCCTGTAGTTGCCACTTGTTCTCGGGAGTTCACTGGATGGGGTGGAACTTTGGGTCATCCGCACCTAGCTTGGTAACACCCAACATGCGGCTTTGCAAACAACAACCCCAGC
>NW_022111370.1:6857643-6884811 GCF_000313985.2 Echinops telfairi
GTGTGTGTGTGTGTGTGTGTGTGTGTGTGTGTGTGTGTGTGTGTGACATTCAGTTACAATGTCACATGATAAATGATACTATACTAAGCAGGTCTAATCAAATGTTGGTTGTATTTCTTTTCCTCCATATTTGTAGAGAGAAAATCAAAACCAGGGGTGTAGGTGTGAGGGGGGTTGAGGGAGAACAGCATATCCTTCAGCAGCTTTCTAACTGATCCCAGCAAGTTGCCATTCTTTAGTGCCGTTCCTATAATCAAGTCACCAACCTCCGATGTCTTTGACCCCCTGCAGTTGTGTGTAATCCTGGAGCCCATGCAGGAACTGATGTCGAGACACAAAACCTACAACCTCAGTCCACGGGACTGCCTGAAGACCTGCTTGTTCCAGAAGTGGCAGCGGATGGTGGCGCCCCCAGGTACGCATTCCTATCTTCCTTCTTCGCCCTCCTTCGAAGGCGTGCATCTTCTTGAAGGTGGAGGGCATGAAAGGATGTCAGAAAGTGAGAAGGTGATCATTAATTTCTCAGCAAAAGTAGCTTATTGGGGGAGACCCTGGCCATGCTTTGGGACTTCAAACTCACTGCCGTCATGTTTGTGAAACAGAAACATAAAAACAACAACAACAAAACCAAGCATGACTTATTCCAGGTCACTAAGAAGATCATTAGCCATGTTGAGGCTGGACCTAGCCTCTTCTGTCTCCTTGGCCAGTGGAAATACCATTGGACCAGACAGCTGCCTTCGCAAGGCCTTGTATTTGGGTTGTGCGCTATGTTGCTGAGTTTTTAGTGATAGGAATAACGAAAAGGAAGGAAGAGAAGAAGGCGGGAAAGAGCCAGGGAGGAGGGAGGGGGAACACGCCTTTAAATAAATGTTGCTCCATTGGTGAAGGCATTTCATCTCACACTCTGATCATGAAGAGAACACATAAACGGTCTTATCTCCCTCACCTCCCTAGACTGCAGTTTAGACACTGTCGTCCCCTGCTGGGGTTCTGAAATGACTGCTTCCAGTCATCATTAGTTGTCTTTCTAGCTAAAACATTTCCCCTCCCAGGCATGGGCTGAGCCTCATTGATCATAAAAGCAACACATATCCATTCGCTCACAATCATTTTTATAAAGAGTAATTATGAACACGAGGCACAGAGCTTTCTGAATCACAAAATAGAATGGACACCTTCCGCTCATCATTGGCCTGGGGTCCTACGTAAAATGAGCCTAACGTTCAATGGAAGCAACTAGACAGTTATCTGAGGATATGAGCTTAATTCCACATAGAACACTTACATCCGTATCTGGGGTGGGGTGGGGGTGATGTTGGATTTTAGACTTTGAGAACATTATGTTCCAAATACATGAAATGTGCTTAAATTGCCCTGATGGTCTATTTTAATATCAATAAGCCTTTATGGGGGTGGGAAGAGGTGGGGGGAAGTAGTCTATTCACCTAACCTATGTTTTGAGTACCTCTATTTTCCAACACAGGCATATAGATTATTTGTCAGTTCATTCATTCATTCAACAAGTACTTCTTGAAGTATTGGGGACTCTGAGCACTGGGGGTGGAGGGTTAGGGGGTGGCTAGAATAAAATGGTCAAACCCGTAGCCTTCAAAATCCCCCATTCATCTTATTGGGCCCTCAAAACAATCTTATAAGATATTGATGATCACCTGCATTTCATACCATGGGTCCTGAGGCTATAAGGTTAGCCTTCCTGGCTAGCAATTAAAGGAGACCAGACAGCAGCCAGAGCTGATTTTTTTCTCAGAAAATCCATGCCTTTTCATTGTAGCTAATAGAAAGAATCCAGGCATGTACACTCTAGGATGAACCCATTCTCTTTATCCCAGAGTTGGTGGATAATGTACAGATTCAAAGAAAACGTGCCTGATTTATCATTTTCTGGGCCTGTCAAGAGCAGACTTGCTGGACTTTAGAATGTCCACTACAACCCTTCTTCCAAAACACCATCCGCTGACGTCATTCCCATACCGGTTCCCCTTACCCTTAGGGTGAATGCCCGTAGCTGTCCATCAAAAGATGTGCTAGTCCCTTTGGTGAAACCCTTTGCATGTTGTTGTGGTTGTTAGCTGCTCTTAGTCTACTCAGGCACATGGAGCAGGAAATGTTGCCTGGTTCAGCCCGTCTTCATATTTGCCAGCAAACGCTAGTCCTTCCACCTCACCGACGGATCCCCATGCACTCGTTGACGTGCTGTGTCACCAACCACGACATCCTCTGTGAGCAATTGAGCCTCCTGACAGTGGGTACAAGGCTGGCACACTGGCAGCATTCTGCTGTGATCCATAAGGTTTCTGTTGCCTAGTTTTTAAAACAGATCATGCAGGCCTTTTTGCCTAGTACACCTAGTTAGCTTCCCTGAAACCTATTCACTATGGGTAACCCTGTTGACCAAAGAAATGCTAGTGGTATAGCTTCCAATATCACAATCATATGCAAGCCACCACTGTAAGACAAATGGATACCAGGAACAAATTATTTACACCAGAACAAGAACAAGTGGATCAATAGCAACACAATCTACATATTTCCATCAAACAAACCAAAAAAGAAAAACCTCCCACCCATAAAGTGCGTTCGACTCACAGTAAACCTATAGCACAAGATCGGACCACCTCTGTCCGTTTCCATGACTGGCACTCCAACTGGGCCGTAGAAAGTCCAGAGACATTCTAAAGCATCCAGAGCTTTGTCTTACTCTCATGGAGCAGTTAGCTGGTGCTTTTGAATCACTGGCCTGTCAGTTATCAGGCCAACACTCTGCTACCAGGGCTCCTGTTTTTCATCAACAGTCCGAGTTAATGGAGAGGATGAAGTGGTCTTTGAACTGCACCCCAGTGCCTGTCAGAGGCAGACCAGGTGTTCTGAGAGAACGTGACCAACTTTTCTAACATAGTTTTCCTCTGACCAGAATAGTTAGCAAAACTGGATGTTCTTACTTGCCCTAATCAAGGTTTCTGAAACTATGGGCAGACTCGGGGAGATCAGAGGAAGGATGGACCTGAGTTCTAATACTAGCTGCCTACATTTTGGCAAAACACTAAAATTCTGTGCCCTCCTTTTCTTAGTTACAAATAAAGGATTGTAGTAATTTTCCATTATTTTATATCCAAGGTCAGACTATGTGTATGTCTACTAAGCTTGGGGATTCCTAAATTTCATATTCACAGCTAACACAACTGATGATTCCCCTTCCTTTCACTTGAGCATTTCAGGGTGTAATAGAGCTAGGTTGCAATATGACGCTTAGCCAGTAGATGCAGCTGTTACACAATCGTTCACTCACTTCACGGTACAACATCTATCATTTCTCCAGTACCTTGCAGGCCCCCCAGGGAGTCCAAAGGTCCTTCTTTTTATGTAACTAAAAGGTCCATGTTGTTAGCTGTCATTCCCAACTCGTGGCAACCTAATGTACAACAAGAATAGCACATTACTTGCATGCTCTTCACAAGCACACCCTGGGTATGCCCGAGTCTGTGGTTCTGTATTTTGAGTCCGAACCAGCCGTCAGAGCTCATCTTCCAGTTCAGAATCAGATAAGGTAATCTATCGTGATGCATAGAGATTGTATGGACTAGCTTTTGGAAGTAGATCCTCAGACCTTTCTTCCCAATCTGGCTAAATCTGGAAGTACTATTGAAACCTGTCTACTATGCGTAACCCTGCTAACATTTGAAACACTTGTTAGCACAGCGTCTAGCCTCACAGCCACATGAAAGTACCCTCCATGAGACAAATGGACAGATGGGAGGTAAGGGAACGAGGTAGAACCAGCTAATTAAAATTCCAACATGGCTCGATGATATTTTTAATTCACCTATGAAAGTACTGGCAGCCAGAAATAGTCATAGCTCACCCCTCAAATGCAGTAGTCAGTTGCAGCCCTGTGTATGAAATGAGAAAGAACAGCACAAAATAAATGTATCTACATAGTAAAGAAAAGGAGCCCACGTGGTGTAGTGGTTATGCATCGGACTGCTAACTGCAAGGTCAGGAGTTCAAAACCTGCTGCTCAGGGGAAAAGACCGTTTTCTACTCCTGTAAAGAGTCAAGTCTTGGAAATCATTATGGGCCGTTCTACCTGAGTCGGCATCGACTTGATAGCAGTCAGTGACTGAGCACATAGAAAAGAGACAGAAAAACCAATCAACACCTTTATCCTCTCTTATCTATTTTTGGTGGTGGTGGTGGTGGTGGTGGCGGGGGTGTCAAGTGAAAACAACAGGTAGGGCAGGGTACTATTATTAGTCTATTCTTTTTCATGTTCAAACGCAGCGTCGTTGGAGGGATGGGACTAGTGGCTGGTCACACCCCCACCCCACCCCCCCCAAACCCCGCTTTTAGCCTGGAACTGATCTTTCTTCCCTTCCTCCTATTGCAGCAGAACCCACAAGGCAACCGACCACTAAACGAAGGAAAAGAAAAAACTCCACCAGCAGCACTTCCAACAGCAGCGCCGGCAACAACGCCAACAGCGCCGGCAGCAAGAAGAAGACCCCCGCCGCCAACCTGAGCCTGTCCAGTCAGGTACCTGTAAGTCTCGCTCTCCTTTAGGCTTGGCCTTCCGCCTCGGCTGCCTTCCTAATCCAGGGCCCTGGTGGGAGTCTCTCAGCTGCAGAACCGCCCGGGCAGGTGGGTGGGCGGGAGGGGCTGGGTTGGGGGGCAGAACCCTGCCACGGAGACCTTGTCAGGGAGTTAGAAGGAAATACAGGTGGTCCCCGGATTCCGAATCCCTGAGACAGACATCACCTAATTGCCCCTGTTCTCATTTTGGAAGGATTGAGCGACCCCCTATAGTCCCAACAAATTCTTCATCATAGTCACCTTCAGTCGCTACACTTACAGCTTTTAAACAACTGAAAATATTTCCAGCCTTTACTGGCAGGAAATTCCAACTCTCCGATACCCTGTGGGTAGTACTGCCCCTTTGTTTTTGAGATTGTAATTCTTTAAGGAAGCAGAAAGCCTCCTCTTTCTCCCACAGAGCATCTGGTGGTCTTGAACTACCGACCTTGCAGTTAGCCGCTCTCTAAGCAGGGCTCACGGCTTGCAGGAAACTGCGGCTACCCAAGAGCCTTATGGGCCTGTTTCGACTTACCTACGAATTCAACTGAGGCCCGTTTAGGAAGGGATCACGTCCGTAACCCGGGGATTGCCTGTATTAAGAGTCGGTGCTGCAGTGGGACCTGAATTAAAAAGCCATCGGAGTCACATACAGGAGATATGTCATTTAAGGTTTAATTAAAATATCACTTAGCAGCCTGCCTGGTGGCAGAAGCGGCCGCTCGTCACCCGCATCAGAGACCCTGGGCTCCGCCGGAAATGAGCTCCCTGCGATCCGGCTCCGGCTCCTAATTTGACTGGGGCCTTCCCAACACGGGCGTCCCCTTCTATTTTAAGACCTGGGCAATTAGCTCGCAGCCATTATACGTTTGGCCCAGTGGACTTCCGGCTTTGCCCATTTCATTAGCTCGGGAGGAGAATCAGCCCAGGCCATGAAAATTGGGTCTTGGCTCTCTTTGACCTCTATAGCCTTTTCTTTAATTTCTTGGCAAAGGAAACAGGCCAGTGGGAAGGGGGCATCTTTGGACCCCAAAGCTGACAATCGTGGGGAGTCAGTCCCCTGACAGGGTAAACAGTAAAATGACTCTTCATCTCTTAGGACTTCTTCCCAAACGCTGTCCTTTCTGGCTGGTCCCAAACTCCCTGCAAATCCCTGTCTCACCCCTGGCCTAGTATGACATCGTGCCTCGCCTTTAAAACCTCATGCTCCCTGAAGCATCTGTTTTCCTTTTCCCCTCCCCCAGGCCGGCTTTCCTTCCTGGCAGCCCTGTCTGCTCACTCTGTCACTAGGCACCTGATCATCATTTGAATCCTGACAACTCTTGGGCTCAGTGGATATCCTCTCACTGCTGCCTGCTTCTTGGGAGTGTTCTTGTGCCATGTTTCTGATCCCAGCCAATGCAGAGATCTCCTTGCCATCTCTTTTCCCCCCTGGGTCTCTCCCCACCGCCATCCTCTTCCCTGGCTCCATCTCTCTGTGGGAGTAGAGCTTGCACAGCGTATTTCTGATTGACCTTCAGACATGCTTTGCAAATCTGCCCCCACCCATGTTCTGCCACTTTCCATGGGCCCGTTCTCTTTGGCCAAAATCAACCCTATTGGTAACCTGAGCGTCACCTGAGCCATAGGGCACTTCTCCTATCTTCCCTGGACAGAGCGTAGGCTTCTCATTCCCATCATATTAGAAAGAAGGGGTCGCGTAAAGAGTGACCAGCCTGCGGGGAGAGGCACTCCTGTAATTCTAAGGCCATTGGGAATGGTAGTTCGCAAGCAATGCCAATACCTCCTCTAGTGTCTGAATTGGGCCTTACATCTGAAGAGACGGAGAAAAACGGAATCACTTCTTTAATGTACCGATACGTAATACTCACTCCTGAAAAAAGGACATAGGGACTGCCCATTTACTCCGCATGTGACACATTAGCAAAATGTATTGCAGGGGATTCTGGAACTGTGGCTTAGTTGATCAAAGGCACCATTGCTGGAAGAATTCTGATCAGCTCAACACAGGTTTCCTGACTCCTGATTCATGTGCCCCGCCTGAAGCCAGGCACCAGCAATACCACAATTTAAATAACAACATACTCCCGGTCATTGAAAACCTCAATGGTTCATTTACTAAAGATGGCAAAGAGGTCCTGTCCCTCCTGACAGCTCCCTCCTCTGGTGTCAGCTGCACAGAGTACAGAATTGAGGCTGCTGAGTCCCATACCGCGAGCTATTAGTAATGTCTGCCTTGGATGAAGATGGTGCTTTAGTTGTTGTTTTGTTGTGTTAACTAAATAGCACACTTTTTTCCACTAGTCCATAATTCTCCTCTCCACCAAATTAACAATTGTATTTTAGTGGAAGATACTTGTAACAAGAGTGTCTTTAGTGAGTGGAGATTCTTTGGACTTGTAGAAGACAAGGCATTATTGAAAAATTAACCCGATACCTGAAGCAAGCAATTAAAAGCATTTTAATTAATTAAACCATGCAGATGGCCAAGATAGGCAAAGAGGGCAACCAGGTTAGGGAATGTGAGCATCCCTGTGTGTCTGCTAGTTGAATGAAGTGTAAATGATAAGCAATGTCCTGGCCACATCATTTAACCCTGTCTACTGCAAAACCATTTTACTGTTTCAATAGAAATGCGATCTGTAGATTTCCCTGCCTGCCCCAAAGGCACGGAGAGACTCAGTGAGCAGCTGTGACCCCAGCTGTGGTTCACTCAGCTGCCAGCCGGGCCGTGCGTGCACCTGGTGAGGACGAGGGTTTAATCCTTGGATTCTGCTTCTCACTCCATGAGCAGGGGCTAGGAGCCATCCCGAACTGCAGCCTCAACCCTGGGAGGAATGGAGACCTGTGCCATTCAGCAGCAGTGACCCCTTCTGGCCAATTTAAGGAGAAGCATTGAGGGGCCCTGAAAGGAGTCACTTCCAGTCCTCCTCAGAGGTTGGTGGTCCTTGCAGGGGGGATTAGTGAGAAGATGTGACACGGGGCAAGCGCTGATGGCAGCTCCAGGCCTCTAGCCAAGGAGCAGAGGTCTGCCTCCTGGAGAGCCAAGGGCGTCTATCTATCCGGCTGGGCGACTTGCAAAGCGATCCCCTCCTGCCTCCTGTGGCATGCCCCAGATAGTAGAGATGGGAAGGCAATGTCCTTGCACTGCGGGCATTGGGGGGAGGGGGGGTAATTTTGAAAGGTGGGTGGGTGGGGCAGGGGCTGCCAATGTCCCATACCTAGAAGCAGGTCACGGTATCTCCTGATGCTTTGTGGGAGACTTTGCATGAGACTGCCTGAGCAGAGAGCCACGAGAGTCTCCGGGTCTCCCCGGACCTATCCTCATCCAAAGGCTCAGAAGAACCAAGTGGAGACACGGACATACTTGTGCACGTGGTCTCAGTGATCTAGATGAGTAGTAAGTCCTCACTGCAAACCCGTGTTTCTTTTGTCGGTCACCATCCAGCAGTCACGTCTGTGCACACATGCATGTACGCATACCCAGTAAGGGAACTGGCGACGGATGCATTTTACTTATAAAATGAAATCGCATTAAGGTGGCGTCTCAACTGAAGTTTGCGATACTTAAAATTACTTACACCTGGGTATCTCTTCCCAGCACTCTGTAACACAGAGACGACGTACCAAACATATCACTGCTATAGGTCAGCCCCCACGTGCCATGACTCCACCCACTCTTCTTACAGCACTTTTCTTCAATGACTATTGTTTTCCAATATAACACATCGGGAAGGTTCAGAACTTTCCTTCTCAACGCACGCTTCAGTTGGCTGCTGCTTCTTGCTGGCCTTGTCCCTGAAAATGCTCACCTTCTCGTGCTCTGCCGGCCTCTCTGGTTCACTTTGTGCTCATGACACTAATGCAGAACCGCGGGCGGGCTTCTAGCCTCCCTCTGATGCCCCCCTCAGAACTTCTGCATGCATTTGCCAAGCCCTTCAGAGGACACAAGTCACCAAATGAGATTAACCGTTCATGTCATTCTCTGGCTAAATTCAGCGTATCTTTGCCGTTCACCTCTGTTCTTGATTGTCACATGGTTTCCTAACTACGTGGCCCTGGATTATACTGAAGACCATCCCCCTTGCCCTCAATGGGTCAAATGGCAGCTGCCCTTACCTAACTCAGTAATGCTTACATTTCTATGACAGTCAAGTTCCATCGACAGCCCTGTTGGAATTCCTACCACATTGTGTCTTACCTTCAAGAGCCCTCACGAGTCACTTTACCTGTCAGCCCCAGGCCGGCTTCTTCACTACACGATCCAGATGTTCTTGGATGTGCACATCGGCATATCCTACCAATACCTTTACCAATACCTTCATGGCTGGGTTTACCAAAGGCATACTTCGGGCATTTACTTCATCTGGGTCATGTCTGTTGATAATCATTTTTCATCAATTCCCAAGAACGATTAGGCGGAAGGAAACTTTCGGGAACCTGCTGATGATCCCACACCACCCCCAACCCCACTAATTCTAGAGCTTCTCATTCTGCCACTGGGTGTGGGGAGGAGGGGAAGCGCAAACAAAACAACATTCTGAATGTCACAACAGGCCAGGTGATAAGGGATTTAGTCAGGGATCGCATCAAAATATTCAGGGGGTGATTTGAGCGCCCCCTGGATCTTCTCCGGGCCAAAGGAGCATTTTTCTACTGTACCGCTGAAGAGCATTTTTGCCCAGCTGTCACAGCACCTTATAGAATTGGTCTCCTTAGCAGGAAGCCCACCATTCCAGCTCCAAACACAACCTGACCCTGGCCTCCAGCGGAAGCTAATAGCAGTTGGTCAGCCTCGTGGAATCACTGCGCTTTGAAGTGGAATAATGCTCAGAGCCTGCCCAGAAATGTCCATCTCACAGGTGTCCTGTCCCATGCCCAGGTCACCCATCAACCCCATATGGTCCCCTTTGAACAAAGAGGCCGGAGCTGTGCCCTGTGTATGCATCTTTCTCCCCCGTCCCTGTGCCTCTCCAGGTGTGGCCTCCAAGCTGCTCCCAGCTACAGTAGGTGGCTTCCTTGTTTGCATGGAAGGGCAAGTGTGTGCTTAAACCAGTGATTAGATGGATTCTTCTTGTGCGCTCCCCTTTTTGATGACAGCCAGCTTCATCTGGGCTAATTCTAATGAGTGCTCTCTGTCTTCCTTTTTATGGCACCAGCTGGACAGACTGGTCCTGTCTCTCTACAGCCCAGATTGGTGGCAGGGTTGCCTGTGTGGGGATAGGTGACAGGCACCACGAAATAACAGATGGTAAATGCAGGGCTTGTTGGCAATCAGCAGGTTTTCCGCTAATGACTTAATTAGCTATGCAAATTGTCAAATCAGTGTGAACATTGTTTTTATCTGAAAACTTTACCTAAATTAATTACCATAATTAAGTAGCAGAATGTCAAGGATATTGGCTGCATTAAAAGAGGGCCTGGCTGAGTAGAGCAAGGAATGGCTCTGTCTCCAATTAGAACCTATACCATCCTTGGGACAGAGCAAGTCCATTTGGAAAGAGAGGTGGGATGATCACAGGCTGGCAACTTACAAATATCTCTGCTGGCTGCTTCAGGCTCTTAAAGCCATTCTACTTGCGAGGCCCCAAGTAAGGTGTTTGGACAGTCAGCCAAGGATCTCACAGAAGGTTCCTTAAAACCCTCTACCACAGCTCCCTCACCCACTGCAGTGGGTTAACTATGTGGCTTTAAAATACAAATTTTAACCATGTGGCTTAAAATATATTTTTTTAATGGCAAATCCTCCCTCCCACCCCCACCCCCCACCCGTTTCTGCAGATTGCTAGCATTGCTCTTTCTCCCATGTCAGGCTGCTGGCTCAAGACATAGACTGGTTGTTACACCACAGGAGGCGATATTTATTTCCCATAGAAATCAAATGCGTGCCCTTCCCGCCCGCCCACCTCCACACCTGACCCTGTTGTACCTAAGCGTGTCTGTCCTAGCTACCCCGACACCTCCCACGATTATTTGACGCTGAGCTTCTCTCTCCCAAGGTTCCCCTGTAATAATGTCAGGCTGCTGTTCACAGGACGTGATGGTGGTAGGAGAGCCGACTCTGATGGGAGGAGAGTTTGGGGACGAGGACGAAAGGCTAATCACTAGATTAGAAAACACGCAGTATGATGCAGCCAACGGCATGGACGACGAGGAAGACTTCAACAGTTCACCCGCCTTGGCAAACAACAGCCCTTGGAACAGTAAACCACCTGCCGCTCAAGAGACGAAATCAGAAAACCCCCCAGCCCAGGCCTCCCAATAAGAGCGTCAGTTACTAACGCCCCCAAACTACTATCAGTAGGCCAGTGGGTCAGAATTTACTGTTCCAGATCTTTGCTTAACAGGAGAGAAAAGAGGAGAAACACAGAAACTTGTACGCGCCCATACCTATTTCTAAACCATAATGATCTAATTTTCTTGCTCTAGGTATTATTATTACTCCCTCTTTCCCCCACCCCGCTCCCCACTTTTTTTTTTCTATTGAGAGGATTGTTCCCGCTAAGCTTCTGCAAGCCTTCCTTAAAGTTCTTTGCAGGTGATGCAGATACTGGCACTGATTGTAATTGCTAGTTGGCCTCCAGGCGGGCTAGTCACACCTGGTTTGTGTTGAAGTTCCTTTTTGTGCACCCAGCAAAGGCCATATTGCCCATACGTCTTCAGTGCTCAGGATCTCGTGAATGATGCTGACGACTTTTTAATATTGTAAAATATTTTCTGCTTTTCGACTTGCATCTGAAAGTTTCTCGTTTCCGTAAAAAAAGAAAAGGAAAAAAAAATCCACTTTGGGGTCCATTAATTTCCAGAGACCTTTCTTTTCTTTTCCTTTATACCTTCTTTCACTGGGGAACAGCTAAGAAGGGGCCCTGTTTGCAAGTGGATGTCAGTAGGTTTTTGAATGGTGGTGCCTGCCTGCCGGTTGAAACCAGAAGGGCCGTTTGGCATCACCGAAGACACCAGGGAAGAGTTTGATGGGCAAGACACTTGGTCCCTTGAAAAGGTCTTGTAAATTTGCTGTTGATCCAAATCTTTTCAAGCCATGTAATCCCTTGATTATCACTTTTTTTTTTTGGTGGGCAGTTTAATAAACCTGAAATCTTTTTGTGTTTTATTACGATGATTATTGTTGTACCTGAGTTGGCTGTTCTTTCTTTTCATAGTCTATTTCTTGTATAATATTTTGTAAAGCCCTCAGCTGACTCTTTGATGGGGACTTTTCTCTTTTTGGGGGGGTGGGGGAGAGGGGCGATTCCAGTGTATTTATGTGAAACTTTATAAGAGAACTAATTTTTCCATTTGCATATTAATATGTTCCTCTACACATGTAAAGACACAGTGGCTCCGTGTGTTACCAAACAGCTGTATTTTATGTATGCTTTACTGATAAGTGTGCCAACAATAAACTGTGTTATCAACCACAGCAAGCGGAGCTGGCTGTCTGTTCGTATGGGGTAGAAAGTTGCCTACAGGTGCACATGGGGAGCTTGGATTTATGGTTCAGACTCAGCTGGGCTGGAACTGGTACACCTGGGCTAACTCTTTGATTGTGGGCCTCGGCCTGCCCCACTCACTGCACTTTCCTTCCTAGGCAGGCTTGCACTGTGCTCACTGAGCGACGTGATGAGAAGACTGGGCTCTAGGGACTTGCCATCAAATGGATGACAATGGCTCCCCTAGGGGGTGCCAATGGTTAATGTGCTCGACTGAAAACCAAAAGGTTGGAGATTGAGTTCTAGGGCAGTGGGTCTCAACCTTCCTAATGCCATGATCCTTTCATACAGTGCCTCATGTTGTGGTGACTCCCAGACCATAAAATTATTTTGGTTGCTGCTTCATAACTGTCATGTTGCTAATGTTATGAATTGAGTGACCCCTGTGAAAGGGTCATTTGACCCCCCAAAGGGGCTGTGACCCACAGGTTGAGTACCGCTGATCTAGGGGCACCTTGGAAGAAAGGACTGGCCATCCGCTTCCCCAAAAACTGAGCTATGGGAAAGCCAATGGAGCACACGTGTGCACCTTACCTACTTGGGTTGCCATGAGTTACAGCAGTTCCATCTACTGAGTGCTTCCTCTGCAGCAGACAATTGGACTTGACGTGCTTCGTGCCCCACAGCCCTGCTTCCCATTCATCCTTACAATGGCTGCACAGAAGAGGCATGAGTTGCCATTTAAGGAATCAGGCTCACTTGCCTATTTTTTTCCCAAGACATATGCTACCTAGAACCAAAGCCAAACTCATTGCCACCGAGTCGATTTTGACTCATAGAGACCCTATAGGACAGGATAGACCTGTCCCAATAGTTTCTGAGATTGTAACTCTTCATGGGAGTACAAAGTCCCCTCTTTCTCCTGAGGAGTGGCTGGTGGTTTCTCAGGCTGACCTTGCAGTTTGCAGCCCAAAGTGTAACCCCTATGCCACCAGGGCAGCTTGCCACATAGAGAACATAGAAACTTTATTTGCAGATGTGTGTGTGTGTGAATTTTTTAAAATTTCCTCCTATTTTCCCACTTTGGACTAAAGAGGAGAAAGGTAGTAAGGTTAGGGGTCACCTTCCAGGTGGGAGACTCAGGTCTGTTTTCTAACCAACACAAACCATGTACATCTGTGGCCCACCTACTAGTTGAAGCTTGGATGTACTGTGATCCCAAACTGGTTTCCGTAGAACTTCCAGACTAAGACAGATGAAGAAGAAAGATGTGGCAATCTACACCCCAAACTTACCCAGTGAAAACCCTATGGGTCACAATAGGCTGCTCCACAGCTGATATGGATCAGCCAGCATTTCATCCGGTTGTACACGAGTTCGACAGCAATGAAGGAGAACACCCTAAAGAGGCAGAGGAGAAAGGACCTCTGCTAGCATTCACTGAGTGGCCCTTATGCGCCACGCAATGTCCACTTCTTATTTCAGTCAGTTCTGCCAAGAAATATTTGGAAAAGGGAAACTAAGGAAGGGATCAGAAACAGTCTGAGAATGAGATTTGGGTAAGTATGATTTACTATCGTTGTGTTCTTCAGGAAAACATCTAAGAGAGTCAGGGGGTGGGGAAAGGGGAGAAGGGAAAGAAGCAAGAGAAGCTTTGGACTCAGCGGTCTGCTTCCTGGATTGTAGACATGAAAGGGGGCTCTGGAGCATAATCCTTACAGCAGAGTTAGCCCCTCTTGAGAGAAGAGGCAAGACTTCTGTCTTCCCAGGTTCCGAGAGTCCTAGGCTGGAAACTTTCCCCTTCCAGCATGTGTATTGGTATCGTCACCTTCAGAACAAGAAGGTGCCTTATCAGCTCATTGATTTCTTCTAAAGGAGGCCAACTAGAGAATAAGCCCCCCAGCATCTTGGAATTGGTGTTCTGACCCCTGAGAGTGTCATGTGCAGCACATGCACTGGGCTCCATTAAGTGACATGGCCTCAGTCTCAGATGTCATGGGTGACACAGTAATAATTTAATTCAGGTCTCTTGATTACAAAGCCTAGGTTCATTCTGGAGCATCACATTGTCTCCCTAGCACCTTAACGTGTTGAGGGGTGTGCAGTACAACAGCAGCAGAATCCAAGGGATGGGTCATGGAGCCAATTCCCATTCATGGTGACCCCAAGTGTGTCAGAGTACAACTGTGCACCACGGGGTTTTCACTAACCAAGTTTTGAGATGTGGACTGTCTTCTGAGGCTCCTTTGGCAGTATTTGAACTTCCAACCTTTGGTTAGCAGCCAAGCACATTCATGATTTGCACCACCCAACTTTGAATGTATCTTTCTCATCTGTATAAGTTGTGTCTCTAAAGCTTACACACACACACACACACACACACACACACAAATATTGTTTAAAATCACCAGTATTAAATAACTCCAGATTACCTCGAGGATAATTTATTTAACACCTGTTCCAGTCAGCTACTCAACTCCAAATGTAGTGATTCAGGGCAGCCGTGGATGGTTTTCACTGGTTCCTACCAATTTCCACTCTGGTTGGTTTGTACATAGGCTCCCAGATGCCAACTGGGGCGAGTCATTGGAGGTCAATGGTCTGGACAGCTACGATGGCACACTCACATGCTGGCTATTGGTGCTGTTGACTGGGGCGCTTCATGTAGCCTCACCTTGGGGCACACACAGAACCATGGCTGGCTTCTGAGAGGGCATCTCCCAAGAGCCAGCATTCCCAGGAGAGAGCAGACCTAATGGCCAGTGCGCAAGACTAACGCAGAGTCCCTTCTTGTATGCCTTCCAATCCAAGAAGCATAGGCCAGCCTAGATCCAGTGCATGGAGTCGTAGAATGCACTCAAGATGGATAAGTGGCCTGTGTTCATGGTGGGGGTGAGTAATGGTGGCTACCTTTGGAACCAGGCATCTACAACATCTGAGGCATACAGGGTAAGCCCCACACTTACCTCAAGAGCTTCTTTATTCCCACCCCATTTGTACCTGGCTCGTTTACCCACCGCTCCTCTGTGTTTTCTGAATAATCCAAGTGTATATCTTTGTATAGGTTTTCCCCTCATAGAATGCTATTGTCACCTCAGGTAATAAAAACTACCACCTTTTAAAACCCAGCTTAAGTCTCCCATCCTAAGACATCTCCCAATCCCTGTCTAGTGAGGGCGGGGTGACCTCCATGGGCTCTGAAAGCACTAGGTTCATGAGTACTTTACAGTGTCGCTAGTTGTTTCAACCCCCTCACTAAGCTCTGTGAGGTCTGAGAAGCGCGATTGTGTCAACCTATATCATGAATATCTGTATCACCTGTATCCGGCTTGTTTGTGGATAAGATAAAGTCGAAAGCCTCCATGAAGCATGAAGTCGTGAAACCCCCCGTTAGGGACACATCATCCTGTTTCGGTCTGTTACTCTGTGACACAACTTGAGGTGAAGCTTACCCCTGTCTGCAGGTAAGGAGGTAGAAGCTAGGCAGAGCGGGGTATGTTCAAGTTGTTCCAGGGTCAAATCAGCACAAAACAAACATTCTGCAAAGCATTGGACCACACCTACCCTCTATTGCAGGGGTGGGGAACATCTGGCTCGGGGCCATCCAAGGCTCCTGAAATCATGAACAGCGACTAGCATCACACACCTCACCAATGAGAGGCAGTTGTAGTTATCATCACGTTAAAGGTGAGTTCATTCGATGTTCGATCAGTCTGGTCTGCAAATGATGTTACAGCTATCCAGATGGCCCTCTGTAGAAAAAAAGGCTCCCTATCCTGGTCCTATTACAGAAACTCTAGGGTAACCATCAGCTCTATAACAATAGGGCAAGCATGTATGAAGCACATACTGTGTCCGGTTAGGGAGCTCAGCTCTGCTGGTATGGTAGGCTATGAGTTAAGCTGCTCATTGCAAAGGTGGCAACAGTTTGAACCCACCAACCACTCTGTGGTAGAAAAGGGAGGCTCTCTGCTCCAGTAAAAGTTCACAGCCTTGGAAACACACAGAGGCAGTTCTACTCTGTCCTTTAGGGTTGCAATGAGTCAGAATTGACTCAATAGCACTCACTAATATTAATACTAGGTTCCAATTAGGGACCCTGGTGACACCACAGTTAAGCACTCAGCTAATAACCAAAAGGTCAGTGCTTCAAACCCACTGGCCACTCGAAGAAGAAAATCCTGATGATCTATGCTTGTAAAGATTACAGTCTAGGAAAGTCTACGGCACAATTCCACTCTGTCCTGTAGGGTCACGATGAGTCAGAATTGACTCAGCACCTGAAACATGGACTAGGTGATGTCTGTGGGTAGTGGTTCAAACAGTTAACTTGCTTAGTTACTAACTAAAAGGCTAGAGGTTTGAGTCCACCCAGGAGGGCCTTAGAAGAAAGACCTGGTGACATAGTTCCAATAACATCAGCTACTGAAAATCCAATGGAGTGAAGTTCTACATGGGAACCCCAGGAGTCAAAATTACCTTCATTGAAACTGGTTTTATGTCACTCTATCCTGGTTTTCTCAAACTAGTGACCCAAGCATGGGCTAAGAATCAGGCATCAAAGAACAAAAAATCATATCATTGTAAATGAGGGTGAGTTCAGAGTGGAGCACCAAAGCCCATCTGTAGGCAACTGGACACCCCCTTATAGAAGGGTTGCAGGGAGGAGAGGAACCAGTCAAAGTGCAGGGTAGCAACAATGAAACATACAACTTTCCTCTAGTTCTTAAATGCTTCCTCCCCACCACTATCATGATCCCAATTCTAGATTACAAATCTGGCTCGACCAGAGGATGTACATTAGTACAAATAGGAACTGGAAACACAGGAAATCCAGGTCGGATGACCCCTTTAGGACCAGTGGTGAGAGTGGCGATACCTGGAGGGTGGAGGGAAGGTGGGGTATAAAGGTAGAACCAAGTACAAGGCTCTACATATAATCTCCTCCCTGAGGGGTGGACAACAGAAAAGTGAGTAAAGGGAGACGTCAGACAGTACAAAATATGACAATAAATAATTATGAATTATGAAGGGTTCGTGAAGGAGGGGTTTGGAGGCGGGGGGAAATGAGCTGATATTGAGGGCCCAAGCAGATAGCAAATATTTTGAGAATGATGAAGGTAACCAGTGTACAAATGTGCTTGACACAATGGATGGATGGATGGATTGTGATAAGAATTGTACGAGCCTCCAATAAAATGATTTTTTTAAGTAATAATAATAGTCCTGGCGGGCTATGACAACATCTCCTTTTTCTCACTCATGAACCAGAGGGTCCGCTGGGACCCCTATTTTTTGAGGTCTTGCCTCATGTCTCATTGAGGGATAGTGGCGTCCTTGGGCAGGCTCCCCTCCTGGCAGGCAATAGAAGGGGATGAAGCTGGACAGATCACACATACACAGCAGCACATGTTGCATGCATGGCAAAGCCAATCATGTGGTTTAGTCCACCATCAGTGGGGTGCTAAAAGCCCCCTGCCTTCTGCAAAGACATAAAGTGACAAAAGATGGGAGAAAACCATTGGAGTTCAAGCCACCCAGGGATGGTGGCCCACACAATGCTGCCTTAACATTCCCTGATTTGGGCTCCCATTTGAACACTTTTCTGTAGAATGAAGCTTGCCTAAAATATCAAATCTGAAAACAATAGACTCAGACGTCTGAGCCCTTGGATGTCAAGCTACAATTGGCTGGCTCTGGGCTGCTTCCCCAGAGCCACACGCCACCACCCATTCCACTCACTCTCTTTACCTTCCTGGTTACACACATGCCCTCCAGTCCTCGTGTGAGGCCCATTCTACAGATGTGAAGACCGTTGCTAAGGTAAGTTAGTGGCACCCTTTTTCACACAGTTCATAAATGATAAAGCATATTTTGAATTTGGGGTCCTCAGACCCAAAATATGTGCTTCACCCACTGAACCATATTGACCTGTACTGTTGAATTGATCACGAATCATAGTAACCTCATGTATGACAAAGTAGAACTGAGCCCCGTGGCATTTTCTTGGCAGTCATATTTAGAGAAACAGATCACGGAACATTTGTTCCTTGGCACCCTTGGATGGGTTTGAACTGCTAACTTTGTGAGGAGTTGATCTTAGGCACCGTGGGTCAGTTCTGACAATAAAACACTGCCCAGTCTCCCTCCATCCTCACAACTGTTATGTCTGAGCCCATCATGGCAGCTGCTGTGACAGTTCATCTCATTGAGGGCTTTCCTCTTGTTCTCTCCCCCTCTACTTGACCAAGCACAATGCCCTTTTCCAGGGGCTGGTCGCTCTGATACCCTGTTCAAAGGCTCTGGCTGCGGTTTGTTCTTCCAGAGCAAGGGTCCTCTCCTTAGCTAGTGGCCAATCGCAAATGCTTCCCACCAGTCCGAATTCTCCATCCTATCCACTCTCTGAGGGTGAGGGAGTCTTTCTTAGGTGGTTGGGAGGTGCCTATGCACAACAGGATGAAATACCACTCAGTCCGCCGACGTCTTCACAATTACTCTGGTGTTTGAGCCCATTGTTGCAGCCACTCTGTCAATTCATCTTGTTGAAGGTCTTCTTCTTTTCGCTGCCCCTCTACTTTACTAAACACGATGTCCTTCTCCAGGGACTGGTCTCTCCTGAAAACATCTCCAAAGAGCAGGAGACAAAGTCTCATCATCCTTTGCCACTAAAGAGTATTCTAGCTGTCTCATCTAGTCTCATCATCCCTTGCCACTAAAGAGTATTCTAGCTGTACTTCTTCCAAGTCTTGGATGGTGCAAATAGTTCATGTACTTGACAATTGCTGGAAGGGTTGGAAATTAGACTTCACCAAAAAAGCCTGCCAAGGTGCTTCCATAAAGAGTACAATCAAGAAAATGTTAGCAAGCTCAGTTCTACTCTAAATACATGGAGTCACCAGGGATTCAAATCAGCAACAGGTTTCATTCTTTGTACGTAAGGTCCCTCTGAGTCGGAGCAGCTTGATGGCATCTAACAACACAACCACAGAGTACAGATTTTCAAGTTTGCTTTGGTTTTTGGTTTTGTTCTTTTCCCCTGGGGTTTAAGTTACAAGTTCCTTACAAGCACAGTCACATTGCCTAATTACACTATCTCTATGGGGGAGGTATGGTCTTTTCCACCCACCAACCCCCATTTTGGTCATGGCACTGTGGGGTAAGCATTAGACTGCTAACTACAAGGTCAGCCACTCAAATCCACCAGCCACTCCAAGGAAGAAAAATGGGGTGGTAAATGTTTAGTCTTGGGAACCTTCGGTAGGGTTGCTATGAGTTGCAATTGACTCCATGGCAGTGGGTTGGATTTTTCTTTGGTTTAGCTGGTGGGACTCAGAGTGGTAGAAGGTTGGCCCAAGATCTCAGTGATGCTGAATGAAAACCAGTCACCCTACTGCTGGTCCACTTTACCAGACTTCCCGTCAGGGTCCCCGTCTGCAGGCCAGAGTACTTGAAGGAATGCTCTGCTCTGGGTGTGATCCGGGTATCCACTTTTTTTTTTTTTTTGCCATTCACAGGTATTCTTCCAAGTTGTCCAAGAAGATTCCAGAGCTCAAGATTAGTCCGTGTCCCTGGTGAAGAAATGCAACAGGGTAGTCTAGTCTCACCTTCTAAAAATCAAACTCACTGCCATCAAGTCAATGCCAACCCACAGTGACTCTCTAGGACAGGGTCAGACTGTTCCTATGGGTTTCAGAGACGGAACTCTGACAGGAGTAGAAAGCCTGGTCCTTCTCCTGTGGAATGACTGGTGGTTTTGATGTTCAGGCCTTTCAGTTAGGAGCCCAACAAATAACCACTGTGCTCTCAGGGCTCCCAGGTCCTCGTTTCAGCTTCGGACCTTGAAATTTCAAAGGAAGATGGCCTAGAGGGAAATTCTGTCCCTCAAGGAAATTCTCTCTCCATTTCTCTTTAACCTTGAGGTGAGCACTTAGTACAATAGGATATTGTACCCACCGCAGTATTGGAAGGAAGAAGGGGGGTAGGGGGAGGCACGCCTGGGCATCAAGATCAATTTCCCTAAAGTAGGATTTGTAACATCCATGGGAAATTCATTTTCTAATGAAATAGCTTTTTCATCCTCTATAAGAAAAAAAATTACTAGGCTTTTCTCTTCCTTTGGGATTTTCAAATAATACCAGCTTATAGTATATCATGTGAACAAACAGGAATAAAAATAAGTAAATAAAGTAATTTTATGACCCTGGTCTAACCATGGCTAATATGCAGATGTTTAGCCTTCTAGTCTTTTCTCCTGGGCTTATCCACAATACATCTTGTAGTAGAACTTTTTTTATTTAACAAGACAAGGGGGTTTCAGAGATTTCCTGTCGGGAGGTTGGGGGGGGGGATGAAAAGATCATGGAGTTTTTCTAGGACATTTTGAGCCACCATGTTAGCTGTGCATTGAAAGCGTGGTCTTCATTTTCATAGAATCACCCATTAATGGAATGTACCATCATGTGGTAAGCCACTTACTTATGGCTGGTCAATAACCCTTTTTTGTTTTATCATCATGTTACAATTCTTTCATCATTAATAAATTGGTCAAAGGTTAAGACTCGGTTCAACCGAATATCCTTCATCAGGTATTGACCATTGACCCCAGGTCTTGGTTCCCAGGTACTGTTGCAATGCAAACTTTAACTTCAAAAGACTGTATTCTCTTACACCTTGGGACACTGGAAGTGCAAATCAGGGGATCATCTCAGGGGATGGGTTGTGGGGAGAGTCCTTCCTCATTGGGAACCCCCGGAATTTTTTTATGTTTCTTAGAATTCATTGACATTGTTTGGTGCCTGTTTTTTCATTGGGTCTCTCTCATGTCCCATCAGTCAACGAAGGTCCCAAGAGCTTTCCTCCACCCACAGATGTAGGTTGAGAAGGCAACTCTTCCAACGGGTGGGGTTCATCCTCTAGCACGATGTCTGAGAAGGTCAAAGCCCTGGTATGGACGTCTCAGGAGAGGCAGAGCGGTCCATTTCAGGAGCCTTGGATGTGAGACTGGATTCTTGTCAGGGTTGTGCAGAGGGACACACATTCAAAGTCATGTGGTTGGCTCCCAGCTTGAGCCAGAAACCATCATTTCTGACTGTGGGTCAAGCAATTTGGTTGCTGTGCGGTGCACACGCTGCCATTGTTTTATAAGAAGTAGATTACATTTCTAGCCAAGTGCTGAACTGTACATTTTCCCATTTGAACTATTGATCTGGTACATGCACATTTTAGAAATCATGGTTCCAAACCACCAACCATTGATCTGAAGAAAAGGCCTGGTGATCTGCTCCCGTAGAGATGACAGTTCCGGAAACTCTCTATCCTAGAGGGCCCCTTGCCCTAGGCATGGAATCCCATGTAGTAATAGGATTTTCTTGGTTATTATTTTTTAAAGATCATTTTATTGGGGGCCCTTACAGCTCTTATAACAATCTAGACATCAATTGTATCAAGCACATTTGTAGAAGTTGGTTATCTTAATAAGGCTATGTCTGACTCTTAAACCCAGGACATTTAGGTATAAAAAGAGAAAATTTGATATAGAGATTTTAAATGACACAAAATGTTATTAAGTTGATTATGACTGTGATAGTTGAGGTTTATTGTGTCAACCTGGCCAATGAATGCATATGGGATTAATTAAAGGGCAGTTGAATTAAAGGGTGGAGAGATAAATGGCTCGGCAAGCCTTCCCTGTTTTATCTCTTATTCTCTGATGGTCGGACCAGTTGCAGCTGCCTTAGCTAGTTCTCTGCCTCAGCTGGCAAGGCTCACTCCTGTGAGACATCCCTGAGGAGAAGCCACATGGACCTACCTTAATGCAACCGTAGGTGCTGAAGAAGCAACGTGGAGACCCCTGCCAGCGCTGAGATGCTTACATGCTCACTGATTTGGCTTTCCTCCTGTAGTCGACGTCATTGCGTGTGTTTTGTGAGTTTGAGAAGGACTTTGTAGATCAGTGTCAGACTTATGGTCTTGAACTGGACAAGGTTGGGAGGCTTTATTAATGTACACTTTCCCTTTATATAAAACTCTCTTATACATATATGAGTTTCTCTGGATTTGTTTTTTCTAGTCTACCCAGATTAATCACCACCCCATAACAACATACAGGACAGAGTTGAAGTCCTTCATACAGTTTCCAAGGCTATAAATCTTTATGGAAGTAAATTGTCACATCTTTCACCTATGAAGAAGCTGGTGGACTTGAACCACTGACCGTTACAGTAGCAGCCCTATGTTTAACTCACTTTACCACCAGAGCTCCTCAGAAAGAAGCAAGTACAGATTAAGAGAGAGAAGATGCCACACGGAGATCTCCAAGGGACCGGAGATCTCCAAGGGACCGAGGAACACTGGGACTAAGGAAACTGAGACAAAGATCTGGCCCCAGAGCTGATAGAGAGTGAGTCTTGCCTTAAAAACAGTACCCTGAATTCAGACTTTCATAGTGAACTGTGAGAAAATAAATGCTGGGTCTTTAAAGCCCCCACTTGTGGGGTGTCTCTTACAGCAGCTGTGGAAAATGGACAGAATCAACCTTCATGTTTGTGCAGGATCATCCCTGTCTTATCACAGAAAGTTCCACTTCCCAGGAGACGCTTCTGTCTCAGACACTATTGCAAACAGACCAGACATATAGCAAACAGAGACATGGGCACACTCATAACCACTGCTATCTGTGGAGAGCTTCTGTATTTGGGGATCTTTACACGTATTTTACTCTCAAAGACCCAGCTTGAGGGCAGCAGTTTGAAGCTAACAGTGTCCTGAGGAAGAAAGATGAAGTTTTCTACTCCCATGAAGAGTTACAATCTGGGAAACCCAAAGGACTGCCCTCTAGGGTCACGAAGAGTTGAAATTGACTCAGTGGCAGAGAGTTTGGTTTATGGAGTTTTACTGCATCCTATTCTTCCCACAACGGCATGGATGCTCACAGAAGATCCCATCATAGAGATGATGCCATTAGGTTACATCCCATCATAGGAGAATCCTGGCCCAGCCAAGTTGACACAAAGCCTATCACAGTCACCATGGTAACATTGTACCAAATTATAAAACCGATTTCACAAAAGCCTGATTGTTAACGGTAATATGTTATTTTCTTCTTTCCTAGATTAAGCACACACAAAAAATTAGGACTTGAGAAATGATATAATGCCTTTCATCAGGTTAAGATAGTAGCTACATATTTATCTTCATACAGATTAATTAGCAATTTTAGCACATGTTGATGTTATATTTACTCAAAGCTCCCAAAGAACAGGTTTTTTAAAAGTCTACAAAAATATCTCCAATGTGATAATTATACAGGCTGTCCATTTTGTACACAGTGCAATAATAATGAAAAATTTTCCACAGAAGTGTAAACAAAATATTTGTAACCAGTTAAATATTGGAAACACTCTCCTATGTAACTATCATTCCAGAGACAAAATAAAAGAGGGTGGTTCAAGCCTCCTAGCATCCTTATGGGAGAAAAGATCTGGCAATCTCCCGTGAGGATGAAAAATCCAATCGTTTTCCAGTCAATTCTGACTGCTAATAACCGGAGACAATAGAGGAGAATGGCTCCCGAGGCTTCCCAAGGGCACACTTTTGACATATACAGACTAACACAGTTTCCCTGGGGAACGACTGGGGGCTTTGCACTGTAGCCCTTTAATTTGGTGGTAGAGTACTTTATTGTACAACCAGGGCTTGACCCTGTAAAAATTAAACACACACACAAATCCCCAAAAAACAACTCATTGACATCGAATTGATTTTAACTTATAGTGACTTATAGGGCAGGGTAGAATTGCCCCCATGGGTTTCCAAAACTGTAACTCTTTACAGAATAGATAGCCAAATCTTTCTTCCGAAGAAGAGCTGTTGGTTTTAAACTATTGACCTCATGGTTAGCAGCCTAATGTGTAACCACTAAGCCAACACAGCCAAGGAAATCCTCTGGGGGAAGTGCTGCTTGTGTCACACGGCTCTGGCATGAATGGGATCCACCCCCGGGCACCTGACTCCAATCACAAAGTAAGAAAACTGAGATCGTGCTGATAAAACCTACTGCTTTTTTTTTTCTCGTTCTAAGAACTGCCAGAATACGGTTAAATAAAAACACATCTATATTTACAGTCCCGGAAAACCTATGTAGCATCACCATGAGTAGGAATCAACTTGCAGTAAAATCTGTGTCTTTGTAATAAAATTTGAAGTCAAGAGGTGTTAGTCATCCAACGTTTTCCCTTTTTACAGATTGTTTGGGTTATTCCAAGTTCCTTGAAGTTTCATATGAGTTTTAGGATCAGATTGTCAATTTGTGCCAGGAAAACAGATGAAATTTTGTTGGGGATTTTACTGCCTCTCTAGATCAACTTGGAGAGTATTGTCAGACTAGCAATATTATCGATTGATATGTGTGTGTTGCAGTTTTGAATAGGATGGCTAAGTTGGCCAGCTGCACTACAAATATGAACATTTGTCCCTTCTGTACACTCCAAATATAATACTCACAAAGAAAGGAATTGAGCAAAAGCTGAAATACCCAGGAATGAGCTTAAGTTTAAATGTACACAATCTATATGCAAAAAAGAAGAACAATTAAATTCTGACACAGAGCAAGAACACAAATGGCAAGTTTAAGTTCAAGACACTAAAGTCAGACCCCAGTTTAAATTCTGGTTCTTTTCCTTATCAGCTATGTGATTGCTACAGAGCTGCAAAAGCTCGTTTATTAAATAAATGTCATCTTCTATATTCCATACGTTTGTTTTGAGAATTAAATGAAACCATGTTTATGGAGCAATCAATATGTTTTGGGTCCTTTAACGCCATTCAGTAAGCCCCAAGTGCTTCTGAGATTCTGTTCTGCAAAGATGTACGTTCATCTCAAATGAACACAGGCACGCAGCCGTGGTCTTAAAGGGAAAAATGTGATAAGTACTTCTCTTTAAGAAATATGATCTGTCAGACCTGTGAGGAAATGTTTTGAAAAACAAAAGCAATTGGTAATGAGGGTTTCCCCTATTTGAATGCCTTATAAAGCATCAATAATTTTTCATATTGATGGCAAGTGACAGATGATTGAACCAGACGAGGCAGCCTAGTGCAAACACTGTACTATTGATGGATGTCATTCTGATAGGAATGGCATCACAGATCTAGAAAGGAGAAGGGCTTACTTGACAAGTGGTGTCTAGAAAATTAGCTAACTATAGAAAAGAACATCATGTTAAAGAGTTGGCATTCAACAAACAAAACAAATGGCAGATAAATAAGCAACTGAATGTCTAAAAAATAAAACTATAAAACAAGAGACTAGGGCCATGTTGCCTATCTGGTCTGTAAGCATAACTTCCAATTTTATAACCAGAGGAATTCCAATACCAAGCTATGGTATTTATAATTGCTTCATGCATATGAAAGTTGGACATTGAATAAGGAACACGGGAGAGGATTCAATGCATTTGAATTACGGTGCGGGCAAAGAATATTGCAACTCCCACGGACTACCAAAAGAACAAACAAATCTGTCTTGAACGCCGTACAGCCAGAATGCTCCTTAAAGGCAAGGATCGGGAGACTTGGTGTCATGTACTTTGGGCATGTTATCAGGAGAGACCAGTCCCTGGCAAAGGATATCATGCTTGGTGAGTGAAAAAGAGGTAGGTCCTCAATGAGATGGTTTGACAAAGTGGCCGCAACAATGGGTTCACACATAAGAACAATTGTGAGGATGGTGTGGAAACCAACAGTGTTTCATTCTGTTACACATAGCAGCCTTCTTTCCTCTCACCTCTAGAAATGATGACCTACTTTCTTTAGGAAATCGCTGCTGTGGCTGCTGTTCATTTTGGGTGTTGCCAAAGTGGCCCCTCATGGTTACCCCAGGGACACTGGATCCATAGGGTTTATGTGACTGATTTTTGGAAGAAAACGGATAGTCCTTTCTTCCTGGAAGAACCTCTACTGAAACTTGTTCAGCATCCTAACAACACATAAACCCCGTCTGGCAGATGGGTGGAAGCTGTTTGAGAGAAGCGCTTTGGCAGAAGAAGAAAGGTGAGAATTCCACCACAGAAGCACCAGTGCCTCACTAAGGAAAGATAATCTTCTGATTGAAATACTGGTCCACAGGACGTGCTCCACTCCCGGGTCTTGTTGGTAGTGAAACGCCCCGCTCTGAGATGATCCCCACCCAGAAGGATAGCAACACAATGCGTCCTGCTAGCAAGCACTCACCACGGAAGAATCCTATCAGTATCTCATCCTATCAGTATCTCGTCCTATCTTCTCTTGCCCACACCTGTCAGGGGAAGGTTGTTTGGTGGGAATTACAGAGACTATGGCTAGAAGACCCACATTAAATAATCCATATACTGTACTTTATTAATAATTGTCCAGCTTTCACATAGGTATGAGGGGGTTGACAATGTCATGGCTGAACCAGGCAGGCCATAGTGCCCCAGTGGCACCATTGCTCTTCAGCACTATAAAGAGGTGCCGTATACAACACACTTGCTCAATGTAATGCATACAGCCTTTGATTTCTTCAATACTGCTTCCACGAGCATCGATGATCAATATCACACCTAGGGACAAAGCTAGAGATCGAGAAAATAAATAAATAAGATGGCCCTAAAGACCAGGAAGAATGCCAAACAAGATTAGCTGCCTTATTATGAGACCCAGGACACAATAGGACAAACTTGGAGAACTGGATCACCATTGCTACAAAGATACACAGTAGTATCCCAGTACTCAACTGGATCAATACTCGACATAATCAGATTTCAACATGAAATATTGAGAATACTTTGCATCAGAGCTCGAACAAAACATCGGAATCCAGCCTGATGCACATGATTTTTGTAAACAAAAGCAGTTTGTGTTTCGGTCACTCGGCGTTAGCTGGTGGTGTTAGCACGCGTTGTTTAAACTTTTTGCAGCTGTGTTACAAGTGTTTTGCTATGATATTCTTAGGCTTTCTGGATTTTTGTACTGTTTTGGGATGAAAAACATGGGTTCTAAGAGTTTATTTTTAAAAGAATCACAATGATAAGGAACTGGTTAACTGCGTTATTGACATGGTGGATGATAATTTAGTAAAGCCTTTCAGAAAACAGTTAAGGAAACGCCAACAGCAGACCACATTACAGAT
>NW_022111370.1:6886637-6888208 GCF_000313985.2 Echinops telfairi
CCCCCCCCAACCATTAGTTCCATTGCTGTCTCCTTGGGCTTGCTTATCCTGCCTATCTTATATAGACACCAAAAGAAAAAAAAAGAGGGGAAAAGGGTAGAAAAAAGCAAGTAGGACTGTACAAGTAGTTCCTAGTCAAACCGTTATCTTGCCCCAGAGTAGATGAGTATGTCTCTGTTTAATAGAGAGAAGGACACATTATAAGCCGCAGTCTAATCTCCATTTCTCGCAGGGTTCCACATCCCAGGAATGCTTAGCCAACAGCACTTGTACCCCTTTAGTCCTCAACATTCTTGACCAAAAGGCATGTACCCTAGAAGTCCCCATTGCTCTTCTGGTGGTCAGGGCTGGAGCAGTGTAGTGCTCCCCACCCCCACCCCCACCCCGTTACACCTTTAGACTTTCAGGGTGGCCCCCTTGTGAGCAACCCTCAAGCAGTTCAGATGAGGTGCTAAGTGTAGCCCCCTGAGTCAGAAGTCTCCAATCTGATTTCTCAGGGACTTCCTGGCTGTGCTCGCATTGTTGGTCTCTTGCACTCCCCTCTTGGTTTGCCCCCATGTGGGCGGGTCAGGCTGGCCACCTTCCCCAAACTCTTCTCTTCATTGGTGTCCTCTGTGCCACTTGGTATGATCAGTCTCTACGTTTACATTCAAACACTCAAGAAACGGTTCAGAGTGGTGGCCTCTTCCAGTCCACCTACCTGTCTTCTGCCTATGGACCTCATAATTGGCGGCAAGAATGTCGATGATGCCCTGTACAATCTTTATGTTTGTTTTGTTCAACTTTACATGAACGATGATCTACTTTGAGTACTCATTCTCTGTTGTTTCTATGGTTACCTGTTCTGCTCAAGGACATAAAGGAAAATACGGGGCTTAGAGGCAAAATAACCCATATCAGATCCCTCATGAATGGAAACCCCAGACCCCAGGGAGATGGAACTGTAGGCATTTAAAATTCTAGTCGAGTTGAGGAAGCGAAACCGTGATTCCTAATATTTACCACCACCACTGCGATAGCATCTGAGTTCTGCTCAAAGGAAGATTCTATTTCAGCTCAGGCCTCATCAAAGGGATGCTCTAGCTGTTGAGAGGAGCAAATATACAGATGTTCAGGAGGAAGAAATAGCAGGCTGAACATGTACAGTGAGGGCGGGTCGGCAGGGGGCGGGGGACCAGGCCAGTTAAAAGCAAGGGAAGTGCGTTGTTTCTGAGGTAATGCCTTTCTAGAATGAGTTTTCCTGCTGTTAGGTGTCCTTGCGTCACTGCTGACTCATAGCAGCTCTGTGTTCAACAGAATACAATACTGCCAGTCCTGGACCATCTTCACACCTGTTTCCATGTTTGAGACCATGGGAGTGACCACCATGTCAACTCATCTCTTTCATGGTCTTCCTCCTTTTGGCTGACCCTCTAATTTACCCAGCATGGTGCTTGATGTCCTTCTCCAGAGATTAGTGCCTCCTGATGACATGTCTAGTATGCTGGAGACAAAGTTATGCTATCATCACTTCCGAGGGCTAATTTGGCTGTAATTCCTCCAAAATGGATTCCTTTGTTTTTCTGGGAACC
>NW_022111370.1:6889247-6890457 GCF_000313985.2 Echinops telfairi
GGATAGAAGCAAAATGAAATATTTGACAACTTCAATTTTGTGTTGGTCTGAATTGATTAGAGAAACAAATTCATAGACACTCATATGTGTATAAGAAAGAGCTTTATATACAAGAGTAATTAAATATTGAAAAAACATTCCAGCTCAGTCCAAATCAAATCCATAGGTCTGATATTAGCCCATATGTCCGATACCAATCTATAAATTCCTCTTCAGACTCACGAAATACATGCAATCACGCCAAATGCAGGATGATCACAGGCCAGTGGGTGGAAAGTCCTGTGGATTCAGTGGTGGTGTAATCGTCTTCGCACTGGTGTGGGCCTCCACATGACTCCTCCAGCTCCAAAGTGCTAGCGTAGCTCCATGTGTTGCAGAGAGAGCGTGTGTGTCCCACCTCCAGCATTCTATTAATCTCTGTATCGCTTCCAAATGAGGTCATCAAGCTGCGACCTGATTGACAGGCTAAACTCCACCCCCCCCCCCATCCCCGCCCTCTTAATAGTCTCAAATTGACACCAGATCATGTAACGGCCACAATTTTTTTTCTTGGCGTATCATGATTTTATTTATTGCTCCAGTTGTGAGAACTTTTGTTGTCCTTACAACGAGCTGTAATCTGTTCTGAAGGCTGCAGTTTCGTTTTCGTCCGCAGTGCTCTAAGTCCTTTTCACTTTCAGTAAAGTCGTAGCTACAGACTGTGTGGCATTTGGTGCCATTGACTCAGTGCTGACTCCTGGTGAGCCTAGAAAGAAATATGCCCTGTCCTGTGCCACCCTCACACATGTTCCCAGGCCCGAGACCATGGTTGCTGCCATGGTGTCAAGCAAGCGTGTTGAAGACCTTCCTTTTTTGCACTACCTCTCCATTTTACCTAGCATAATGTCCTTCTCCAGGGACTGGTCTTTCCTAACATGTCCAAAGATGAAGTCCTAATATCCTTGCCTCCAAAAAGCACTCTGGCCGAACTTCTTACAAGACAGAATGGTCAAAGAGAGACGTCGGACGGTGCAAGATATGACAAAATCATAATTTGTAAATTACCAAGGGTTCATGAGGGAGAGGGGAGAGCAGGAAGGGAGGGGAAAATATGAGGAGCTGATGCCAGGGACCTGGGTGGAGAGTGGATATTTTGAGAATGATGAGGGCAATGAATGTACAAATGTGCTTTACACAATTGATGTATGTATGGATTGTGATAAGAGTTGTA
>NW_022111370.1:6891526-6892667 GCF_000313985.2 Echinops telfairi
TTAATTCCACATGTGTTCATTGGCCATGTTGGCACAATAAACTTTAACTATCTCACTCTATTTATTAAGATGTTACCTATTAGTCCAGTTATGAGGAGATTTTGATCTTCTTCACATTGAGTTGTAATCCATACTGAAGGCTACAATCCTTGATCTTCATCAGCAAGTGCTTCAATTCCTCCTCACTTTCAGCAAGCAAGATTGTGCTATATGCATACCACAGGTCATTAATAAGCCTTCCTACAATCCTGGTGCCACACTCTTTTCATATAATCTAGACCCTCTAACAATTTTCCCAGCATACAGATTGAACCAGTATGTCAGAGGATACAAGCCTTACAGACTCTTTCCTGATTTTAAACCTGGCAGTATTCCCTTATTCCATTCACAGAACTGCCTCTTGATCCATGTACAATTTCTGAATGAGCAAACTGAAGTGTTCCTGAATTCCCATTCTTCTCACGGTTATGCATAGTTTGTTATCATCTACATAGTCAATTGCCTTTACGTAGTCGATAAAACACAAATAAACCATTTTTCTAGTTTCTCTGCTTTCATCCAAGATCCATCTGGCATCAACAATGATATACCTTGTCTGATGTCTTCTGAATCTAACCTGAACCTCAGGCATGCCCTATTCAATGTACTTCTACAACCATTGTTGGATGTTCTTCAGCAAAATTGTACTTGCCTGTGATATTAATGATATTGTTCTACAGTTTAAGCATTCTGGGTACAAATGGATCTCATCCAGTTGGTTGGCCAAGTAATTGTCTTCCAAATTTCCTGGCATAGACAAGCGATGCCACTGCTTCAGCAGCCGACTGAAACATTTCAGTGTGTATTTTATCAAGTCCCGGAGCCTTGTTTTTAGCTAATGCATTTATTGCAGCTTGAACTTCCTTCAGCACCATTGGTTCTTGCTCAAATGCCACCTCCTGAAATGGTGGAATGTCAACTAGTTATTTTTGTTACAGTGACTCTGTATTCTTTCCATCTTTTTTTGATGCATCCTGTATTATTCAGCATTTTGCCCACAGAATGTTTTGAGATAGCAATAGCAACTCAAGGCTTGAACTTTTCTCGAGTTCTTTCCGTTTAATGTATGCTCACTGTGTTCTTCCTTTTTGATTGTCTAGGT
>NW_022111370.1:6893186-6895391 GCF_000313985.2 Echinops telfairi
TCCTACAACTCTCCTACTTAAGTCCTTTGTATCAGCACTGCTTTTTTTCCCTCCCTCCTCCCACCCTCATGAACCCTTGATAAATTATAAATCATTCTTACTTTTATATCTTACACCATCAGGTCTTCTGACATTCATGTTTAAGGTCAGATCTGGTCTTGAGATGTTCTCAAAACTCAGGTGGGATAGACTCCAGGACTTTTTTTCTTTTAATCATTTTATTAGGGGCTCATACAACTCTTGTCACGATCCATACATGCATCAATTGTGTAAAGCACATTTGTACATTCATTGCCCTTAGCATTCTCAAAACATGTGCTCTCCATTTAAGCCCCTGGCATCAGGTCCTCATTTTTTCCCCTCCCTCCCCGATTACCCCCTCCAGGACTTATTTTAATCTTCTTCAGCTTCAACCTGAACTTACATATGAGCAATTGATGGTCTGTTTTAGAAGCCCCGGGCCTCGTTTTAGCTGCTGAGATTGAGATTCTCCATCATTTCTTCCCACAGATGTACTCAACTTGATCTCTCTGCATTTCATCTGGAGAAGACTTTGTGTATCAACTTTTTGTGTTAATGAAAAATTTATTTACTATGCACAGGTCATTGGTCTTGCAAAATCTATCCTGAGCTCTCCAGCTTCATTTCTATCCCCAAGTCCAAATGTTCCAACTACTGCTCCTTCCTCTTTGTTTCTGTTTGCAATCACCAGTAATTACTAATAGATATTGATTTCATGTTTGATCAAATTCCAACTGAAGATGTTGGTAGAATTCTTCAATTTCATTATCATTAGCTTTGGTGGTAGATACATAAATTTGAGTAATTGTATGGATTGAATTTCCTTGAAGGCAGATAGATATAATCCTATTGCAGGCAGCACTGTATTTGAAGATTGATTTTTCAATGTCCTTTTGACAATGAAGGCTCCAGGCCATTCCCAGCAGAGTAAATCATATAATTTTCTGATTCAAAATGGCAAATACCAATGCATTTCCTTTCACTAATGCCTAGCATATTGATCCTTATCTTTGTCTACTTCCAATTTTCCTAGATTGATACTTCCCACATTCCAAATTCTGATCATCATCAGATTTTCACATCCATTTCTTCTTACCTTGAGCAGTGCCCTATCAGTCAAAGAGGATCTCAAGGCTCTATCCCCCAGCCTTTACCTGATTTATGTCACCATTGTCAGATCCACTCTAAGAAATCATTCCTCCACCATCACATTTTGAGTGCCCTCTGGTCCAAGTGGCACCATCTCCAACAATGCTCTCTCTGCATCTATTCCGTAGGCCTTCAGCATCTGACAATGACTTGAAGCTATGCGTACGATTTTCAGCAGCTACTTCCTCTGAAGTGGACAGTGGATTCCGTATTCATTGACTGTTCTTAATCTGGAAGCTCCACTGAAACCTGTCCACTTTGGGTGACCCTGCTGGCATTCAAAATATTGGTGACATAGCTTCCAGAATTGCAGCAATGCACAAGCCACCACAATATGACAAACTGACCGATAAATAGCAGGTTGCTAATGACACTTTCTGCACACTTGATGCCATATTCTTCTTCACGTAGTCTAGCTTCTCAGATTGTATTTGCTCAGTATATGGATTTAATACGTACAATGAAAGGACAAACTTTGATGCACACCTTTCCCGGTTTAAACCATTCATTGTATTTTTTCATAGAGCAACTTTATTTAAAATCTGAATTTTTAACACACGTATGCAGAAACCCAGACACTGGTCTACAATCTCATAATATGTGGATGGAAAAGTGCATATTTTCGTGGCCAGCCAAGGACAAAAGTACAACAGAAAACAAACTGGCAAGAATAAGCAGAATTTGGACAACAAATGAAAAGAAATTGGAAAAATAGAAGCTGTTCTTTTACTTTCACCTGGCCAAGTTATTTCAACACTTTGGGGGAAAGACAACATTTATACTAAGAACTCTTTGTGTTTTATTTTCTGTTTGCTGTGTCCTCTTGCACATGGGTTCACCACATTGCCATTTGGGATCTGAATGTCCAGATGCTTAACCCGAGGGAGAGTTCTACATAAGGATTGAAGTGTGTTGGAGGAGAACTGATTCCAAACTATAAAAGGAGCCATGGTCCTGGCCGCAGTTTGAATTGATGGAGAGTTCGATGTGAGGTAAGTTATATGGCTATGGAAATAGCACCTCATTATTTTCATG
>NW_022111370.1:6896057-6904513 GCF_000313985.2 Echinops telfairi
GGCAGCTCGAGAAGAAAAAGCCAAAAATTATAACAAAATGTACAAGGACCTAGAATTAGAAAACCAAAAGAGAAGAACATGCTCGCTCAGCATATCTGAAACTGAAAGAACTGAAGAAAAAAATTCAAACCTTGAATTGCAATCGTGAAAGATTCTATATGCAAAATATTGAATGGTGCAGGAAGCACCATGAGAAGATGGAGAGAATACACAGAGTCACTGTACCAAAAAGAACTAGTTGACAGTCCACCATTTCAGGAGGTAGCACACGAGCAAGAACCAATGGAAGGAAGAAGTTCAAGCGGCACTGAATAGATTAGCCAAAAACAAGACTCCAGGAATTGACAGACAACCTACTGAAGTGCCCCAGTAAACTGAAGAAACATGGGAAGCATTCACTCATCTATGCCAGGAAATTTGGAAAACAGCTGCCAGACCCAACTGACTGAAAGAGATCCATATCTGTGCTCATTCCAAAGAAACGTGACTCAACAGAAGGTTCAAACTATAGAATGATATCAGTGATATTGCACACAAGTAGAATGTTGCTTATGATCACCAGTGGTTGCAGTGGTCCGTTGACAAGGAAGTGCCAGAAGTTCAGGTCAGATCAAAAGAGGATGTGGAACAAGAGATATCATTGCTGCTGTCAGATGGATCTTGGATCAAAGCAGAGAATGCCAGGCAGATGTTTACTTTTGTTTCATTCACAATGCAAAGGCCTTCAGCTGTGTGGACCATGATAAATGGTGGACAACCTTGAGAAGAATGGGAATTCAGGAACACTTCACTGTGCTCATTCAGAACCTGTACAGGGATCATGAGGCAGTTGTGCAAGTAGAACAAGGGAATACTGCATGGTTTAAAATCAGGAAAAGTGTGTGTCAGGATTGTATCCTCTCACCAGACTTGTTCAATCTATATGCTGAGCAAATCATCAGAAAAACTGGATTATATGAAGAAGAATGTGGAATCAGGATTGGAGGAAGGCATATTAACAACCTGTGGTATGCAGATGAGATAATCTTGCTTGCTAAAAGTAAGGAGGAATTGAAGCACTTGCTGATGAAGATCAAGGATTGTAGCCTTCAGTATGGATTACAACTCAGTGTAAAGAAAGCCCAGATACTCACAACTGGTCCAATTGGTAACATCGTGATAAATGGAGAAAAGACTGAAATTGTCAAGGATTTTGTCTTGCTTGTATCTACCATCAATGCTCAGGGAAGCAGCAGTCAAAAAACTCAAAAGATGCTTTGCATTAAGTAGATCTGCCACACAAGACTTCTTTAGAGTGTTTTAGAGCAAGGATGTTACTTTGACGACTGAGGTGTGCCTGAATCGAGCTATGGCATTCTCCACTGCATGTGAACATTGGACTTTGAAGATGGAAGACCTTAGAAGAAAAAATGCATTTGAATCACTGTGGTGTTTGAGAAGACTATTGAAAGTACCATGGACAACTAGAAGGATAAACTGATCTGTATTGGAAGATGTAAGGCCAGAGTGCTCTTAGAGGCAAGGATATTCTTACACACTTCGGACATATTGTCAGGAGAGACTAGTCTCTGGAGAAGGACCTCATGTTTGGTAAAGTAGAGGAGTGGTGAAAAAAAAGGAATGCCCTGGACAAGATGGGTTGACTCAGTGGACTCAGACACTGGAACAATTGTAAGGATGGTGCAGGACCACGTAGTGTTGCCTTCTGTTGTGCATAGGGTTGCCATGGTCAGAGCCAACCCAATGACACCTAACAACAACACCATACAACGCTTTGGAGGTACAAACGGAGTCTTGCCTTATAGGAGAATTTAATCTCCACAGAGTTTCAGAGACGTCTAGAACCCTCACCCTCAACAGAAAGCAGATGGAAGTGAAGATGATAATTAGAGAAGAAAGCAGGTGCTGTGGATGTATAGGGGGAATTAGAAGTTTACTCTGCCTAGAGAAGAGATGGATTTTGAGTGTAAGCATTGATAGAAGGGCAAAAGTTGAGCAAACTTGACACCACCATTCATCAGTGCTTCCCCCTCACCCCATTCTTACCTCTAGTCCGCTTATGATGCTGTTTACTTGCTTTCCTCCCCAGTAGAGAGAGAAGCTGTTTGGGGGTCAGACTATTGTGTGAATGCCTGTATCCCCAGTGTCTGTCAAGGCAATTGTCTCACATCAGGGATTTTCACCAATACAAGGGGGCTTCATAAAATTCATGGAAAAATAGAATAGGAAGGTTGTGGCGTTTTTTCCATGAACTTTTTGAAGCCCTCTGGTACATGAAAGAACGAAGCAGCTATACTATTGAACTGCAGCTCCTTTGACACTGGACTAGACAGGGTGTGTTATTCTGGGTACTTTAGAGAAACAAATCCACAGAAAATCATGTACAAGAGAGAGTTTTATGTAAAGGTTAAGTGCGCATCAAGAAAATATCCCAACCCAGTGCTGCCCAAGCACACAAATCCAATTAATCCACATGTCCAACACCAGTCCACAAAGTCCTCCTCCATCTCACAAAACAGACACAATGATGCTGACTGCAGGAGGAAAGCCAAGTTGGTGAATGTATAAGCATCTCAGTGCTGTCAGGGGTCTCCACATGGCTGCTCCAACACCCATGGCTACATCGGGGTAGGTCTATGTAGCTTCTCCTTGGGGATATCTTGCAGGAAGTCAGCCTTGCAAGCTGAATCAGGGAACTGCTAAGGCAGCTGCACCCTGGTGCAGCAATCACAAAGCAAAAGACCCGAGAACTCAAAAGGCGAGGCTCCCTGAGCCATTTATCCCTCCGCCCTTCAATTAATCCCACATGTGTTTATCGACCAGGTTGGCACAGTAAACTAACTCACAGGGAAAAGGTAGGGTCTGTCAGAGGAAAAGGAATACCAGAGAAGTTATCACAACTTAAGAAATAAATCCTGAATGAAGCCCCTTCTCTTTATTTGTCTTAAATTTACATTTCAGCCAAGATCTGAGTTTGGCTACCATTCGTCATGGAGCACTGTTGGCTAGAGGTCAGCCCAAGTAAACCAGGCCACACTACAATCAACCTTGAGGGTCAGTCATCTTTGTCATATTGTTACCGGAAGGAGGCTCAGAGTTTCAAGCCTCCCCACTCCTCCATTCTTGTCCCACTCACAGGAAAGATTTCAGGCAAGGGACAAAATTCAGAGAAGAGTCAGAGCAAAGGGTTGACCAGAAAGAGTGAATGTATTGAAGGGGGATACTTTGGCTCAGAACTCCAAAGGGACCTTTGCTAGTCTAGACGGCCTGGCAAAGCATAAAGCTGGAATGGTGGACCTCCCACTTAGGCTGGCTTTCTGGAGGGTTTTCTGCTATTAGCTGGTCCTCTGTAATGTCCCCTCCTCTTTTTAGGTGTTGGCATTCTGGCACCCCAAGACTTCAGGTCTTGTCACAGCCCCCAAACTCATGAGTCTATGTAGTCACTGGGGGAGTTGTGTGCACATCTCTCTTCTCCCAGCCATACCATGATCTCCAATATCTGGGTGTCTTCCATTGATAAGGACATGTATTTTATTCTGCCCTGCACCTTCTGTGGTGCTGGAGGGGCATGGCCGAAGTGTGTTTGCACTTCTCTTTTGTGTTTAAGATGCCTACCAATTGCCTTTCATGAACACTTTTCTCCCTTTGACAGCCTGTGACCCACTAACAATATGCCGACCATTGTCCACAGTTGGAGCTTCTCCAGTTGGCCTTGGTTGACCTCTGAAGCACAGTTTTAGCAGGGGATTCAGAAGAGAAGGGTGTCGACACGCTTTTCTGAGAGAAGTCCATCGAATGCAGTCTTGTTCCCCCACCAGTTCTTCCCACCCCAAATTAGAAAGCACCACCAATCCCCCGCTAAAACCCACGCACAGAGAAGCTCGGCAAGGCCCTGAGCCTCTAGGGCTGCAGGTATTTCTCACATTACCGCCCTCTGTGGGCACCAGAGGGAGGGTCCTGGGCAGAGTAACCCTTCAGGCAGGAACACTCCTCCAAGACCTGGTCAGAGAGTAGATCAACAGCAATGTTGTAAATGCATCATGGATTGCACATTGCTTCCCCTGAAAGCAGGGCTTGACCCACAGACCAGGACCACCAGGCTGTAATGTTCAGGGTTTCAAAGTGCTAATACTCATTCTGTATTAGATTTTCATAAGCACACTAGAGGGTCTTCCTTATTAAACTTTTAAAATCGGCATTAGCGTTTTCATTTCTGAAAGATTTATTACATGATATTATCCCTCCCTTATCAGTAAACAAGCGCTGGAAATGGAAACACGCCTACTTTTGAAATGCATTCCTTTTGAAAGGAAGGGCAACCGCAACCACAGGAAAAAAGTCTCAACAAAGAGCCATTGTTCCTGAGCAGTTTCAAGCCTCCCCACCCCCCCACCCCCACCCGCTTTGTCTCAAAGTCCTGACTTGGCTCTTTGTCCTGAGACTTCCCGAGCAAAGATGTCAATGGATCTACTTGTGGGGACCCAGATCAAAAGCTAGCTTGTGACGCAGTAAATAAACCCCAAATTTTGAGTGTGAAACTCCTTTCAAAGTCACCAGCCAACTCCTCAGGAGAAAGATGAGGCTTCCCACTCCCCTAAAGCATTATAGTCCTGGAACTCACAGAGGGTGTTCTCCCTGTAGGTTTGCTGTGTGGCCAGAACTGACTCAATGGCAGTGAGGTTTGGTTTGGGTTTGGGGTATTAGGGAGGATGGCAGTTACAGTCAAATGGGAGTAAACAGAGGAATGAGCTGCAAATGACTGACAGCCTATGAGCATGGGTTAAGAAAGAACACAAGAGGGCCCACCTCAGGTCTCTCCTCCTCCAGGAAGTCTTCCTGGACCTGGAGGAAACTCAAATGCATATTTTGGGTGAAAGAAGCCATTCTGATAAAGCAAAATACTGTGGGATTCTAAATATATGACACTCCAGAAGAGGCAAAATTACAGAGATGGTAAAAAGATTTGTGGGTGCCAGGAGTGTGGAGGAGAGAGGAAGAAGGAATAGGTGGCCTACTGATGGTTTTTATGGCGACGGCACTATTCTGTATGATACTGTCATGATGGACCTATGATATTATGCATTTTTCAAACCCACATATGCAAGCTGTGACCCTAATGTAAGATACATTACCCTAATATGTAAGATAGTACCCTAATGTAATAATCATAATAAATATTGCAATAATATTGCAATATCAAGGACTAATTCATTAGAAATACCTTTTGCAATAACATACAAAGGAATAATGCATGTGGACATCACTGGATGTATTAAGTAGCTAGATTAGGGACAAAAGGAGCGTTGGTTCTCCGATGCCTGCAAATAGCTACAACAGTGAGGTTGGAAAGAAATCAGGCAACCTATGGACACCTATGGAAAAATCCAGGACTGAGCATATGCAGACTAAGCCCCCTAGGCCCAGGTCAGAGGTCCACTTGAGCGCACAGACTAGGCCCAGCCACATGACATCACACAGGTGTGTTTAAAAACAGTCAATACTTTCAAGCACAACTTCCCAGCCAGAGGGGTTAAATACATAGGCCCCAGGAAGGCCAAGTTCTTTGGCTCTTGTCCTGTTTGGCTACTCGCTGCTAGCATAAAGGGCCATGCCTGTCCAGGGCCTGCTCAGGCCACACTCTCTTGGCCCCTTGGAAGTGCATGATTCCAGAAGCATGGGTTTGAGGCTCCCGTTCCTGTATGCTTTCCATGTGGTTTTTTTGCATTCGGCCATGAACTCCTATGTGGCCTTGCACGCTTTCCAGAAACAGCATGTATTTTGAGACTGTAATACCTGAAGCGTACCTTCTCCTAAAAGTCATTTGGATTACTAAACATTCTTCTGCTGCATGAATTTTTTCAGTGCCAGAAAGCAAGACCTCCTGAGGTACTCCAATCCAGGAACCTAACAAATGGGCAACCAAACAAACAACACCCCCACCGCCACCCCACACCCTCCAAACTCACAGCCATAGAGTCAATGCCAACGCATAGCAACCCTATAAGACAGGGTAGACCTGCTTCTCCCCTGTGCGTTTCCAAGACTGTAACTGTTCACTGGAGTAGAAAGCTCCATCTTTCTCCCAAGGGGTGGCTGGTGGTTTCTAACTGTCCATCTTGTGGCGTGCAGCCCAACTTGATGGACTGCACAGGAATCAAATTGACTACATCTGTGGGAAGAGACAACGGAGAAGTTCATTATCAGCAGTCAGTACAAAACCAGGATCCAAACGCAAGGCAACCGTCAATTGCTCTTATTCAAGATGCAGCTGAAGGGAACGAAAACAAACCCATGAGAACTCGGTAAGTAGCTGATGAACGTAGAGTAGTCAGAGTAAATAGAAGAGATGATGAAAAAAGAGAGATGAACAGAAGATTTCAAAGGGTAACTCAAGAAGACAAATACAATGAAATATGAAGAAGAAGAAAAGTTGGCGTTAGCCACTCCAAAGGGGAGAACATTCTCAGCATTTCTCAAGCTGACGTGTTAAGTAAAGAAACACCTCAAATTGGAATTTGGGAAGTCTGTGGGCATAATCTAAGATGATACAGATGCATCAAGATGATGGAAGAATCCAGGTCACTGAACCGAAAGCCATCTGTCGAAGTTAACCCATTTTAGCACATAGCAGATGAGCCAAACCAATGGTGTTGAAGAAAGATGCCCAAACTGTAATGAGGGTATTAATGAAAAACAAGACTCCAAAGCTGACAGAGTGTTAGTTGTGCTGTTTCCACCAATAGCTGAAACACTGGAAGAGCTCACTCAGCTATGCCAAGAAACGTGGCAGACGGCTTTCTGGTCAATGGGCTGGAAGAGGTCCATATTTGTACCCAACAGTATTTGTGAGCAATAGTATTAATATTACACACAAGAAAGATTTTACCGACGATAATTTTTTAATGATGCCAGCAGGATATTAGCAGGGCAATGCCAGAACTCAGAAGGAAGAATGTCAATGCTGACATCAGATGTGTCTTGGCTGAAACATGACTATCAGAAAGAGATTGACTTTGTTGTATTAACTATTCAAAGGCCCTCAACTGTGTGAACCATAACTAACTATAGAGAATGCTGCACAGTATGAGAGTTCTAGAGAACTCTATGGTGCTCATGCAGAACCTGTACATCAAGAAGCTGTCATTCAAAGAGAACAAGGAACGACGGTGTGGTAAAGAAACAAGAGAAGTGTGCGCCAAGGCTGTATCCTTTCACTATATGTATTCAATCTTCATGTCGAGCAAATAATCCAAGAAGCTGAACTATATGAATAAGAACAGGGGATTAGGACCGGAAGACGGCTTATGAGAATCCTGAGCTACAGAGATGGCACAACCTTCTTGCTCAGAGTGAAGAGGACCAGAAACAGACTGGTGGAAATCGAAGACTTTATTCTTCAGTATAGATTACGTGTCAATATGAAGAAATCAAGAATCCTCACCACCGGAACGATGAAAAACTTTATGATAGGTGGAGAAAAGAGTGAAGCTGTCAAGGATTTCATTTTATTGAGATTCAAAATCTGCATGCACGAAGGCACCAGTCAAGAATTCAAACGACGCACTCACTATACTAGGTACATCTGCTGCACAAGACCTCTTTAAGGTGTTAAAGAGCCGAGAGGTCACTCTGAGAACTAGGGTGTGCTTGACCCAAGCCATGGTATTTTCAGTCACTTCCTATGCAGCCCCAAAACAATAAAGATGGCAGACTAAAGAAAAACTGATGCTTTTTCATTATGCCATTGACAAAAAATATTGTATAGACCTTGGATTGCCAGAAGAATGAACAGATCTGTGTGATATAAGGGCAGTCAGAATGCTTCTTAGAAGGGAGGATGGTGATACTTCATCTCATTTGCTTTGGACATATTATCAGGAGGGAACAGTCCTTGGAGAAGGACATCATGGTAAACTCAATAAGAAGATCCTTAACGAGGTGGATTGACACATGGCTCAAACAGAGCCATGACTTTGAGTGTGGCACAGTGATGGGCCATGTTCCCTTTTGCTGTAGCCCTGGTGGCATCATGGTTACGTGCTGGGCTGCTAACTGCAAGGTCAGCAGTTCAAAACCATCAGCTGCTCCATGGGAGAAAGACAGTACTTTCAGCTCCCATAAATGAGTTACAGTCTGTGAAACTCAGACAGTTCTACCCTGACCTGTAGGGCTGCTATGAGTCAGCATGGACTCGATTGATGGCAATGGGTTTGGTTTGGTTTAACAATCATCCGTTGTAACCAATCTACCTGTGAGAATGTTAGGCAAGATGCAGGGAGAGTGAGGGCAGATGGCAGCTCCCTGAGCCTTCTGCACACGTTTTCTGTACATCTAAAACATCTCTAAATAATAAAGTGAATTTAAAAAATCTAGTATTCTTGTTTCCCATGAGAAATAAGTCATTCTTGCAATGGCAGGCCTCCTGCCTCTCCCCACCCCCCTGAGCATTTGGGTCG
>NW_022111370.1:6904613-6907002 GCF_000313985.2 Echinops telfairi
ACAATGGAGGGGGGAGCAGGGAGGGAGGGGGAAAATGAGGAGCTGATACCAAGGGCTCAAGTAGAAAGCAAATGTTTTGAGAATGATGATGGCAACAAACGTACAAATGGGCTTGAAACAATGGATGGATGGATGGATTGTGATAAGCGTTGTACAAGCCCCCAATAAAATGATTTAAAAAAAGAAAGTTTAAATGACTGGTCCAAAATACCCAACAGCATCACAAATGGATGAAGTCCCCTTCAAAGAGTTCTAGTCTCCTGTCAAGGAAACTGAACTGAAAGCCTGAGAGTGATTTACTTAGCGTCACCAGCTAGTGAATGATGGTGTCCTGACCCAAAGCCCAGTAGATCTCCTCCACTACTCTACCTCTTCAAGTTTATTCTCTTCTATCCATGTACCAACATACCTCAAGGCCATCCAGTTGATCCCAACTCATGGCGACCCCCTGTGGCAACTGCTCTGCGGTCTTGCTGCTCACTGCACAGACCAACCCGCTGCCTTTCAAAACCAGCCTGTCCCTAAACAGTGGTTCAGAGTGAGAGCCTCAAAAACACACTTCCTGGACAGGAAGCCTGGGCTACCACTCTCTACAAGTTTCTTAATTCTCTGTGCCTCAGTATTCACAGCTAGAAAATGGAGATCACAAAGGCGCTGAATTCACTGAGTTGGCCTAAGGATTAAATGTGGGAATACATTGTAACTCAGCATGTAGGAGCCCTGGTAGAGTAGTGGCTAACATATCGGGCTACTAACCACAAGATCCGTAGTTCAAAACCACCAGCTGCTCCCCTGGAGAAAGATGAGGAGAGATGAGGATTTCTACTCCAGTAAAGAGTTACACTCTCAGAAGCCCACAGGGACAATTCTACTGCATCGTATATTCAGAATGGGCTCAATGGCAGTGAGTTTTATTTTTGTTTTTAGCATAGTTAATGCTCTGTGAGTGCGTGATGGTATTGTCATCAACATCATCACCATCGCTTTCTGGCCAGATCAGTCCACCAGAGGAGAGTAGAGATCAAGAGTAAGCTTTTGAATCAAAGAATGAAAGACAGAACTTTCTACCACCATGGTTACAGTCTCAGAAACTCACAGGGGCAGCCCTAACCTCTCCTGTCAGGTCGCTAATAAGTCAGCACTGACTCACTGGCAATGAGTTTGGTTTTTTTGGTCTGAATTAAAACAGAGAAGCTTTTGAATCTTTGAATTGTAGCTCTTTCCCTTGCCTGTGGCAAGTTCTATAAGCTCTCTGTTAAATCACAATCTATGACTCAAAGAGTGTTTTTGAAGGATTAAATAAGGTAATACAAAAAGTATAGTACTGGGCACATGATAAGGGCTAAAACATATCACTATCATCACACCATCATCATAATCACCCTGATATTTTCTCAGAGTGAAATACGAGCATGGGAAAATATTATATCTGCCTAGATTGGCAGTCTTCAAGGCCTGGGGGATCCACACAAATTAGTCTGGCATGCTCATGGAACCACGAGGCACGATTCACTATTAACCCTTTCTTTGTAAGTAGATTAAGGGATTTTGACTAATATCCTAAAGGTCCTTTTAGCTTTAAAGCATTTCACTCTCTAATCCAGTAAACAGTCCCATGAGTTGGCTTGTCAGATACATTTCAGACATACAGATTTATTCTGGTGGGTCAGAATACCGGAAGATTGAATTTGGGTGATAGACAAAGGGAAGAAGGAATGTCTAAAATGTGGATGGATGGATGGATGGATGGATGGATAGATGGATAGGTAAGCAGGTGGGCAGATAACTAAATGCAGCAGCAGGTTCCTTTAGGGTTGCTGAACTGGGAAGATGATTCAGTAAATGGAAACTAAGGGAACTAAAATATATATAGTGGGGCATTTACTCCACAGTGCAATTTGACCTCCTATTTGATTTAATGATCACCTCAACCCATGAAGAGGGTACTGTTTTCTCTGTTTTACAGCTGAAGCATAGAGCTGGATTAACGGTCCCAGAGTTACAGTTCTTGTTTGTGGTCGAACCTTGACTTGAACCCAGGACCATTGTCTTCCGAAAGTCAAGATCCATGCCCCAAATAATTGAGTCTGCCATTGCAGACTGAGCAGGCTGGCAGGCTGAGCAGCCATAAGCCTGAGTCCGTAGAAAAGCTAGGATGGCATGGGCAGTGGGGCTTGGCTAATTTCATAGAAATCCCTCTCCGCCTCTAAGAATCGGTGAAATGGACGGAAATGAAACCATCGCCTTGGAAATAAAAAGGCCCTCCAGGCAGCCAGCTGAGCCCGTGCTCGAAGAACTCAAGATTGGCCCATCGGAAATGTAAGCTGGGTCAGGCAGTTCTGACCTCCTTAACCAATTTCAAACCCAGTCTATGTTTAAAACATTTCAC
>NW_022111370.1:6908482-6910752 GCF_000313985.2 Echinops telfairi
TTTGTCTTGCAATTCTTCACCCCATCCTAAGCCCGTTCACACATGACACGTGACATTAACAACCCTGTGGCATTTTACCAATGAACAAGTTCAGACCTGTTTTGATTATCCCAGACCAAAGCTAGGAATAATGTCTTCTGTTTTCCAGATGAGTCCCACGACAATGGGAGGAGACTAGATACGGCAGTCGTTTAAGACTGGACACTCAGTCTAAGAAGTCACAGCTTCCAAACTGTTCCGCACCTATTTCTGGAGAAAAAAGCCTGCATCTCTTTGCTTACTTTGCAAGATTTTTTAAGATATGGCCCTGTTTACCTTTCATGCCTCTCCCCCTAACTGCCTGTGGCCTCTGCCATAGCCCAGGGCTTCCAGAACATGTGTACCAGTTATGATTGTGTTTGGCTGCAAGTAATAGATAATTATCTGTAACAGTTGGCTCAAAAATAGAGCCAGGGTTGGAGCAGCTGCTAAAGGAAGATGGCAAGGATTCGAACTCCTTCTAGTTTGCTGCTCTGCCCACTTTAGCATGTGCCTTTCCTCCTTATAAGCTCCATATGGCTGCTATTGTCCAAGCCCTGAATCTACATTCCAGTAAAGGGTGAACAAGAAACGTACTACAAAGTAAAAATCATCAGCCACGTGGTTATTGTTAGGTGCCAGCCATTCCATTTTGACTCATAGGAACCCCGTGTGGCAGAGAAGAACTACCTCATAAAATGTCCTAGCTTGAAATCATTACGGAAGATGACCAATTCTTCCTTCTCATCAGTAGTTGAGTGGGTTCAAAACACCAACCTTTTGGTTAACAAACACATAAACATTCCTGGTCCCAAAGTCCCCTCTAGGGTGCTTAAACCTTACTGGTCAGTATTGAATTACATGGACACCTAAAGGCCCACAAAGAATGTCTGCAGAGGTGAACGTTCTTCATCGGGCAAGGGGCTGCCTCAAGCAAAATGGCATCAGTCCTGAAGGATCCGGGAGGGATTTCTGTAAGCCACTCGCAGGCAAGGGTGGCGAGATTGCGTCTCACCTACTTAGATATATTGTCGAGAGAGACCAGTCGCTGGAGAAGGACATCGTGATTGGTAACACGGAGGGGCAGTGAAGAAGAGGAAGGCCCTCAAAGAGCTACAGTGAGACAGTGACTCCAAGCGTTGGCTCAAGCACAGGAACAATTATGGGGATGGTGCAAGACCGGGCAGGGTTTTTTTCTGCTGTGCCTACAGTTGCCATGGGCCGGAACCGACTCAATCATACATACAGTGTTGAATGCAGCTCAAGGCATACAATATTGTTGGCACACTGGAAATCTTTCCTTTCTTTCTTGTTAACTTTCAACAGTTATGAATTTAATATGTATTACAAACATTACTGACATAGCAAGCTAGAGATTTGACTCTTTTGGGGGAAGGTTATAATCATAGTAGCAAGGGACTAGCAAGGCAAGAATGTAAATTGATTTTAATCAAAATATTAAATGCAGTTCTACTGACTACAATTTGAAAAATGGTGGAAAGAATCCTGTGACTCACCAGGAAAATGCTCAGCCACTCCACTTCTCGATCAAAGGTGTCCAATGCTCAGCCACTTTTCATGTGTGTTTCCTCCTGAAACAACTTTCCTTATGCTTTTTGACCTGGAGAAATCATTAGTGCTTTCCATAGATCATGTTCTGTGTGGTTCCTGCCCTGAGGTTACCAACCACTTAGTTCCTCCTTGCATCTCCTCCCAAAACGGAACACATGTTATACCTGTGTTTGGCCTTCTCTACTTGCATCAGTCAGCCTTGTCTGCAGTAACACTGCTGAAAAACAATCTCCAAATCTCAAAGGCTTACAAATACAAATACACATGACCTGCTCGTTTTGTACATCAGCAGCTGGGAGAAAAAAGACAGAGGTCAGCTTGTGGTTGAGTTGGGGGTCTGATCCATTTGCCTCCTCATCCAAATACCCAGGCTCACACAGGTACCAATCAATCAGGAGTGTAAAGTTCTCATGATAAAAGTGGAAACACCAGCAAATTTGCCACACTTCTTAAAACCGCTCCTTGGATCATTCCCATCCATGATTCCATAGACCAAAGCAAAGGATGCGACCACATCTAACAAGTAGACTTCCCCCATTGTGTGGGGGGTGGGGAGGGGGCAGGGCAGGGGGGAATAAGACTGAATGTCTGGTGGATAATGCAATCTTCTGTATTCTTTGAGGTAATGATTTATTTATATCCCTGTCATTTCAGTAGACTGAGCTCTGCAAAAGCAAGAA
>NW_022111370.1:6912346-6913714 GCF_000313985.2 Echinops telfairi
CCTACACTTCATGTCTACCACAGTGCCCAGCCTTTGGTAGGAATCCTAGGTTTTCTGGAAGAAGTCAGAAGAACATGCTAGCATTCATGGAGGAATTAGAATATGCCCCACCACTCCGCTGTCTGTTAGTTATACTATTTTGGCTGATATGTTGCCGCAGTGCTGCAAGTTATGCTCCAATTATTTCGAATATCAGCAGGATCACATGTGGTGGACTTGCTTCTGTTTAGCTCCCAGGCTAAAACATACAACTTCCAAAAATTGGCCTACAAATCACAAGCAAACCTTGTCTGACTCACTGGCATTGGGATACATCATCCAGCCAATCAACTGCCAGAGGAACACATCAGGTTTGGGAGAGAGCTAAGCAGGGTGTGAAAGGCCCTTAGTAAGATGGATTGACACAATAGCCGACTAATGAACTTGATTGAGCATGTGGTGATTGTGAAAATGACTCTGGACCAGGCAGCTTCTGCTCTGTTGTACATTCGAGCCCAACTTGAGTCCTTTCTTACTCAAAGCAACCTTTAGAGTTTGAAGCAACAAGATGGCCAGACACCACTGTTCTTGTTGGTGTTAGGTGCTGTCCAGCCAGTTCTGCTAACCCTGTGTACAACACAATGAAACCCCAGTGCCGTTGAAGAGCAAGGGTGTCACTTTGGGGATTAGGGTGCACCTGACCCAAGCCGTGATGTTTTCAGTCACCTCATATGAATGGACCTTGACTACAGAAGACAAAAGAAGAATCAATGCATTTGAATTATCATGTGATTGAAAGTACCATAAACTGCCAAAAGAATAAACAAATCTGTATGGGAAGAACTATGACCACAATGCTCCTTGGAAGTGAGGACGGGGAGACTTTGTCTTGAATTCTTTGGATATGCCATCCACTCCTGGAAAAGGACCTTATGTAGAAGGACACCACAAAAGAGAGGCACCCTCGATGCGATGGATTGGCAAAGAAAGTATCTTCAAAAAATGGGAGAGCATTAGATTTCCATTCATCAGCATCCACTTGGTGGCCACTAGCAACATTATATTCCAGATACCAACCTAAGACCTCTTAATTTTCTCATTTAGTCCTCATTACAGCCCATTGAGATAGATACTATTATTGCTCCCATTTTACAGAACAGAACACAGTGGCCTCAGTAGGTAGATTTAGAACAACTAACAATGAAACCATTAGAGGACCAGCAACAGTCGCTCTGAAAGATCTTGTTCCCCACACACTGCTTTAATTAAAAATGTGATTCCCCCAAACTTGGTAGGCATGTGGCCTAATCTGGACACCTCTGGAGTGGCTACATGGAGTCCTAGGGTGCTTCTTTTGTCAAAGAAGTTCAGAGACATTTATCAAACACT
>NW_022111370.1:6916190-6945729 GCF_000313985.2 Echinops telfairi
AAAAAGGAAACCAATTACCCATAGAAGAATAAATTAATTAAAAGAAAAAAATTTTAAGCAGAAAGAAAAAGCTGTAAATAGATCAAGGTCTGAGTTTTGATCTCTAGGCATGTCCTTTCGTCAGGACCGGTGGGGTACCATGCTCTGTCCCCTGAGTCTGTCCTTTGTACTCCCTCGGGGGTTCTCTGCTCTGCCGCACGCTTTTCGTGGTTTGCCTCAGTGTCTCAGGATCAGTCTGGGCCAGTCCCGACACTGAGTATGCAGTGTTGTCCCCCTTAGAGCCCGGGGCCATCAAGGGATGACGTGTCTTGTGGTGGGATCAGCCATACTCTCCACTTTGTCCATTGGCTGTTCAGAGTGGGCATGTTGTCCTCCAGGCCTGGTGGGTCTGCATGTGCTCCACTCTCTCTTCCTCCCCCTAAGTGCTCCCATTTGCTCTGATCAGACATGCCCCTCTTCCCTAGCTGCATCTTCATTGCCGTCCTCGCAAATAGATTCTTCTGGGGGGAGGGGCAGTTGTCCACGTAGCTGGCATGGGGGCCGAGCCCTCAGGCCCCTCCAGTGATCAGCCAACTTTTTCAGCACATTTGAAAGGCAGTTTTGTTGTACAATTAGGTGCCTTGGCTGACATTCAGGTCGACTTATACTCGAGTATATATGGTAACACTGAGCGTGTTAAGCTGGCTTGTCTCAAGAAACAAAACCAGGGGCACTCATCTATGTACCAGGAACTGTCTATCAAGACACTACTTAACATAGAAAAAGTGCCCCAGTCCAGTCCAACTCAAGCCGACAGACTCGATGCTCGCAGGGGCCCTCTTCAGAGCCACCTAGCTACAGACCAATGATACCAAAAGGTGAACCAGGCCAGTGGGTGCAGAGTCCTGTGGATCCACGTTTGGTGGAAACATGGCAGGGCATCCGCAGCTCTCTGGCCAAGTGGCCCTCATGGGGCTGTCCCTGGAGGCCAGCACAGTCCCAACAAGCAGGAAGGTCAAAGGGCAAAAAGAGAGAGCAGTTCTCAATATCTCTCATTCTTATACCCAAAGAGCTGTCATCAGGCCACCATTTGATCGACAGGTTGGGCTTCACGCCCTACCTCCACACAAGGAGGGTCAAGTTGAGACAGAATCTCACTGCTGCATATTGGTAAGGACCAGAGGATGGTCGGCCCTCAGGAGGTGTTCAGTGGCTGTGTGTCCGTGAGTTGATTCCAACTCGTAATGACCCAATGTAAATGTCTAACTGCTCCACAGAGTTTCTTAGGCCGTGATCTTTATGGGAGCAATTTGTCAGATCTTTTCTCCTGTGGAATAACCAGCGGGCTTGAACCGCCATCCTTTTGGTAAGAAGCCAAATGTTTGACCATTGTGCCACTAGGGCTTCTTAGGTATTGAGTAGGAGAACCATAATATCACTCCATCTTCACAATCACTTTGTGGCAGTCACATAATCTACTGTCAACTTGAGGAAAGGGCAGAGTCATCAGATCATAGCCACTAATGCCTCTGTGTGGGCATGGCCTTCTCCTGAGGACTTTGGGAACTCCTGTCTTCCTCCCAGGAGGTGGGACACACACTCTCTCTGCTTCCTCTTCTTGCCGACAAGACACATAGAGCTATGCTGATGGAACCAGAGCCCTGGAGCTGGAGGAGCCACATGGAGACCCATGCAGAATGAATTGTCAAGGAGCATAAGATTGAAGATTTGAACTTGCTGTGATAATTGTAATCGATCATGGGGTCTTATGCCCAAACTTATTCACATGGCTGAGGGACACCTGTGTTTTAAAAGTCAAGGGTGTTTGCAGGAATTCTTACAGGATGCTTAGCAGGAGCTCTCTTTGGACATCAGAATATATCATTTGAGGAAATAATTCACCCAGAGACTGGCCAAGTCTGGAGCTATAGTAACATCCATGACTATGCAAGGCCCTACTTAATGCTGGAAAGAATGATCTCATGAGTCTGGAACTCTTACTTGGACTTCAGGCTTCTGCATCAATGGCATTTCCTTGGAACTTCCTCCCTAAGGTAATAGAGAGAGGATGTGAAGATCAGAGAAGACTAATAAGTAGTACGCAATGGATTCATTATATGGATCATTATAGAAGGAGCCCTGGTAGGGTAGTGTTATATGTTGGCCTGCTGACCACAACGTCAGCAGTTCGAAACCACCACCCTTTCTGCTGGGGAAAGACAAGGAGTTCTACTCCTATAGAGTTACAGTTTCAGAAACCCACAGAGGCAGTTCTACCCTCTTCCATAGGGTCCCTATGGGTCAGAATGGACTCCCTAGCAGTGAATTTGAGTTCATCATTAAATAGATCTGTAGCACCAGACCACTACATGACAGAGTGAAAGAGCCTGATTCTGTAACAAGCAACACAACATGCAATTAGAAATGAGGGCTCTAGAGCTAGACAGTTTGCTTAAACCTTGCCCCTTCTATATATTTTTCAAATATCTTATACCTTTATGATTTTTGTCTACTTCTATCAATTATTGAAAGGAAGTGTTGAACTATGATTATAAGTGTGAATCTGTCAACATCTTCGGCAGTTCTATAGGGGCTGAATTTTGAACTGTTCTATCAATTCATGTATTTTGAAGCTTTTTAATCTGTGACATAGAAGTTTTAAATTATCATGTTCACTTGATGAGTTTACACCTTTAGTATTATGAAATTACTTTCTTTACCCGTGATAATATTCTTTACTCTGAAATCTCATGTCAACATAGCCAATTCAGTAATACTATAGTCCAGTTTTCTTTTGATGAATTGTGGTGCTGCTGTTGCGGTGCTACAGCGTGCATTCCAATGCTCATTGTTGTTGTTGGGTACCATTGAGTCCATTCTGATTCATGGTGATCCTGTGCAGAAGAGGACAAAGCACTGACCAGTCCTGCACCACCCTCACAATTGTTGTTATGCATAAGTCCACTATTGTAGCCCCTGTGACAAGCCATTTTGTTGAGGGGCTTCCTCTTCCTTAATAATCCTCTCCTCTACCTTACCAGACATAATTTTACATTTCCAGGGACTGGTGCCTCCTGATACCATGCTAGCAAACTTTTGCTGAATCAATTTCTCAACAGTTGCACCAGTACATCAACAGGGAGCTGCCAGGAATTCAAACTGAATTCAGACACGATGTGAAATGACAGATACCATTGCTAAAATCAGATGAGTCTTGGCTGAGAGCAGAGACCAGAAAGATGCTTATTTGTTTTTTATTGACCATGCAAGGGTATTAGACTGTGTAGGCTATAGTACTATGGATAATGTTGCAAAGAATGGGAATTCCAGAGCATTTCTCTATGATCATGCAGAACCTATACATCGACCAAAAGATAGGCATCTAAATAGAACAGGGGAATGCTGTAAGGCTTAACACTGGGATAGGTATACTTCAAGTTGTATCCTTTGCCCATACTTAGTCAATCTGTCTGCTGAGCAAATAATCTAGAAGGTTGGACTATATAAAGACGAAAGTGCCTTTGGATTATCGGGAAAGGCTCATTAACCACCTATGATATGCAGATGGCAAAGCTTTGTTTGCTGAAAGCAAAGAGAACTGAGGAACTTGCTGATGGAGATCACAGAGTACAGCCTACAGGACGGATTGCAACTCAAGTTAAACAATAGTCCTCACTGGACCAATAGGCAACATCATTACCCACATAGAAAATACTGAAACTGTCAAGTGTCAAAAAGCAAAGATACCACTTTGTCCACTAAGGTGAGTCTAAGCCAAGCCTGAGCCCTGGTGGCGTAGTGGTTACACACTGGGCTGAGTTCCACAAAGTCAGCAGATCAAAACCACCAGGCATGCCTCTGGAGAAAGATAGGGCTTGCTACTCTCTTAAACAGCCATCCTTTCAGAAACTCACAGGAGCAGGTCTACCCTGCCCTATTGTGTCGCTATGAGTCGGCATCAACTCAATGGCAATGAGTTAGGTTTGATTGGTTTGCATTTACTAGACGATGAATCAAGAACAGAGAAGAAGTGAGGCATTTGAATTACGGTGTTGGTAAAAAATACTGAAAGTCCTACAGACTGACAGATGCACAAACAGATCTGTATTGGAAAAAGTATACCAAGAGTGCTTCTTAAAGGTGACAATGGGAAGACTGCATCTCACATACTTGAGGAAGCAGTCTCTGAAAAGAGAATGCGTGTTTTACAGAGTACAGAGTCAGAAGAAGAAAACAAAACAAGAGGAAGCTCCTCACCGAGGTGTGCTGTCACCGTGGCTGTCTCGGTGTGCTCGGACAGAGTAGCTGTGAGGACAGTCCAGACTGGGCAGGGCTTTGTGCTGCTTTTGGGTCCCTGTGACTTGAAATCCCCTTGACAGCATCGAATAACAACGGCACAAGAAGATGTTCTGAGTTGGTATTGACTGATCGGGTCGCTCCTTCATAATGGTTATGTTTTTCTGCTTCTTTGTATGCCTGTCCAAGGCCCTGCAAACTTTACCTGGTTCACTGAGAGTCAGTTTGGTCTTTCTCTAAGTATATGTATTAGTCTAGGTACTTTAAAGAAACAAATCCACAGCAACTCACGTATAAGAGAGAGTTTTATGTAAAGAAAATGTGCATCACGAAAACATCCCAACCCAATGCTGCCCAAGCCCACAAGTCCAACATTAACCCATTAACCCAACACCAGTCCACAAAGTCCTCCACCTCACAAAACAGAGGCAATGATGCCGACTGCAGGAGGAAAGCTGAGTCAGTGAACGAATAAGCATCTCAGCACTAGCAGGGGTCTCCACACGGCTGCTCCAGCACCCAGGGCTGCATCGGGAGAGGTCCATGTAGCTTCTCCTTGAGGATGTCTTGTAGGAAGTCAATCTTGCAAGCTGAAGAAGGGAACTGCTAAGGCAGCTGCACCCTGGTGCAACCATCACAAAGCAAGAGACCCGAGAACTAGAAAGGCGAGGCTCACCACCCATTTATCCCTCTGCCTTTCAATTAGCCCCACATGTGATTATCGGCTAGGCTGGCACAATTAACAAGGGTACAATTAAGTTATTCAAACAGTTTGATCCTTTTGGGTTTTACGTTCAAAAAAAATTTTTTTTAGATGTGAATGAAACAGTGCTCAGTCTAGGGTTCATTAGTATCCACCACGGTGACAAACCCTTCAATATGCTCTACTCCAAATCCCATAAATCATGAGGTTTTCTGGGTTGACTGCTGGGAACAAGAATTCCCACTGCCCTGTGTGAGCTGCAAACACAGCTCTCTGTAACCCTTTGCTGTGGCACTTCCCTAAGCCTCCAGTGTTTCCTGCAAGCACGCGTACAGTCAGTACATCGAATCCCCCCGGGGCCCTCTGCACTGCCCTGTGATCTCTAGTTTCTTTGCTCTTCCAGGATCCTTAGCTTCATCTCCTCAGTTCTTCAGATGTTTTCATTTGGGGTCTGTGGATTGGCAGTTTTTATCAAATTTGGAAAATGTTCCTGGATTCTTGCTTCAAGTTTTCTCAATCCTACCTGTCTTCAACAAGCAAAGAGGTCACTTTGAGGACTAAGGAAAGTCTACCAGACTCCACCCGAGTGCCCTCTCCTGCGTTGTCCAAGGGGCATCAAGTCGATTCCTACCCATGGCGACCTTAGGCACCACAGAAGGAAACACTGCCCATTCCTGCGCCATCTCACCGTTGTTCTGATGGTTGAGCCCACTGTTGCAACCAGTGTCTATCCATCTCTTGGAGGGCCTTCCTCTTTTTCATTGACCATCCACTTTACCTGACATGCTGTCCTTCTCCAGGGACTGGTCTCTCCTGACAACGTGTTCAAAGTCTGTGAGACGAAGTAACAATCTGGACAAGAATCCCTCAAGGCAGCTGGAGGAAGTGCGAGGTTCGCTTCATTGTTTTTGTCTCTTACATCATTTTGGGTCTCTTACAAAACGCTTTCCTTCCTTGTCTGATGTTCAGTGTCTCACAAACTACTGCTTTATATGTGTTGTTATATTGGGATTATTTCAAACTAGAGAGTAATTTGGTTCCTTTAATTTCATTTTGTGAGAAGCAAATGCTCCTATATGTTTCTTAGTCAGTATGAAATCATGTTGTACAAACAGATTTCAGTCAGCAATCATTACCTTTCTGTTCGGTAAATTTTCATTGCCTGTACTATGTAGACAATAATCAAATTCCCTCAACTAACCCCCAAATTAAAGTCATATCCAGTTTCCTTAATCCATGCCAACCCAGTATGGCATGTTCTATCGATTTATTCCCTGAAGTCTCTTTCATTATTGAACTATGCATTTTTTTTTTTCAGTTTAAAAAATTGATTCTTTTTAAGACTATTCACAGAGTATGCACCAATTCAACAATTTCTACATGTGCAATTCAGGGACATTGATGACATTCTTCAAGTTTTGCTAATATTCTTCTCTATGTTCTGAAATTTTCCTCCCTTACTACTTTAAATTCACTGTTCTCTCAGTTTAATATCTAATTTTTCATGTTGCAGCTATTGATTTGATTCTATATGCACAGTTCTCAAAAGAGTGCTCAGAGTGAATAGATCTTCCTTACTAGTTAAGCTAAACTGTTCTTTGTTTTAAAGAGAAAGAGAGTTTGTTGTTGTTGTTGTTGTTTAAGGTTTAATGATTATTTAGGGGAAATAATTCTGGGGCTTCATTCGGTCTCTAGGACTCCAGAAAGTTTGGAGTTCATGAATATTTGAAATTCTTTTTTACATCCATCTTCCCCACATTGGGTTAGGATTCTCAGAGTCTTTGATTGATTCTCTTTTTAAAAAAATATTACTTATTAGAAAGAGTAGTCAAGTTGTATGGAGCTCTGGTGACACAGCGTTTCCAAGTTGGGCTGCTAACCACAAGATCAGCAGTTCGAAACTACCAGCCACTCTACAGGAGAAAGATGGGGCTTTCTACTCGCATAAACAATTACAGTGTCAGAAACTCACAAACATAGTTCTGCCCTGCCCTATAGGGCCGCTATGGGTTGGCATCCACTCAATAGCAGTGAGTTTGGTTTGGAGTCAGGTTGTCATTCTGTAGCCCTACCTCCTAGACTTGTCCCATTTCCCAGGGACATTGTTTAGCACATTCCTTTATCCTTTGCATTAAGGGGGGGGGGGCGGGCCTTCATTTATGGAAAAACACTGAGACCAGAAGAAATAGATGGTGACTGATTACAGCTGTTAACTGCTCTGAATTGGATCAGAGTAGAAGGTCTTAGATAAAGTGAGAGAAATATGTGAACAGAGTCCCAAATCCTAAAAGAGACCAGCTCTTTCTGGACAGGTAGAGACTGGTGGGATCCTTGAGACTATAGCCTTCACCCTTCAGATCTGTAACTGCAACTCATTAGAATGATAAACCATTTAGGATCAATGGGGTAGCATTTACCCAGGGATAAATGTCAGAATGTTAGGAAGGAAAGAGGAGTAAGAACAAAAGATGAGTAAAACCCCAGGGAAGCTGTGGGACAAGTGATGGCAGATTGACAGGACTGCAGTAGATGAGTTGAACCAGAATGTATATGAATTATTGACCATAAAACTGATCCGCTCTATAAAGCTTCACTAAATGTACAATACAAATATTTTGTTATGTTGGGTTGTTTTGTAAGTTCATAGAAAAAATGGACTTTATAGCTAAGGAAGATTTTCATGACATGGTGAAGCCCTCTCATATTTCCTATGTACCTGATGGGTTCATGGCAGACGATCTGGGTGAGGACACATCACGGGTGTTGAGGTGCACACACTCTGCTTCACAGAGAAAGACACCCATTTCCTGTGTGAGCCACCATTAAGCAGGCAGAAAGTGCACCCTATGCAACTGTATTCTGCACTTATTATTTTCCACTTCTCTCCAGAGTCATTTGCTTGACATTCCATTGGCATTCATCAATGTCCAGTACTGCATCAATCATTCAACTAATGGTTTTAGCAACCATAAAAAACTCCTTCAAATTCACATGAATTGATATTTCCCAAAATGTTTGTAAAATGAGCGTTAATTTGTTGTCAATGTTCTTTTTTATATAAAATAGAGTTTCTTCTGATTAACCAGGCTTATTGGTAACACCAGAACATAGATTCTACTAGATTGGTGGGGTAAATACTTTACTTGGCTACTAGTATAAGAAATGGCTTGGAAGTGGAATATAAAACCTCTTCTGGCTTTCCGATCACCATAAGGCAGGGATTAGATATGCCTCCACACTCCATCTTTCTTTATCTATTTTTAACACCAACCATTCCTCCCAAGGCATTCTATGCTGGGCTCCAAACTTCATTGCAATGATCACACAGAATTCACAGGCAATACTAAAGGGTAAAAGTTAAGGTAAAACATATGAGGGAAGTTAATAGGTTAGCACAAGTCAGGATCTGCAAATGGGAAGGTTATAGTCATTGACCTAAGCCAGCAGCCAAGACTCTTTGTGGTTCTCAGTCTCTCAGTCATGTGGTCTCTTGCTCTTTGCCTCACAGCCCAAGCAGCAGGCCTGACTGTCACTCTGTCCCACAGTTCCATAGTTTCAGGCCAGCTGAAAAGAAGGTACCTCATAGTCTCAGTTCTGCTCCTCTGAGTCCCTGCCACAGTTTCTGGTGCCTCTGGTCTTGGTAGCCTCTGCCATGTCACACAGAGCTTGGACGTGTTCTTCCAGGCTTTGCTGGTCCACTTCAAACTTGGCTCATCCTTCTATCCAAGGGTTGATAACAAACACTGACCAATCCCCTCTACGAGTCTGTATAGTGGTGAGAGTTAGAGATTTGGGTAGAAGAGCCATATTAATAAATTTCACTCCATCACAACTGGCTGAGAAAAAGTGTTACTGTGGACCAGTGTCTGTATTTTTATTGTTTCCTGATCCTTATTGTGGTTTCCTGGTGGTGTAGTGGTTACAAGTTGGGCTGCAATCCTTAGGGTTGGCAGTTTGAAACCACCAGCAGCTCCATGGGAGAAAGACTGGGCTTCCTACTTCCCAAAGAGTTATAGTCTCAGACACGCACAAGGGTTGCTATGAGTCAGCATTGACTCAATGGAAGCTAGAGAGCTGGATTTCCCTATATACCCCCCCAAATTGGAGTGAGGTCAGGGTGGCCATTGCAACAAATAATAGAAGCCAGCATGGAAGTTGAGTGCCATGGGCCAGACGGTTGGTGTCAGAGTCAGTAGAGAAGGACGGAGCGTGGAGGCATGTCAGACCCCTGCCTCTTGGCAACAGGGAAGCCAGAGGTGGTCTGAAATGGGCCCCCATGGTGTTTTCTGAAAAAGCTCAAATTCTCATAATTTTTAGTGACAATTTTTAAATGGATGTCCCAGTCCTTTGGATGGGACAATATTAAATTTTGAGCATTTCCTTGCTGTCTGGCACAGGGTTTCCCTGGATTATCTTGTGTATTGTGCCTTTTGGTAGTTGTTTGGTTTTGCAACTGGACTTGCAGTTATCCATTGTCCCCAAGACTCTCCACTTCCTTTTTTGTGGGGAATTAAATGAGAGACCATAATCTTAGCTACTAGGGAGGCTCACTGCGAGCAATTTCCTGGATTCACCTAGGAAAACCAATGTGGGCAACACGGGTGAGGAGTAGATGTGTGTGTGTGCACGTGCACCCTTATTGATATTCAATTCCATTTTCACATTATCATGATTCCAGTTCACTTCTTTCATTTTATAATTGCATCTTCTTTATTTTACACTTAAAAACCTTGATTTGTAAGTGTGTTAGCATAATGATTTATTTGTTGAGACTGACAGTCGATCGTTTCAAAATATCAATATTGTGGTTCCTCTTAACACCAAAAGCATTCATGGAAATTTTCATTTTCTTTGAACTTTCTTTCAACCTTAGAATATTTCCCACAAAGGATGCCTGTGTTGTAATGTCTCACGAAGCATATCCTGTTCTCTGTGAATCTGTGCTGCCAAATTGGCATATTATGTCAATATTCTTTTGCTTCCATTTATTTATAATTTTTAAGGATTTAATTTTTTAATTGGTAATGCATTAACATAATTCAGAGATCAAAACACCACATAAATGTTTACCCAGAGAAGTCTAATATCTACCCCTTCCTCCCTTCAACCTCTCCCTCCCAACGAAGTTAACCACTTTAAATTAAGGTTTTTGTTTGTCTTTCCAGTTTAGGCTCTGAGGAAAACCAGGGTGTGAATATTCCCAGTATAGTCAACTTCAAGCTCTAGACATGATATCAATTAACTGGTTAAATTCTGGAAAATTATTAATCAGATGTCATAAATTGGTAACAAACTGGATTCTGCACATTGGTTCCCCCCTCTTGTTTATAATTTAAAAAACTAATTGGCTCTGAATCGTTTTTGTTTTTCATTTTAAAATACACTTGATTAGATGCCATGAAGTATTTGTCATCTATCCTAAGAACCTCTTCCATGCATGTCATTTCCTGTAATATGACCCACCACTTTCCCCCTCAAACTGGATGCCTAATCTTTGTGGGAGGAGTTTGTATCTGAAGTCCACAAGATCAGGATTTTAATGCTGATAACGCTGGACCAATTCGTGGTCATCTGTGACCTTCAGCTTCACTCCCTGCCCATGGGTTGAATTGTGTCTCCCAACATGTGTCAACTTGGGTGTGCCATAGTGCTCAGTGGTTTGGCAGTTACCGGTTGACCCTCAATGGTGTGATGAAAGGATACAACCCTGATGCACACCCTTCGTGATGTTAAACCATGATATAGCCCTTATTTTATTCAAATGACTACCTTTGGTTCTGTCTGAGCTCAATTAAATATTGGGTAATGTCCATTCTTCACAATGTTATCCATAATGTGTGATGGACCAACAAGCCACATGGGATCATGATAAACAGAGATAGATTGAAATTGTCAAGGATTTTATTTTCCTTCTATCCCAAATCAATGTCTATGGAAGTAGCACTCAAATCTGTTGCAAAAGATGCCTTTAAAGAGTCCAAAGGAAAAGATATCACCTTGAGGACTAAGGTACTAAGGCATGACTGATCTGAGTCATAGAATTTTGCCATTGTTGTTGTTGTTAGTTGTCATTGAGTTGGTTCCACCCCATAATGACCCTCTGCACCACAGAATAAAACACTGCCCGTCAGGTGCATAGGTCCGAACTGACTTGATGGCACAGGAAAAATTGTAATTACTGCTTGAGAAGCAGATGAAATTAGATGCTGAGACTACAGGTCATCCTTAGCATTGTTGTGACCATCAAACAAGAGACCTTAACATGAGATCTGGTACAAGGCCGGCATTTAGGACATGCTGTAATTTTTCAATAGGCATAGAGTCCATATGAAAGAAAGACTCTGAAACAGACCTGGGTTTAAAACTTAGGACTGACACCATGTGACAATAAAACGCACTGTCATTGAGTCGATTCTGACTCTTAGTAACCCTGCAGGACAGGAGAGAACTACTCCTGTGGGTTGCTGAGACTTTTTGTTGTGCTATAATTCTTTGTAGTTGTTATTGTTGTTGTTAGGTGCTATGGAGTCCGTTCCCACCCCTAATGGCCCTATGCACAACAACATGGAACATTGCCTGATGCCCTTCCTCACCATTGTTCCAATGTGTCAGCCCATTGTGGAAGCCACTGTGTCCATCCAGCTCCTTGAGAGCCTTCCTCTCTTTTGCACCCTCTCTTCTTGACCCAGCATTGTGTCCTTCTCCAGGGACTGGTTTCTCCTGACACCATGCCCAAAGTATGTAAGACAAAGTCTCTCCACCTTTGCTTCTAAGGAGCACTCTGGTCATACTTCTTCCAACTCTTCACAGGAGTAGAAAGCCCTGACTTTCTCCTGCAGAGCGACTGGTGGTTTCAAACTGCCAACCTTAGCAGCCTAATGTGTTAACCACTACTCCACCGAGTTCTTTGAGTTCCCATAGGCGAGTCATTTAGGTCTCTGAATGCCCTCATTGTTCATTGCTGTGGGAGTAAATGAGATAATATGCATACAGCAAATGGGACTCAGCAGGAACTCAAGGTGTGGTAGCAAACCTGACTCTGCATTTTCCTAGCAGCAGAATCTAGCCCAGGAAGCTTTTCCTATGGATGCACAGACCAAAGGGCAAAGAGTTCAGAGATTTGCATTCCCGTTCTGCTTCTATTTCTGAAGAAGGTAACCATGTCATGACTCTTGTCCTTGTCTCACTTTCCTCCTTTGTACAATGGGTCGGTTGGAGTCCTGGTCCATGCTGGGTTTGATGTTGCTCTTTAGAACAATCTGTTGATTTTTCCAACGCTCCTGTGAAGTGACCACTAATTACCTTGTCTGTTTTACAGATGAAGAGACTCAGCATGCTTGTGAATGGTGAATTCTTAGGATCACAGCATTCTTAGAGAATCACTAGGCCTTGAACAAGAATGTCTAGATTCTTGATCTAAATACCTGTCTTCACAACCCCTTCTTCAATCTGATCTCCTCTTGGTGAAGAGCCCATGAAGATGGTCTATCCCACTTTGGTGACAAGAACAGGCTATCAAAGAAAATCAAGACACCAGATATCTTAGAGACGAGTGACCCAGGAAATAGAGCCTGGCATCAAACACAGATGCAGGTCAGTGGAAAGCAGGAGAAGATGGCAGGGAGGATTTGGGAGTCCTTGGTTTAGTTTTGTGGCTCTGCCAGCATGAGGAACAAGCTCACAGGCTCAACAAAGCCACTTATCCATCATCGAGTCATTCAGCAGATAATGTTATTCTCTGGCACATGTCCAAGCTCATTCCAGGCGCTCTCAATGAGATGGATTGACACAGTGGCTGCCACACGGGGCTGAAACATAGCAACAATTTTGAGGATGACACAGGGCTTCATTCTGTTGTACATAGGATGGCTATGAAGGGGAATCGACTCAACAGCATCGCACAACAAACAACAACATTCTACAGGGTGGGAGACATGGCTGGCAGCAACTGTATCTGTCCGCTGGCTGTATCTGTCTACTGGGAAGCGTGTCTTAATTCTTCCTTTAAGTCTGATGATCACCAAGTACACTAGCAATTGTCCAGAAAATGGAAACACTGGCACAGTTTCTATTTAGCTGTCATGTTAATTCACGAAACAATCTAAATCATTTTTCTAATTTTAATCCTTTTCTCTCCAGTCCAGTAAAATTGATTATATATTCATTGTTGTTCTTGTCTGCCCAAATTGGTGCTTTGGGGAGATTCTTACAAAGTCTTGGAAGAGGAGGATGGGAAGGAAAGTAACTTGTTATGTGCCTTTTGCCTTCTATTTAAGATTTTTTTTAAAGCACAATTTAATTTTCAGAGCAGTTTTAAAGTGTACAGGATCGTCGTTGCAGGAAGTATAGATTTTTCCATAAGTGTAGATATGTCCTTCTCTGCTCTGTCCTATAGAGCTGGTGTCAGTCAAAATTGACTCTGTGGCATCTAGTTTGGTTATGGATTTTTGGGGCTGTATTATAGTTTCTTTATTCACTCACCTATTGAAAGATATCTTGGTTGCCTCCAATTTTTGACAGTAATGTAGCCTATCTAAATATTTGTGTAGAGGTTCTTATGTGTGACCATAAGTTTCCAGCTCATTTGAGTCAATACCCAGGCATGTGATTGCTGAAGTCAATGATAAGCCTACTCATGAATCAGTTTGCCCTTCTGTACTCTGGGCATGTTATCAGGAGAGTGAAGTCCTGGAAAAAGACATCAGACTTGGTAAAGCAGGGGGCTAAACAAGAAGCAGAAAGTCCCTGGATGAGATGGATTGGCGCCATGGCGGCAACAATGGGCTCCAACAGAACAACGGTTGTGAGGAGGGTCCAACACCGGGATGTGTTTCACTCTGTTGTGTATAGAGTCCTGTTAACTGGAACAGCTTGGAGGCACCTTGCAATCACCTATATTACTGAAGTCAAGTATAGCACAGGTAACTTCCCAAAGGGCAGGCATTCCACATATATAGATCTGGGCTCTGTGCTTTCCACATATGAAACATCCCAGCAAGCTCAACCCCCAACGCACTGTGGTCAAGTTCACTCCGACTCATAACAACCTTGTAGGACAGAGTGGCCCTATCCAGCTTCCAAGGTTGTACATGTTTACAAAAGCAGGCAGCTACTTTCTTCTCCCCCAGAGCAGTGGGTGAATTTGAAAAGCTGACTTTCAGATGAGCAGCGGAGCATTTTCACTACATTACCACTAGGGATCCCTTTGAAATATCCCCAAGGTGCTCATAAGACAGTCTTTTGTGCATGGAGAAGGATCAGTGTGAATATCTTGCTGGAGTGAGGAGTGGGGGGGGGGGGGGGGGGGGGGGGGGTAAGGAAAGGGGATGAGGGGAGTTGATAGCGGTGATGATTGTATAGCCCCACCTGGTGGGATTGAACAACAGCACTGTATGGGAAGGGAAGGGATATATTGGAATGAGAAAGATAGGTCGATAAAAATATTATTCAAGAAAATTAAATATATATATCTTACTGGAATCAGTACAACCAACCCAGGGACAGCACTTTGGACCCAGCCATCCACCCTCAGGGGTGCCGGGGATTATTTGTCTTCAAAGCAAACATGCTCATGCTCCTCAGATGCCTTGATGTCTGCCTTCAGCTCTAGCGGAAGCCACTTTTATTGTTGCCGTTGCCTGTAACTGAGTCAAGACTGAACATAGTGACCCCAAGCAGGAAAGAAACCCAAACTCAGTGTCATCGAGTCCATTCTGACTCATGACCACCCTCTAGGATGTTTGCGTTTATGGGAACGCAAAGCTCCATCCTTCTTCTGAGGAGCAGCAAGTGAGTTCCAACTAAAGCCTTGTCGTTAGCAGCCCAACATGTAGCCCATGATGCCACCTGAGCTCCACCCACTCATAGCAGCATGAAATGCTGATGGGCCCGGTACCTTCTGCTAGGGATTGGCCTGTGGGATGGGATCGTTTTCATTGGCTGATTTTTCAGACTGTGATGGAAAAGTCTTTTGTCCTAGTCCATCTTTGTCTGGAAACCCAGCATCGAAGCCCACAGACTTTCACCGACAGATGAATGGTGGCTGCCCAGGGGCAGACATGGAAACTGCCCTCCCACATGGAAGGGGAGGTGTCTATGAAATTATACCCCCAGAAGGAGACCAGATGTCGCTGTATTGAAAGCACTCTGATGCTATCTGCAAGGTCATTTGTTCCAACCCAGCAGTCACCACTCTATGGGAGAAAGGCGTGGCACTCTGCCTCCAAACAGATTTACAGCCTCAGCAACCTCTTATGGAGCCCCATTCAGTCCTAGAGGAGGCTTGTCACGAGTTAGAATTGACTGAGGGGCAGCGGGGTACGGGTTTTATTCTGTAGATGAGAAAACTGAGATTCTAAGATATTAAGAGACCTGCTTCAAGGCCACACATCAGTTAAGGCAGGATTCCAACTCGGGTCTGCCACACGCGGAAGTGGTGGCCCTGTTGAGCTGACTGGGGCGGAAGCGGCAAGAGGGCTGGAGCTGAGAGGACAGATGCAGCATGGGGGCCAGCGAGAGTCACCAGCACAGGAAAGAGTCAGAGGAAACTCTCCATTTCCAGTGCCATTTCTACCCACCAACATCAGCTTTCTCGTCGGTTCTCGGGTTTTGACCCCAATCTTCATTCCTGTGGTAATTGTAGGGGCCTGATGGCTTAATTAGAAAACACAGCAGCATTAGTCAGAGCGTTGTCATTACCTATGCTGTACTGGTTAGCGGAGTCTTAAAATGGGAACGTACGTGGCACATCACTCGAATGTAATTGTGTATGTGTGTATTTTCCACACATATTTAAGTAAACTCTCTGCAAACAGCTTCTGGGCACAGATTCAGAACTATAAATCACCCAAGCGGACAACACTTCTCATTTAGGAAATGCCCCCCAGAGCCAGTCTAGTGTCTTGGTGGCGTAGTGGTTATGCATTGGGCTGCAACTGCAAAGTTGACAGTTCAAAACCACCAGCAGCTCCTCGGGAGAAAGATGGGATTTTCTATTCCCATAGACAGCTACCGTCTCAGAAACTCACAAGAGTAGTTCTACCCTGCCCTTCAGGGTCACAGTGAACCAGAATTCACTCCATGGCAGTGAGTTCTGATCCTTCTTTTGTGAAAGTTATAATAATAATAATAATGCCTTAAAAAGGAGCCTTGGTGGCGCTGTTGGGTAAGCATTAGACTGCTAACGTCAACAGTTCAAATCCACCAACTGCTCCATGGGGGGAAAATGAGACTATTTAATCCTATAAAGAGTTACAGCCTTGGAAACCCTATAGAGTAGAGGTTCCCAAACTTCTCTGGCCTACTGCCCCCTTTCCAGGCAAAAAAAAATTCAGTGTTCCTTGGCAATTAAAAACTTTTGTACTATAGCCCCTAACAACCAAGGATGAAATATGCTATGATTACTCATAGTGACCCTTATAGGACAGGGCAAACCCCCCACTGTGGGTTTCCGAGACTAACTCTTTTCAGAAATAGAAAGCCCCTTCATTCTCCCAGGGACAGTCTGGTCGTCTCAAACAGCTGATCTTTCCGGTCACAGCCCAACGCATAAGCGTTCTGCCACCAGGATAGTTTGAGTATTTACTTCTGTTGCCCCTTTGGATCATTCCAGCACCCCGGAGGCAGTGTGGAACCCTTTGGGAAGCTCTGCTGTAGAGGTCACTGAGTCAGAATTGACGCCATCGCAGTGAGTTTGTTTGCGTTTGTACCTCATATGGGATGTCCCTTCTCACCCACCACAAACCCGTCTGGAAGCCCCATCTGCCCCCTGAAAAGACTGTGGAAGCGCCTGCAATGAGCCCCAGGTCAGAGGAGTCATGTGGTTCCCAGGAGCTCCGACACAGGCCCAGCTCCCAAGATGTTTCATGGAATGAGGACAGGGCTTCTCAGACCAGTCAGCACCCCAGTTCCGACGCTGCCTCCATGTGCTGGTTAATTTTGAGAAGCCCAGATCTAGTGTGAGAGCAAGAAACTACTAAACAGCACGGCAGGACGTCAAGCGACTAGAGCAATAGCTAATACAAATTACGCATTGTGCCAGGCATCTCTTTGAGAACGCTCGACACAGTACTTCATCTATTCCTTGTAACAATTCCATTCATTCCAGTTCACAGGTGAGACAACTGAGGTGCAGAGTCGCTAAGAAAATATGGAGCAAAAAAACTGTGTGAGTATGAAGTCAGGAAATGACTCCCGACTGAACTGAGTCCTAAAGGAGGGTGCCAGACAACCAAGGTGGATGGAGGCAACAGAAGTGCAAGACGACAGAGCTGCCAACCTGTGCATCAATTAGGACTCTCTTTTACTAGACTGGGAGAAAGAAGAGCTTGCTGCTCCCTTAAAGAGTTAGTCTGAGATTCCCACAAGGACAGATCTACCCTCTCTTAGAGGGTCACTCTGAGTTGAAATGATCTCCATGGCACCGAGTTTGGGGGGTGTGTGCGTGTGTGTGTGTGTGTGTGTGTGTTAGGGGCAGGGGTGCCAAGATTCACCGGTCCAGTTATTAGAGGACAAATACTGCACTAGGAGAGATGTCCGCACTCGTCTGTCTGTTTGCTATATCCTGGTGGCTTGCCCGTAGGATCATTCATGGTAGACAGGTTTCAGAGGAGCTTCCGGACTAAGGCAGACCACAGGGGAAATGCTGGGGATCTGCACCTCAAAATCAGCCAGTAGAAACCCCATGGATCCTAACAGAACCTTCTCTGATACAGAACAGGATGATGACTCCCCAAGGTGGGAAGGCTCTTAAAAACCACAGTAGCCACACCGATGAACTCAGCTTACCAAAGACCATGAAGTTGGCTCAGGACTGGGCAGTGGTGTTTGGTTGTGGTGGGGGTCCACCTGAGTCAACACAGACTTACAGAAACTAACCATAATAGCAGGGACCTCATGCCATTCAGAAGATGGAAAGAGTCAGAGAAACACCCAGGGAAATGATTGATTGGCCTTGGAGAAGAAGCGACTACAAAATCCAGGGCCTGGAGGATGACTTGATGCGTGCATTGCCACCCACTGAGCCACACATGCAAGCTGAGGGGCACCACGAAGGGGCAGCATCGAGAGTCCAGGCGGGGCATGCTGGGGAGATGTTCTGCCAGCACACATCAACCTGGGGCAAAGTAGAAGGAGAGGCAGTGGCTAGAGCTAGAGACGGCTAAGTGAATAGTGGGCAGTGGGAGCTGACATCAGTAGGGTATGCTTCTTAAACTGCAGGGGAAGCCCTAGGAACCCAGGGAGTCTCTGAGTGGTGCAAAAGCTAACACCCTTGGCTGCTAAGTAGCTCGAGTCTACCCAGAAACACTTTGAAAGAAAGATGTGGCAACCTAGTTCTGAAACACCAGCCGCTGAAACTCTATGGAGCATGGCTCTACCCTGCCCAGAATCAACTTGACACAACTAGTCAACAACAAGTCACATGGGAATGGCTTAAAGACGTAGATGACCATCAAAGGCTGGGCCTGGGGTTCTGCATTTCCCACAGGCCCCCAGGTGGTGCCAGGGCTACTGCTCTGTGCAGCTCACACTTTCAGACGCGAGGTAGCAAACTCTTAGACGTTCCCAAGGCAGGAAACCCCACTGCCGTCCATTGGTTCCCATGTACAGTGAACCTCTGCAGGGTTTCTGAGACTGTACATCTTTATGGGAGCAAGAAGTCTCATCTTTCTCCCTCGGCGGGGCTGGCGAGTTTGAAACACCAACTTTGCCGGTTAGGAGCACCATGCTTAGCGCACAGCGCCTGGGGATTGGAAATATGCACCCATAAGGAAAATAAAATGATGGCTGTTGGTTGAGTCCATTCGGGCTCATGGTGATCCCTTGTGTTAGCGAGTTGTTATCATTGTTGTTAGGTACCCTTGAGTCGGCCCCAACCCATAGTGTTTCCAAATTTAATAGAGCCCAAACTCCTGCGCCAGCCTCATGACCACTGCTGGGCTTCAGCCCGTTGCTGCAGCCACTGTGTCCGTTCATCTCCTCGAGGTCCTTCCTTTTTCATGGCCCCTCCACTTTACCAAGCTTGATGTCCTTCTCCAGGGCTGGTCTCTCCTGACACCGTGTCTCAACATCCTTGCCTTTAAGGGACATTGTGGCTGTACTTCTCCCAAGATGGATTTGTTGGTCCATTGGGTAGTCCACGTTTTTTTCTATTTCCTTCACGAGCACCATGATTCCAATGCATTGATTCTTCTTCCGTCTTCCTTATTCAGGAACCCACATACGCACATGAGGTGACTGTAACTACCATGGCTTGATTCAGGTGCACCTTGTCCTCAGAGTGACATCCTTCCTCCTTAACACTTTCAAGAGGTCTTGCGCAGCAGATTTGCCCAACGCAGTGTGCCCTTCGATTTCCTGACCTGAGCTTGATAGCATTCTTTGGCTACAATCTGTATGAAAGCAGCTCACCAGGGCTCTCTTTTGAAGCCTCTCAGGGTAGGCTTACATAGACAACTTTTGGTACCTGAGTACCCAGGGACTCCCTGTAGAGAGGCAACAAAAGCATCACGCAGTGTTATGCTAGGACACACCCGTGCTTTCTTCTTCCCATCATGCCTGGCAGTTATAGCTGGGCCTCTTTCTCCCATGGTACAGCACTAACCTGTAAAAATAACCCTTGATGCACTCACTTCCAATTTTTACAGAGAAAGAAATTTGGGCACCCCTTAGTTGATGCAGCAGGCCTCAAGTCCCCTCATCATACATGGACAATCAAGAATTTGATGCCAGGTTTCCCTTGCTGCAAAGCCTACAAATTTTCTACTGCTCCAAGCACCTTCCATGTTACCAAAGATGTTCATTTTCATGCAGATTTGACCTGGCTACCCCAGGGACTCCACAGAAGGGTGCAACCAGGACTTACAAGTCTGATCAGGGGCACCAGTAGATGACCCCTTGGTACACCTGCCTGTGGACTAAAGCCACCTTCTTCCCAGCCACCAAATCCCCTTTGCCAAGTTAAACAATAGGCCCCTAAATCCAGTTCAGAGAAGACCATTATCTGAGATCTGAATTGTTGGTTCCACAATTCATTCCAATGATCCCTCTGTTTACCTGCAAATTTCAGGATGAGACTGGGTCCTTTTATGAACCGTTGTCTCCATGATCAAAGCAAATCGTTCAGCCTTGTGATCAAAGAGAATGCTCCCTCCCAGCTGGCTTCATATCCCTAATTCCATAGCCCCCACTGCTTATGCCATAATTAAAATCCGTTCCTGCCCAGGAATTCTGATTACAGTATCTAAATGGCTTCCTTGCCAACAGGCTTTCCACAATGCTGTGGAGATGGCCAGTAGGAGCCACAGGATCAAGAGAACTGATGATGAGAATAAATACCATGGTCTTGCAGGTCAATATGTCTCCACGGTTGGCTAACCTGCTAATGGGCCTCAGAAACCTTGTGGGCGCACAGCATGACTGAGAAATGGGGAGGGAGAGGAGGTGTGGAGGAGGGGAACCCTGGGGCTATAAATCATGTGCTCCCTTTCCCACCTCAGCCTAGGAGACCCTCCCAGCTCCTACTCCTGTGTTGTTGGCCCACAATTGTACATTGAAGCATCAGGGGGTGTCATCCTCTATCTAGGGTGGCTTCGTGAATGATGTCTCAGCTGACACCTGTGCAGGACAAAGCTCTTCTTTCTCACCATTGAGAGGTTTGGAGAGCCTTCCTTCCCAGAAAGCTCATTACCCAGGGGGAGGAGAGACCTTCTGAAATGCAGCTTCTGATAACCGGTTGGGGGCAGAGGGCAAGGCCACCAAACAGCTGAGCTTCTTCAAAGGCGAGGAGGTCAGGAGGCCAGGAAAACAAGCCTTACAAAATGAAACCAATCATCCCAAACGCCAGGGAAGGAAGAGCCAGCCATGGGCAGTGCAGGGCCCATGCACAGTTGTTGCTGTGAGGGGTCCCCTTGCCAGTTCTGTGCGAAAGGCCTTGTTAAAAAGACCCCTGAGGCCCACACCTCAGGAGCAGATCTTTTGCAACGAGCTCTCAGGACAGCACAGGAGAAAGGAGGGGGTTTCCATGCTCTGAATTTCTGCTGCAGCTCTGCCTACCACTTAAGACAAAGCACAAAGGCACGTGTGACCACTCTTTGATGTGAGAGTTCTCAGGGTGCTGACCTGGCACGGTGCTTCACAGACAGTGGGCCCTCAGTACTTTCACCCCAAGTTAATCTGGGCAAGAAATCCCCAGCCATCCTGGTAAGGAAAACCCGGTGATGTGGCTTTTAAAACAGACGCATGCGTACACAAACATACATGCACCATCAATCCAGACTCGTGGCGATCTCATGGGTGTTGCAGCAGAACTGTGCTCCTGAGACTTCAGTGGCTGCATTTTAGGGAGGAGATTCTAGGTCTTTCTTTTGAGGACCTAAACTGCCAATCTTTCTGTTAGCAACTGAGCGTGGGAACGACACCACCAAGGGCCTTTCTTGGCTTGAGAGTCCATTCAATTTCTCCAGCTCTCGCTCAGGTGGTTGGTGCGTCTGTTTGAATCAGAGTTGCCTTAACTTAGAGATCCATGCATTTGAATGATGGTGTTGGCAAAGAATATGGAATGTTCCATGGACTTCCAAAAGATCTGTCTTGGAAGAAGTACATCCAGCATGCCCCTTAGCAGGGAGGTGAGCACAATTTGGTCTCATGTAACTTTGGATATGTTATCAGGATAGAGAAGTCTCTGGAAATGGACACCATGCTTAGAAAAGTAGGAGGACAAAACAGAAGAAACCCCTCCAGGAGACGAGTTGACACACGGGCGGCAACAATAGGTTCAAACAGAACACCAATTGTGAGCATGGTGCAGGACCAGGCAGTGTTTCCATTCTGTTGTACAGTGTCAATGTGAGTTTGAACTGGCTCGACATCACCCAGCAACAGAACAGTTTTTAAGCGAATGTCTTTTTTTACAGCTTTGACCAAAGAACAAACTCCAGGAAAATTGTATTTATTTTTGGCTCTCAATGCCATCAACTAATTGGATGAAACTAACTCACGTTATGGGGGGTAATCTGCTTTACTTTAGCCAACTAGTTTAACCGCAGGTGAAATACCTCAGAAGAGCATCTAGACTAGTTTGCAACCAAATATGTTTATATTATCAGCTACTCTGGTTGACACATAAGCTTACCCATGATAGGCATGATAATAACAACTGACACATAAGCTTACCCATGATAGGCATGATAATAACAACTGGACTTACGTGGAATATTCCATTCACAGACACTATGAAGAGCTCTGGATCGGAGTGCTTGGGTGGCACAAACAGTTAAGCACTCAACGACTAGCAGAAAGGTTGACGATTTAAACCCCAGGGCAATTTAACACCCAGAGATGCTTTAAAGAGCCCAGGTAACACAGTGGTGACTTGGGTTGCTAACCACAGGGTCAGCAGTTTGAATCCACCAGCTGCTTCAAGGGAGAAAGACAAGATATCCTACTCCTATAAGAGCTATAGTCCTGGGAACCCACAGGGGCAGTTCTACCCTGTCCCATGGGGTCACTATGAGTCAGCATTGACTCAATGATAGTGAATTTGAGTCGAGTGTGATGCTTTGGAAGGCAGTCCTTCCCAAAGGTCACCACGTGGAACAACCCTCTGAGGCAGTTCTACTCTGTACACATGAGGTCACCATGAGTCAGAAGCAATCAGCTCAATGGCAGCACACGACATCATTGGGAGTCCAGGCAGCACAAAGGATTTGTGATCAGCAGCCAGCCCAAAGGCTGATGATTTGAACCCACCCAGCACCGCTACCCAAGAAAAGGCCACAGCCAAGAACACTCTATGGCACGTGTCTATTCTACTCTGATGTCACACATGGGCTCATCATGAGCCTGGGGTGGGATGGGGAGACAGCTGGGGGTCGGGGGAGAGCAATTTATAGCAGCTTACTACAGCAACCCTCAAGGGCTATTGATTCTTCCTGTTTTGCAAGTGAGAAAAGTTGAGTATTCTGAGCCTGACCTAAATTCACCCAGAGAACAGCAGAGCCAGGAAATGAGCCCTGGTCTTTCTGATCACAGGAATGAGTGTGGGAGCCTCACTCGTGCTCAGCACAGAGGCTGCTTTGCTCCGGGAATGTCTGTGAATTGACATGAGAAGGATGTCACACAGTAATGTGACATGGGAATGTCTGTGCATTGACATGAGAAGGATGTCACACAGTAATGTGACATGGGAATGTCTGTGAATTGACATGAGAAGGATGTCACACAGTAATGTGACATGGGAATGTCTGTGCATTGACACAGGAAGGATGTCACACAGAATGTTCACAGTAGTGAATAAAAAATGAGTACCTTCACTGGCGAATGGCTTCAGGTTCTTGTGTCACGCTCACCACTCTCTGGGTCCTAATATTATATTTTCCTAGTAAAGGCTACCTCACCGCAGTAAACGGTTAGGACTCCTTGGTGATTAATTAATAATAACCAAGCCTACTTTTCAGAATTAATAAAAGATGAACAATGCCATTGTGTTAGGCTTGGTTGTCTAGAGAAGCAATATCAATGACACTGATAACAGTAAAAGAGAGAACTTTATATCAAGAAGTCATTTTTGTCTCAAGAGAAATCCCAGCCCACCCCAACCCAAGTCCACGGGCCCAATGCTAGTCGGAGCCCTCTTCAGCATCACAGGGCCAATGGCACAGAAAGGTGAAGCGGGATGCAGGAAGACCACAGGCCCATTGATGTAGAGTTTCGTGGATCCAAGGCCGGTGGAAGCATGACAGGGTGCTGACAGCTCTCAGGGTTGGTCGACCCACCTAGGGCCACCCCTGAAGGTAGGCATAGAGTCCCAGCAAGAAGGGAAGGCAAAACGGCAGAGAGAGGGGGAGGAATCCACAAAGTCTCTTCCAGAAGGCATCATGAGGCTGTGACCTGAATGACAGGTTGCACTCCACCTCTACACAAGTGCAAGTTGACACAAAATCTAAATGCCATCACCATTCACTGTGTCTTTTTGAAAGTCCACCCAGACCAGGGTCCTACAGAGTATGACATAAGACGTCAATGATGGGTTGCAAATAGTAGAGCAAGTATTACCCTATGTCATAGGCAACAAATATATCACTCGATTAAATAATCCCATGGCACCTTCTAAATGTCCTATCTTGGCCTATTGTGGAAAGTTGAGTAGGAATATGTTTCAGGGTAAAAAAGAGGCCCCAATCTCAAATATAATTTAAGGAGAACATTCACTAAGTCTTAAATGGGACAAAGACAGAGACACATCATCCGGATGAGGGAGGCCATTAGCAGGAGGTCACAGTGGCATCCAAAGACCTGCAGTCATGCAGCTACTTAAATAAGGCAGGGAATACAAAAGAATCTGTCACAGAGTCATGATTGATGGCAGATGGATACATCACAGTTGCAGGTGGGAATGCAGAAACAGAATGGGACCATGACTGGGACATGTACCTTGTGTTCAAAGAGGGGTGGAGATAATCCACTTTCCAATGCACTCTGCCCAAGGTCAAGACTGTCATCATCCGTAGTTAATTGGTCAGAAGATAGTCACTGGAGGCTTAATCCACACTGGAACGCTGCAAATGAATTTGGGGCTTTCACTGTTCTCCACAAACCTTCAGTAAAGGAAGTGCTCAGAATTTAAGCTCTAACAGATATAAGAACAGGTGTTTATAATGATAAGAAACTATATATCGAAATTAAAAACAAAGCAAGAGACAAGAATGATTTTATAGAGCCCATGCAATTATATATCCAGATAAAGGAAAGGAATGCAGTAGAAAGGATCTAAATTTAATAAGTCGTGAGCATTCAAACATAAGATCAGCAAAGATGACTGACCCAAACGCATACAATACATATTCTTACATTTTATGATTGCAGCAACAATGATAACACAGCATGAAATGCTTGTAAGGAAAGTTACCCGACCTATCTAAAGAGAGCTGCCAGCCTTGGAGGAGAGCTGTCGAATGAACCTCCTACAAGAGAGCACACGCCTGCCTCATGATGCTGAGTATTGCAAAGGTATGAATTCATCTCTCACTCACCTATGGCTTGATGCTGTTTTCATGAAAATCCCAATCTGATTTCTTTTTATTATTGTTGTTGTTGAAAGAGTGCATTGAAATAGGATTACCTACTGCCCTCCCTCGCCATCCCAGTGAGGGACAGTGTTCTTTAGAGGCTTACCTGAGTATGTGCTCTGTGGAGCTCACCATAAGGCCACAAGCACACACTCATTCACCAATTCCTAGACGGGCAATTCCGTGCCACTGATTAGTTTCTTCAAGCAAGCAACCTCACCTATACATGAGCAGTCTATTGAAGGCATTTTTAAAGGAGTGGTACACTGTATTTTGTAATCCCCTCCCCACTCCTATCGGGTTGGTTCCTAATCTTATGGGGCCTTCTTGGATGCAAGAAGGAGAAAGATGAGGCTTTCTACTCCAGTAAAATGTTACAATCTTGGAAACCCACAGAGGCAGTTCTATCCTGTCTACTATAGGGTTACCATGAATTGGAATTGACTCAGTGGCAGTGAGTTAGGACCCAGGAGAACTGCTTCGTGGAATTTCATATTTGCAGAAACAGGTTGCCACACCTTCCTCTTGGTCTGGGCAACAGGGAGGGTGTGTGTGTGTGTGTGTGTGTGTGTGTAGGGGGAGTGTGGGACAGTTGTGGTAGGTCCAATCTGGCGACCTTTTGGTTACCAGCCCCAAACCTAAGTCACTGTGCCATGGGGTTCCTTGCATTTTATAAAGCTATAAAAATTTAAATAATGTGGCACGGGTGGGAAAAAAAAAAGCATCAGGGACAATAACCCGGAAAATGATCCTATTATTTATCATATTTTAATAGGTAATCAAGAATTCATCACAAGTCAATTCCCAGAACAGCCAGTTATTCAATAAATGAGGTTGGGATGACCAGCTAATAATTTGGAACACAATATACTTAAATAATTAGCTCATTCCACATGCCAAAGGACCTTTCTGATTAATTAAAGAATGTAATGCATATAAATAACAATGAAAAATCCATTTAATTCCCTTGTTTTGGGAGGGAGACAGACTGTCTGCTCATAGTGATGATAAATGATTTTACAAAGAGTAGGACAAAGCATGACTGCCTGAGAGCTCAGGGTCAAGCACAGGCAGGACTCATTCTGATGGATTAGGCCTTCCTTTGTACTCTTTATTTACATCTTGAGAATCACCCTTGCAGGCAATTACATCCCAATTAAAATTGTCTTAGGGTGGAAAGAACAGTAGCAAAAATAATGATGATACGCAGTCTAGGACAAGTGATCCCATAAATGTAAGACATGGATAAAAAAACCTTGAAGACTCTCTCAGAGAAATTAGCAGAGGAAAAAAGCACACACACACATACACACAAAAGAAATGCAATTTGTGAATAAAGTAAAGCAACGTGTCCAACCTCTAGCATGTTAAGATACTTTTTTAGCTGATCAAGCCACTTTATATCTGTATGTATGCATATTTCTCTCTCTCTCTTTTATCTAAAACAGCCAATAACAGAGTGTGAGGTGAAAGGGACACCTTCCTATATTGTTAATGGCAATTTAAATGGGTAGTTTTAAAAAGAAACATAGCAATCTGTAGGAGAACTTGAAAATGCTCCTTTGTATATTCTGACCCAGTAATTCCACTTCATCTACCCCAAATGAATAATTCTAGATACAGCAAACACATTATGCACAAAAATGCTAAATCTATAGTAACATCACCTTAAGGAACTGCAAGTGTGTGGTACAACATCCTGGGTGTGGTTCCCATTGATGGTAGGGTAAAGGGGAGGACAGTAAAGGCATCATGATTAACAATGCGAATGAGTGTATTTCCTACGAGGAGGTGTAACTAAGAGCAGAAAACCATTACTTCACTTACAGAGCTCAGCATCGTGAGGACAGTAAGGATTGGTCATGTAAAGCCCATGGCTAGTTGATAAACCAAACACTAGACACTTCTCTATGGCTCTTCCCTTTATACCTACAAATGAGTTACTTGGTCAGTCCTGAAAGTTAGGTCCATAAATTTCAATGGTACATAGTCACAATACAGTTGAGCTGTTTGCTGATAACCAGCACTCATCCTCCCCCTACCACCACCACCACCAACCCCAAAAGAAAAGAAAGCTAAACTCATCGAGTCATGCTGACTCAAAGGACCCGATAGGACAGAGGAGAACTGCCCCCTGTGGGTTTCTGAAGCTGTAAACCTGCAGGCAAGTAGACCACCTCATCTTTCTCTTCCAGAGTAGCTGGGAGGTTCAATCTGCTGACCTTGAGTCAGCAGCCCATGGGGAACCCACTACCCTGCCAGGGCTCCTGATAGATGTGTGGACTTAGGCTTGCATTCATTCGATTCATATTTCTTGAACAGTTACCACAGGCCCACTTTTGAGTTAGGAGTTTGATAAACAGCTCAGAATGAAAACTGCACAATTTCAGCCCTGAAAGTTCCCATGAGAAGCCGGTTTTAACAAACGATGGTACATAATATTTAATTACAATGATGAGTAAGTGAGACAAAGGAGAAGCAACGCAGGCCTCAAGAGCATATACCCAGGAAGACCACGCTAGCCTGGGGAGACAGGGAAGTGGTAGTCAAGCTGCCATGTTCAAGCTGAGGTTAACTGATTGCTCAAGAGGAAGAAGGAATTTACAGAACACATTGGGGAGGTGGGGCAGTGAGTGCGCGGATGGACTAAGCAAAGGCAGCACATCTATGAAGATTCTGAGGGACGTGAGGGATTGAACAGAGCTAATATACTTGGAAGAAATCCTGGTGACACAGCGGCTACCCACTCAGATGCTAACGGAAAGGTCAGCAGTTTGGACCCACTCGTCACCCATAGGAAAAAGGACATGGTGATCGGCTTCCATGAAGATGTACAGCCTTCAGATCCCTTTGGACAGTTCTATGCTGTCCTATAGGACTGCTATCAACAGCAGTCACACAACACCAATGGTGTAGAGGGAATATAATGACTAATGTGGAAAGTGGAGAGATATGAGGCTGAAGACGTAGTCAGGAATTAATAACAGATGATGTTAAAGAGTTGCAATTTTTCACTCCCCTAATACAAGAGCACCTTGCTCAGCTAAACGGTCATTTTATGATATCTACCTTCCCAACATGATCGCTGAAGACAGATGTGTGCATAAGAAAATGTGGTGAAGAAAGCTGATGGTGCCCGGCTATCAAAAGATATAGCGTCTGGGGTCTTAAAGGCTTGTAGGCAAACAAGCGGCCATCTAGCTTGGAAACAACAAAGTCCACAGAGAAGAAGCACACGAGCCTGTGCGAACAGGAAGTGTTGAAGGGAACAGGCAGCAGACACCAAAGAACAAAAACCATCATTGTGTGACCACCTTCCACACATAAACACTGAAGACGAATGTGTGCATAAGTAAGTGTGGTGAAGAAGGCTGATGGTGCCCAGCTATCGAGACCTATAGCGTCTGGGGACTTAAAGGCTTGAAAGTAAACAAGCGGCCATCTAGCCCAGAAGCAACAACGCCCACATGGAAGCAGCACACCAACATGTGTGATCATGAAGGGCCAAAGGGACCAGGCTTTAAACACCAAAGGTGGGGAGGGGGAATCATATCCTCATCAATGAGGGTGGCGCGTGAGCCCCAATAAATTGATTTAAAAAAAAAAAAAGAGTTGTGATTTTTATCTTGACTGCACTAAGAAGCCATGGGATTTTTAAGAAAAAAGAATGGTTGTTTAGGGTCAGCTTGGCTGGGCCAGGGTCCTTAGAGGCATGACAGGTAAGATCTAGAAATCCCCCAAGAAAAGAGAGCTTCAAAGGTGTAGCCAGCTTCCAATAGACGCAGACTCTGTGGAAAAACTTGATTGCTTTTTGCTGGGTCTGGATTCTATATCTGTTGTTTTGACCTTGGGGTCTTTAGATTTGAGTTCACAGCCTGCCATCTTACCTGCCCACCTGGATTCACATGCCTTGAGAGCTACCAGCCTGATCCACTGACCTTGGATTCATTTACCTCTGCAGCCAGAAGCCTGCCACCTTACTGTAGATCTTTGTTCTATCCTCTCCTGCAGGTACTCATCACAAGCCCCCATGCTAACATCTGTAACTTGGCTGCTTCTACAGTTGTGTGATCCATATATGAACCTCTCTCTAGACATACATATATAAACTTCACTGGTTTTCCTTCTCTAGAGAACCCAGCCTAAGACAATTAGATAACTCTGAAAAAAAATATTGCTAGAAAAAAGCAAGATCCTAAAAAACTTTTCAAATACGCTAACATGCCGTCTTGAGAGAAATCATATAAAAAATTAAAAACAATTTTTTGGACAACACTAAAGCTGATTTTACTGAAAAATTCTAATCTATCTGATTTCTAACATATGTATATATTTTCATCTTGGAATAACAATTTGAAGAGAAGGTATAGAGACAGCATAGAGAGTCCCCTTAGACCCTTCACCCTTTTGTGAACATATTGCATTTCCCTGGTTCACTAGTCAGAACTTAGGACATGACTGTGAACTCAACTCCCGACTCAATGTGGATTTTATT
>NW_022111370.1:6945920-6954752 GCF_000313985.2 Echinops telfairi
AACCAGATTAGGGTTGTGGGCCATTAAGTAGATAGATAAATAGATAGATAGATGATAGATAGATAGATAGATAGATAGATAGATAGATAGATAGATAGATAGATAGATAGAGATAGATAGATGATAGATTGATTGATAGATAGATAGAGATAGATAGATAGATAGATAGATAGATAGATAGATAGATAGATAGATAGATAACAGATAGATAGACAATTCTGGCTCCAGAGTAGAAAGAGAATTGTGAATGGGGTAAGAGTAAATGAGGGGACCCTTTTGGTTTAACATGCAAAGAACTTGGAAGTCATCATTTCTGCTCCAGCACCCTAACATACTTACTATAGGAAGCCTAACTCACACCATGTTTCCCTTTAATGTAGTTAGCCTAATTCAGGCCATGTTTTCTCTGCCCCCCACCTCAGTCTCTCTAGACTTTGTATAATTTTTTTTCTCAGTATTCCTCAAAGCCAATAATGTTCGATTCCGTATCCAGCTAACCCTTGAGAATCCTCTCTTGGGTGCCTCACCTGACTGTTGGCAGCCAAAATGCTAATCCCTGCTACCTGGTTAGTCAACAGGGACATCCTGAGACAGTCCCAAGATTTGAGAAACCTCACTCCTCTGCTTGCTTACAAAGAGTCAACGACTGCATCCCAAGATTATCCTGAAACTCGAACTAATGCAAACCATCTGTAGAGACCTCCCACCCCCTATGTGAATCCCTGTGTGAAAAGTATATTAGTCTCTATGTGTTCTGATTTCAATCGGGAAGCCCGTCAAGACAGCCTACATTGCGTTCGGGCACTCCACTGCTGTTACCCTCTAACAGTTGTCTCTTTTTCCGGGTAACTTAGAGTTAGTGAATGTGAGTCTGCTGCTCCAGGGCCTGGTTCCTTATTGGGGAGTAACAGCCTCACAACACAAAGAATGTTTTGAGAAATGAAATGCAGCCATTCTTCTCAGATCTACCAGACACGCCATCAGTCCCACAAGTTGAGAGACAGACAGGGTGAGTTTCTGCTCATCAGATGCAGAAACTACCCCGTGCTGCACCTGGCGCTGAGAGAAATGCTTGGGGTGTAACTGGTGAGTGTCTGGAGACTGCAGTTGGACTCGTGTGAGAAAGAAGTGCTCCTGGGTTGGGGGGAGGATGGGAGCAGCCTTGGAAGGGCTGCCACGCATTCCAGAGGTTTCCTTCCAGGAGTCCCCACCAAGTTGCATCGAGGAACCCCCCTTCAAGTGTCTGGCAGGGGAGGGAAAAGGTAACCATTTTGAAGTTGTGCTCAGTTCTTCATAAGACCTGCCATCGTGTGGTCAGCAGGTCCAATCCACCAGCAGCTCCGCGGAAGAGAGACTGTGGTTTCTACTTCTGAAAACGGTCACAGTCTCCGATACCCACAGGGGTTTGCTAGGAGTCAGCAGTGACCCGATGGCAGCAAGTGTGTTTGTTTAAGAGAAAGAACCTTACCAGAGCCCTGGTGGTGCTATCAGTTAATTTTTGCTTTGTCAACTGCAAGGCCAGTCATTCAAACCCATCAGCCAGTGCAGGGAAAAAAGATGAGGCTGTCGGCCTCCATCAAAGATTTATAGCCTTAAAAATATGGAGTTGCTCTGAGTAATTCTGTAATTGTTGGGAGCCGGTGGCCTTTAAGGCCTTGGCCTCAGCCTGAGCCGAACTTGGCTGCTTCCTAGTCTTTCATTTGCAAAACCTGTAAGGCCCTGCCTAAATTCCTGCCTCCGCGTTCCTAGCTACGTGCTCTGTAGCACGGGCAGTTGTAAAGTTGACCTTTTCACCCATTGGTTAATAATGCCAGGCGTTCATTGGACTAAGATGGACTTTGCTTTACACCTGATGGACCTTAATCTGCTTGCAGGACGTCTTTGAGAACTAGAGCGTGCCCTTTTACCTACAGCTGATTGGTTAACGTTCTTATGCTTCATTAATGTACCTGTTGGATTGGATGCTGTGTCTCACACCTTATTAAAATATGCACCTCCCAGTTCCCCCTTTTTTATACCCCAGCTTTGCCCAAATAAATGAGTTTGATCAGAGTTTTGTCTTGCTCCACGTCTCCGTGTCTTTTCTCCATCCAGGTTCCACTCTCCCCGCAGGGCCTTGCTCGTGCGTCCCGCAGGCCGGGACGCAACATGTAATCAGCTCATTGGCTGTGGGTTTTTGCTTTTGTTTTTAATCCAAATTAGGTTTCATCAGTCTGATCAACTTGGTAGGTGATACACTGGTTAAGCTCTCAGTTGCTAGCCCAAAGGTTCAGTGTCCATTCCCACCGGCTGCCCTGCAGGATAAAGGTGTGACCGTGTGCTTCAATAGGAATATCAGCCTCAGAAATCCTTTGGAGTGATTCTCCTCTGTCCTACAGAGTCACTATGTGTCAGAAGAGACTCAATGCAATGAGTTAATTAACTTAGCAGGGGGGAAACTCCCAACTCTGGCCCTCTCTAGGCTTCCACCGAGAGAAAGAAATTACCCAACTCCAGTACGTCCTACCTTTGATGTCTGGTGTGTTAGTCTGGGTAGACTAGAGAAACAAATCCATGGACATACATATGTATATAAGGGAAAAGTTTATATACAAGAGCAATTTAACATTGAGAAAACAACCCAGCCCAGTCCAGATCAAGTCCATAAGTCTGATATTAGCCCATATGTCCAATACCAATCTGTAAAGTTCTCTTCAGATTCATGAAACACAGGCAATGAAGCCAAATGCAGGATGATGACGAGCCAGTGGGTAGAAAGTCTTTGGGTCTAGTGGCGTTGTAAGCATCTCTCCTGCTTCCGAGGTCTGGTTGCGTTCATGTGGCTTGTCTTTTGCAATGTCTCCCAGGGAGTGGCAGAGAGAGAGTGTCTCTCCTGCCTCCAAGGAGGAATTCCCCAATTTCCCAGAATTCTCAGGATAAGGCCATGCCCACACAGAAGTCTCATTGGCTATCTCCAGATTGACAGCCTAGACTCCACCCCTATACTCTTAATCCTTAAATTGACACCAGATTAGGTGACTACCACATGTGGTAAGAGAAATACTAAACTAGGGTCTCCTCTAGGACTGGATGTGGAGGAAAGGAGAATTTGAATAGAAAGCCCACACAGATGTTCAGATATCAGCAAGGGAAGTTGGGAAAGGTAGTTTCTGCCATCTACCTTGTGAAGGATTTGTCATCATGCAGACAAATCCCCAAACATAAAAAGGCAGCTAAAAAAGGCAGCTAAAAAAGGGCGAAGGGAATGCTTTAAAGTTAGCATTGGATTTGTTGGATTTGTTGGCAATAAAAAGTTTATGTATACAAATTCAAAATAAGTTATCCTATAGATTTAAGGAGCCTAGAGACTTTATTAAGTTTTATTAATTGAGGGGATACACACAAAGGCCTTAAGCAAAGTATCTGCCCCATAGTAGGCACTCAGCAATTAATAAATCAGTCAACCAATGAAAACCAGTATATACCATCTCTCTAGTCTGAAGTTGTCAAGGATTTTGTCTTGCTTGGGTCTACAATCAAAGCCCCACATGCATGTGAAAGTTGGATATTGAATAAGGAAGACAAAAGTGAATAAATACAGTTGAATCATGATGCTGGCAAAGAATATTAGAAGTACCATGGACTGCCTAAAGAACAAATGTGTCTTAGAAGAAGTACAGCCAGAGTGCTCCTTAGAGATAAGGATGGCAAGACCTCGTCTCATATACTTCGGGCATGTTACCAGGAGAGAGCAGTCCCTGGAAAGGGGCATCATGCTTAGTAAAGTAGAAGGGCACCAAAATAGGAATGTCCTAGACACGATGGATTGACACAGTGGCTGCAAAGGTAGGCTCAAACCTAACAAGGGTGAGAACGGCACGAGGCAGTCCTTCTTTCTGTTATACACAGGATCGCAAGGAACTGATTTAATGGCACTAACAACCACAATAGTCCAAGGCCATTGTTAGATAGAGGGCTGGAAATCAGCGCTCAAAATACAACTGGAGAGGAGCTGCCTCCTTGCAATAGAGTAACCTTGAATGTGCGGATTGAGGAAAGGAGCAGAAAGTATATCAAAGGAGTTATAGCTGTGGGCAAATCTGCTACAAAAGACCTCTTTCAAAGTTTAAAATGTAAGGATGTCACAATAGTAACTATGTGTGGCAGTTACCTAATCTGGTGTCAATTTGAGAGGCTTATGAGTGAAGAGGTAGAGTCTTGCCTGGCAATCAACATATAACCAATGAGGTCTCTGTGTGGACATGGCCTTCTCCTGAGAATTCTGGGAACTCCTGTATTTACTCCTTTGAGGTAGGAGACATTTCTCTCTCTCTCCCTGCTCACTCCCTGAGATGACCCTCTACTGACAAGACGCATGGCTGTGCCCTGGGAGCGGGAGAAGCCACATGCACCTACCCTGGTTCAACGAGTTCTCTGGAGCCAGAGAAGCCACGTAGAGACCCCTGCCAGCACTGAGATGCTTACAACGTCACTGAATCCACAAGACTTCCAACCCATTGACCTGTGATATTCCTGCATTTGGCATCATTACATGTATTTCATGAGTCTTAAGAGGACCTTCTGGACTGGTATCGGACATATGGGCTAATCAGACTTATGGACTTGATCTGGACTGGGCTCAGACATTTTCTCAATATTCAGTAGCTCTTGCATATAAACTTCTTTCTTATATACATATGCATGTCTATGAATTTGTTTCTCTAGTCTACATGGACTAACACACCAAGGTACAATTGACTCAAGCTATGGTCTCTTCAAATGCCTCATGTATGAGTCTTCCCATCTGTAAAATGGGGATATGAAGATAAATAGGCAAACTTTACAGAGCTTTCTGCTGTGAGGATTTAAAAAGTTAACGTTTGTAAAATATTTAGAATGAATGAAGAAGATAGTAATTTATCTTTAAAAAAAAAAAAGTGTGGTCTTTCTGAAGCCCAAACTTGAACTCTTCACTGGAGCTAACAGAGCGGTGATTCCAATGTCCTCAAGTCCATGAAATGAGAGACTCCCCTACCGGTCCAAAAGTACTTTGAAACTGAACACAGTAAGATCGTCTGGAAACACCCCAGGCAAGGCTAAGGCTGGCGCTAATGGGCACGACCAACCAGCCAGGAAGGTTTGAATCCAAGGGGCTGGGGCTCAGCTGGGAAAGTTTTGGGCAAATGTGCATTTAACTGATCACCATCTTCTAGAGGGACGGCCTCCCTTGGTCGCTGCTATAAAACATGAAATCTTTATTCCAGGCAGGCGGCCAACCTTCCCCTCCTCTGCATTTGATGAGTGTTGACTTCGCTCCAGGACACTGAGAGGAAGTGATGCCAAGATCCTGCTTTCCTCCAAAGCTCAACATTAACAACTACGTTTAGATGCTTTATAAAGGATACCCTGCTCTTTCGTTCCAAGGAAGAGGCTTTACAAATTCTGAGCGCCTCCCACCACTCCCAACAGCATCCTGATATCATACACATTGAGAGAAAAGCTTCTCCTTTCTTACTTTTCTGTTCAGAATGTCCTTGATCCCACCATATCTCTGGAAGCATCGTATCCACACACAGAAAAAGTGGCCCCATTAGAAACTGCAGAGGCTCTGCCCAGCCCAACCAGAAATGGAGTACAAGTTGATGTTTGTATAAGGTGGAAAGCAGTATCCTGATCAATTTACAAGGCCGTCAGTCTTGGAGGAGAGAGGGCCAGGCGAGGAAGGGAGAACTGAGAGATGGGGAGGCATATTAAGTATTGGCATATTGTCCCCACTTGGGAGGCATATTAAGGATTGCCATAAAGCAATCACTGCAAACTGTGTGTGTGTTTATTTATTTATTAGGTTGAATGTTCCCAGTCATTGTTTCTTCTCTCTGGGGCAGCTGGAAGAAGCCCAGAAAATGAGAATGACTCATATTTTTGCTTTTACAGCTTAAACTGCTCATCTCAGAGCCCCATAAACCAAGCTCCCCATTATATTATTACCAGTTCTCATGCCCACCCTTAGACCCATTTGTGTTCCTGAGTTCTGAAACCCAAAGAACTACCATACTTCTTAGTGATTTGTAACAACTAGTTGTACCTCTCTGGCCCATTCCTGCTTGCCAGTTTTTTCTGTCCACTCATATTCTCACTAGCTCAGAAACACAGACGAAGGACCCATCAGTCCACAGATGTCAGTCAAGTAATTTCACTCCTAGCTTTTCAAAAATCACCTCAGCTTAGAGATTTCCAGACAAGGAAAAACTAAAGGAATTCTAAAAACAATATCTATCTATCTATCTATATATATATATGATATGCTGATCTTGTTTTTAGAATATATATGTGTGTATACGTATGTATGCATATATATATATACATATATATATGCATTCATCGGATCATGATGGGCAGAGAATCAACAACAGTACACAAACCTGAGAGCAACATACAGCACAACAGGCTCAAAAAACAACAAAAGGAAAGCAACACTCAAAACAACACAGAAACAGAGCAGGAATAAAGACACCAGTAAAACCACAGAGAGAGGTGGGGTGATGAGACATACAATACAAACACAGTAAAATGATAGCGACAAACCCACATATAGTAAGAATGACACTGAATGCCAATACATTTGATGCACCATTCATAAGAAACAGTAGTCAACTGGATCAGAAAATAAGACCCATCTATATGCTGCCTACAAGAGACACACTTTAATCTCAAAGATAAAAATAGACTACAAATCAAAGGATAGTGAAAAATCTACCAAACCATTGGCAACCATAAAAAAACAGGAATGGTAATATTAATCTCTGATAAAATGGCCTTCGAGATGAATAACATAATAAGGAACAAGAATGGGCACCACATAATGATTAAAGAACAATACACTAGGAACATATAGCCTTAATAAACATATATATTCCAATGAAAGAGCCTTGTAATAATCAAATGCTCACAGAGTTGAAAACAGAAATCAACAGCTCCACTATAGTAATTGGAGATTTCAATACACCACTCTCAAGGAAAGACAGCTCATCAGGATAGAAACTCAGTAAAGAAACAGAGGAGCTACACAACACAGTCAACCAGCTTAACCCCCTAGATATATACAGAGCACTCGACTCAACAACAGCGTAGTATGCCCTCTTCGCCAGCAAACATGGTACATATTTTGGAATAGATCATGTTTTTGGCCCCAAAACAAGCCTCAACATATTAAAATACATTCTAATTCTACAATCCATTTTCTTAGATTATAACACTATAAAACTGGGAATAAACAATTGAAAACGTAGGGATATAAACACAAACACATGGACACTGAACAACATACAACTTTTAAATGACTGGTAATAGGTCAAATAAGGGATGAAATTAGGAAGTTCCTTGAAACAAATAAGAATGACAACACAACATACCCAAACCTTTGGGACACAGCAAAAGCAGGTATTGGCAGATAATTTATAGCAATCAATCAATGCACACATGACAAAAGAAGAAAAATTCAAAATCAATATTTAACAAAGCACCTTAAACAACTAGAACAAGAGCAATAACAGAGACCCTTCCACAGCAGAAGAAAAAGTATCTAAAGATGAGATCAGAAATGAAAAAGCTGGAAAACAGAAAAACAATGAAAAAAATCAACATGAAGCTGTTTCTCTGAAAGATGAACAAAGTTGACAAAATGCTGACAATTTAACAAAGGAAATGAAGATGCAAATATCTAGAATTGTAGATGAACAAGACAACATCACAACATATCCAAATGAAAAATTTAGAATAATGACATCCTACCCTGAAAGATGGGTAAAACACAAGAAAATTTCTTTCTGGTATTCTTTGCTTTCAGCCAACATCCATCTGATATCAGCCATGCTCTTTCTTGCTTCCTGTCCTCTTCTGAATCTGGCCTGAGTAGCCAGAATGCTCATTAGAAGCAAGGATGACACGGCTTTGTCTCATGTACTTTGGACATGTTGTTGGGAGTGACCAGTTCCTGGAAAAGCACATCATGTTCAGTAAAGTAGAGGGGCAGAAAAAACAAGGAAGACCTTCAACAAGACAGGTCGACAGAGTGGCTGCATCAATGGGCTCCAACACTGGAATAATTGTGAGGGTGGCACAGGACCGGGCAACATTCTATTCTGTTGTTCGTGGAGCTGCTATAAGTCAGAATTGGTTCAATCCCACTTCATAACAACAACTAAGGAAGACTGGACTCCAACACATTCGATAATCTAGAGGAGACAGACAAATACCTACAGACATACCATCTGCTCAAATTAAGGCAGAGGGATGTAGAAAACCTGAACAGACACATACAGCAAACAAGGCATTAGAGATGGTCATCCAGAAACTTCCAACCAAGTGAAGCCCAGGACCAGATGGCTTCTCAGAGGAATTCTACCAAGTACCACACATACTTATGTATAAGCGGAGTTTTTCAGCACGTTTTTAATGCAGTTTTTGTGGTAAAATTAGGTGCCTCAGCTGATATTCAGGTCAGCTTATACTCGAGTATATACGGTATTCAGCGAAGAACCATCACCAGTTCTGCACAGATGACTCCAGAATATAGAAAGAGCAAACTCCAAACTCATGATATGAAACCAGGATCACTGGGATACCAAAACCAAACAAAGACCCCACAAAGACAAAACTACAGACCATTCTCCCTCCTGAATGTAGACATAAAAATTCTCAACAAAATGCTGGCCTGTAGAATCCAACAATATATCGAACAAATAGTTCATTATAGTCAAGTGGAATTCATACCAGGGAAGCAAGTACGGTTCGAAATTTGGAAAACAACCACTGTAATCCAGCACATAAACAAGATAAAGTATAAGAACCACA
>NW_022111370.1:6955022-6957671 GCF_000313985.2 Echinops telfairi
TCTGTAAGGAGCGTTCCAGCTCTGCTTCTTCCAAGACAAATCTGTTTGTTCTCTCACTACTCTTGGCCAGCACCACAGTTAAAATACATTGAGTCTTCTTTGGTGTTTCTTAGTCAGTGTCCAATTTTGACATGCAAATGAAGTAACTAAAAATTCCATGGTTTGGATCCAATACACCTTAGTCCACGAAGTCACATCCTTGCTTTTCAACACTTTAAAGAGGTCTTGTAAAGCAGATGTACCGGATGGAATTCGTTGTTTGATCTCTTGACTGCAGCTTCCATGAGCATGGATTGTGGATCCAAGCAAGATTAAATTCTTGACAACTTCAACCTATAATTTGAGCTTTCTGTTTGGTCACCTTTCTTTGGAATAGATACAAATACAGATGTCTTCCATTCAGTTGGCCAGTCTTCAAATTTCCCAGCATAGATGAACGCTTGCTTCCACTACCTCATCAACTTGTTCTTGTGTAAATGATATGCCAATACTTGATTTTTTTAAATCATTCATGCTTTCTGAGAATTATAGTTTCCCCATTAATGTCCTCAACAACCACAGACTTTTCCTATTTCCCCCACCTATTCCCATGTTCCATTTCCTCACCATCACATTAGGTCCCAGGTTGTTCTTGGCTACCAAGTGCTCATTGTCTTCTTGTCCCTGTTGCTTGTTTTTATTATCCAACAAAGCTCTTTTTTCCTCCATCCAAATACCCCAGCCATTGGTGTTACGCTAAACATTGGAGTTGGGTCAATGATCATTCATGATTTACTTTTTTTTTTTTTCCAGAGAAAGAAGATATTTATTTGCCTATAGACAACTGTCAAATATATTTGGACCTAGCAGGGCACACTGTGGACTATCAAAAGTATAGCCAGAAATTTCCTTTTAAGCAAGGATAAGACTTCACGCCACTTCTTTTGGTCATATTATCTCAAGGAACCAATCACTGGAGAAGGAAACGATGCTTGGTAAAGTAGCAGGCCAGTGGGAAAGAGAGTGGCCTTCCATGAAATGGGTTGACACAGTAGCTGCAACAATGGAATCAAGCATAACAACAATTGTGAGAATGGCACAGGACTGGGCATGCTTTCATTCTGTTGTACAAAAGGTGGTTATGAGTCAGAGCTGATTGGATGGCACATAACAATAACAATGCGGTAAAACACCAGGGAGGATAGAGATACATCTTAAATTCAATTTGCAAGTTTTGTCTCTCCACCATCTTGGAGGAAAATGGAGGTCTCAAGTGGGCATATCCATCATGCCTGTGCTAGTTATGGACTATAACCTACTAAAGCAATTGTTAGTTGTAGGTTAGCAGTGTGGGTTAGTGAGGTTAATCATCGACCTTGGGATGGGCATTCAAAATCCACTTCTGCCTCTTACTGGCTGTGGACAAGTTACTGGTACTCTCTGAGACTCAGTTGCTTGACTTTCCTCATCTATAAAATAGGGATATTAATGCAGATCTCATGAAGATTAAATGAGAGTTTACATGAAAACAAACAGATAAATGTCAGAATTGTTTCAGAGTAGAGTTGGACTCTAATGGATTTTCAAAGACTGGTTTGTTTGTTTGTTTGTGGTTTGGCCACTCCTTTTTTCTGGGACACCCTTGGATGGAAGTGAAACACTAATCTTTTGGTTAGTTGGTGAGTGTGTTAATTGCACCATCCAGAAGTGTGTTAGGCTGTGTTGTTTAGAGAAACAAAAGCAGTGACACTCACATATGTGTAAGAAAAAGCTTTATATCAAGAAGTAATCTTATATCAAGAAGACTTCCCAGCCCAGTGCAACTGAAGTCCATGGGTCCAATGTTAGCTAGGGCTTCCTTCTGCCTCATGTAGCTACACGCCGATGATGCAGAAAGGTGAAGAGAACTTCAGGAAGATCACAAGCCGATCGGTGCAGAGTCTCATGGATTCAGGTCGGTGGGTCATGGCAGGGTGCCAACACCTCCCAGGGTTTGGCAGCCCACATGGGGCTGCGTCTGGGGCAGGCACAAAGCTCCAGCAAGCAGGAAGACAAATGGACAGAGAGAGAGAGAGAGAGTCTCTCATAAAAAGGCCATACCTCCCAGTAGGCGTCATCATACTGTGATCTGATTAGCTGGTTGGGCTCCACCCCTACACTTTCATACAAATTCTAGTTGACCTAAAATCGAACACCGGAGCTATCACAAACAAAGCAAAGAAGAGTTGATATTTATTGAACAGTGGCCACATGTATTAAAACCCATTTTCAAAGGAAAAGGCGGAGTCTTAGCGAGTCAAAGTGACATGCACAGGAAGTGCAGAGAAAGGATTCAAACCCAAGTCTGTTGATTGCATGTTATGATGCTTACCATGGCATTGCCATCTCACCCTACCCCAATTCCTTGCACCAGAAGTTAAAAGGATCTTGACATCCAGTTATTGTATCAAGACCCAAGAATCAGGTACCTGAGCACCCAATGTTCCATCTATTTCCACAATCCATTTGTTACATTCTCAATGAGCCCTCTAGGTTTCATTACAAAACTCACAGATTTCCTCCAACTCTTCCCATGCAGCGATGTGCTTCATACGTTCATCACTGCTTTTTAGTGATGCGTAGTACTCCATTGTATGTATATACCACAGTTTTTTAATCCAGTCATCAGTT
>NW_022111370.1:6960366-6961635 GCF_000313985.2 Echinops telfairi
GTCTTGCTGCTCCTATGTGAAAGAGGCAAAACATGAAGACATATCACCTGGTTCTGAGAACATTCGCTGGATGTGTCTTTATATTTAACCAAGTTAACTGGTCACAAACGAATCAGCACATCCGATCATGAACATGGGTCAGTTGGGCAAATCTTAACCCTAAACCCAAAAGAAAATCCACTGTAGTAGTCCATTCTGACTCCCGGCAATCTCATGTGACCATGCAGAATTGGCCCATGTTTCCTAGTCTGCAGTCTTTTCAGGAGAAGAGCACCAGGTCTTTCTCTTGTGCAGTAGCTGGAAAGTTCCAACTACCAACCTTTCCGTTAACAGCCAAGTCCTTAGCCACTCTGCCCTCAGGGAGCCCTAATCTGAGTCACACTCACTGTCATGGAGTTGATGCTGACTCATAGTGACCCTATAGGACAGGGTAGAATTGCCTCTGTGGATTTCCAACACTGTAACTCTTTACAAGGAATACAAAGCCCCATCTTTCTTCCTTGGGAGTGGGGGGCGAGGGTGGTGGTGTTGGTAGTTTTGAACTGCTGATCGTGTAGGTCGCATCCCAACATGTAACCATGATGACACCAGCATTCCTCAACTTAGTCCTTGAAAAACAGAATTTACATTGGGCTCTCCCTCCCTGCTCAGCCAGCAGTCATGACTGCCTGCCTAGTGCTCAGGGAATGTTGTCTTAAAGTTGGCTGGGCTGTTGCCTTTCCTGGGAAGCTCTAGAACCACAGAGCCCTGTCCTGCTGAGTTTGGGCCCTTCTCCCTACGTCTCCTTGCTCAATTCCTTTTCCATTGCTGTGTTAGGATTGTACGCAAAGCCCCAAGCTGCACCCTGTGCCGAGTGAAAAACATAAGCCAAGAGAGTCCTCTGTACTCAGCCCTTGTATACTACCAAAGTGGAATTAGATAAAAACATAACTACTGTATGTACTTACTTTGCATTATACAGATAACGTGATCCAAGGAATGGAAGAAGAAAGAAAAGGGTAAGATATGCTATGGAGGGATTCCCAGAGAAGGTAAAATCTGAGATGGGTCTCTTGCTGTTGTTAGGTACTATCAAATCAGTTCTGACTCATCTCGACCCTGTGCACAACAGAACAAAAAGCCATCTAGTCTTGTGCCATCTCAGGATTGTTCTTTTATTTTTTTTATTTTTTATTTTTTAACATTTTATTAGGGGCTCATACAACTGTTATCCCAATCCATACACACATCAATTGTGTAAAGCGCATTTGTACATCGTTTCTCAAAACA
>NW_022111370.1:6963186-6965944 GCF_000313985.2 Echinops telfairi
TTTCATCATTTTTTTTTCCTTTCCCCACCTCCTCCCCTGTTGTCTACCATGTGCATCCCTGCATTTGATCTGGTCCCTTCCATATTACCTGGTCCTTACCTCAAGAATGTTTGTATATAGTAGCTTATGTTTGTGCCCACTGTTGCAGCCTGTGTCTACCCATCTTGTCAAGGGCCTTCCTCTTTGTCACGTCTCCTCTGATTTATAAAGAATGGTGTCTTTTCCCAAGGACCGGTGTCTCTTGACAACATGTTCAAAGCACACGAGACAAAGTTTTGCCATTCTTGCTTCTAAGGTGTATTCTGGCTGTACTTTGTCCAAGACAGATTGCTTTGTTCTTTTGGCAGTCCCTGGTATTTTCAATATTATTCCCCAGCACTATATCCAAATGGATGGATTCTTCTTCAGTCTTCTTTATTCAATGTCCAAATATCACCTGTATATGAGGCAATTGAAAATATCATGGCTTGGGTCTGGCTCACCTTAGTGCTCAAAGTAACATCCTTGCTTTTCAACACTATAAAGAAGTCTTGTACAGCATATTTACCCCGTACACTGAATTATTTGTTCTCTCGACTGCTGTTTCCATGAGCATTGATTGTGGATCCAAGTAAGACGAAATCCTTGACAACTTCAACCTTTCCCCTATTCATCGTGATGCTACCTATTGGTCCAGTTGTGAGGATTTTAGTCTTCCTTACATTGAGTTGTAATCCACACCAAAGGCTACAATCATTGATTAATCTTCATCAGCAAGTGCTTCTATTCCTCCAGCGTTTCAACAAGTGAGGTTATGTCATCTGAATACCGCAGGTTGTGAATAAGTCTTCCTCCAATCCTGATGCCACACTCTTCATACAATTCAGCTTCTCTGATGAGCAAATCCTCAGAAAAGCTGGATGATAGTGTGTCAGAAATTCTGTCTCTGACCTTGCTGTATGTTCTGACAAAAAACAGATGATAGTGTGTTAGAAATGCTGTATCTGACCAAATAATGTATGTTCCTTGCTTTACTCACATACCAAGTGTACTATTATTTTCTTAACATATTTTAATTGGTCATAAGTAGACTCAATTTTGAAGCTGAACATTGTCCTAAGCAATACTATCAGTGAAATCAAGTTTGACATTTCAATTCTACATTTTGATATGCCGTGTATACTCCAGTATAAGCTGACCTGAATATCAGCCAAGGCACCTAATTTTACTACAAAAACGGCATTTAAAATGTGCTGAAAACCTCGGCTTATACACGAGTATATGTGGTAAATTAAAATGAACACATCCATTGCTCTTAAAATAACAAAAGATAATTGCCTCTCTATCACCTACCACCATCTTACTTGCCATGAGGGATGTACAGACCACACTTTGTGGATTGCCTTTCTATACTGTAGTTCTTTGATTATCACAGAAGAAATTTAAATCTTCAGAAAGCAAAGGAGAGGTGGTACTAGCTAAATAAAGAAAAGCCAGGGTAGCAAGACGGATGTGATTAAGAAACGCAAGAGAACAGGAGGAGGCATAAATTCAAAGGTTTTAGACTAGAGATGAAAGAGCTCAGCTGATCCCTGGGGAGGAGGATGTACCCACGCTGGGTCAGGGTTTTCAGAGCCAGTGAGTAAGTGTTTGCTTGTGTTTAGAGAAGAATTTGGGGTTTTCCCTAGTTTGAGAGAAAAAAGGAAAATTGGAAGGAAGAACTGGAGAATGGGAGGGAGGGTGGGAGAGAGCAGAGAAAGCAAAACAGAACTGTATACATTCTTTCTGTTTCCACAGAACCAGAAGAACATCTTCCTTCAACGCCCAGTCTTTCCATTGACAGTTTTAGATTTTTTTCATGGAAATTAATGATGACGGTAGTGGTGGGGGAGAGGTGATGTCATCTTTATTGTGTTAGTAACCTGAATCAATCCAAAAGGAAAAAGCCATGGAGTTTGACTGATTTGCTGAACTCCAAACATTGTGTGTGTGTTTGTACCAAATATTTTTTTTCTGTAAAATTTTAATTTTAAAATAGATCTGTTAATTCTTAATATTATAATGTGACTGTCACTGTTTGGGGGCCATCAAGACTAGCTATTCAAATAACAGGCTTTTGAGAGAACTCTCCACTGAAAAATCATCTGTGTGAATTTGCATAAACTATTTTTTAAATCATTTATTGGAGGCGCTTACAGCTCTTATCACAATCCATACACATATCCATTTTCTCAGGCACTTCTGTACATATGTTGTCATCATCTTTTTCAAAACATTTTCCTTCTACTTTAGCCCCTGGCATCAACTCCTCCTGTGTACCCTTCCCTCCCTCATCCTCCCTCTCCCATGCCCTCTTGATCATTTATAAATTATTCTCTTTTTTTTAATCATGTCTTACACCGACTGCTGTCCCATTTCACCCACTTTTTCCACTGTTCATCCCCCTGGGATGGGGGCCTTACATCAATCATTGTGACCAGTTCCCCCTCTTCCCCCCAGCTCCAACCCTTATCCCCCTAGTATCACTGTTCCCCTTATTGGTCCTGAGGGGTTTATCTGTTCTGGATTCCCTGTGTTACAAGCTCTTTTCTGCTCTAGCCAGATTTGTAAGTTAGAATTGGGGTCATGGTAGCCGGGGGGGAAGGAAGCATTAAAGAACCAGAGAAAGATTGTGTGTTTCATCAGTACTATACTGTACCCTGACTGGCTCTTCTCTTCCTTGTGGCCATTCTGACAGAGGGTGTCCAATTGACAAAAGATGGGCTTTGGGTCTCCACTC
>NW_022111370.1:6966062-6975357 GCF_000313985.2 Echinops telfairi
TGCTTCTTCCATGTGGGCTTGGTTGCTTCACAGCTAGATGGTTGCTTGTTTATCTTCAAGTCTTTAAGACCCCAGACACTTTATCTTTTGATAGCCTGGCACCATCAGCTTTCTTCACCACATTTCATCCTCTGGGGTAGGGGTTGGGGGGTGCTCATGCAGTTGGAATTGGGGGCCAGCCCTGCTGATCTCTCTATTGGTTCCCTGGTTCATGCCTGTATGTTGCACGTTTTGGCATGGCAGGCTGAAGTCTGGTCCCTTTCTCCCTCTCCTGTGGAGATATAAACAACATCCTCCCCTTGGGTGGGTTAGTGCCTTGTTCCCCAGACACATCTCTCTCTCTCTCTGTCTTCTTTTTCCCTCCCTCATTATTTGGCTGCCATAAGTGTCCCTGGGTTGGGTTTGGCACCTGCCATAGTACCTGGACCTCACCCTGGGCATGTATGTATTTATTTAGTAGCTTTCCCCAAATGTCCCTTTTTGTATTTTTTTTCTTTTGCTTACCTCAGTGGACTCATGTTGTATGTGTCCTTTTGTGCTTGGCTTACTTCACTTAGCATAATTTCCTCCAGTTCCTCCCATGCAGCAGTGTATTTCATGCGCTCATCACTGCTTTTTAGGGATGTGTCGTACTCCATTGCATGTATGTGTGTGTACCAAATCTTAACTGGAGTTTTCAAAAGATGCATAGTGTTTGTGTTGCATTGGCTTTTTAGCAAAGCAAAACCAATTTAACAGAGAAAGAAAGAAAGAGAAAGAGAAAGAGAAAGTGTGTGTCTTATACTGTTGTAGAAGCCAGTAAGTTATCTGGTTCAAATCCATGAGTCAGATGTTCAGCTGAAGACTTTTTCTGACTCATGCAGCTGCAAAGGCTGGCAAACACAAGCAGATGGAGCAGGAAGACCGCAGACTGGTGGAAGCAGAGGTGGTGAATCCCAGCTCTGCAAGTCAGTGTCATGGCTGCACAATAGAATAAATCCAAGGCTGACAGGCATTATGACAGGCCACCAACAGCTCCCTTGGTCAGCAGGCAATATGGCAGGCCATTGGCTCAAGTCCATAAAACCAGAGGTTGAAGAGACAGATGCAGGATCCTGACCCACCGAGAAGGAGCAAGCCTTCTCACAGAGTCTTCTTAAATGGGAGTATGCCACGCTAAGAAAATTGCCTTTCCATTGCACAGGGCTGTGACCTTAGTAAGGAGGCTGCCTTCCTTTCTAAGATCACAGTCCTTTCAATATGTCACACCCCAGGGACTCCATCCTTTCTGCTGGGGAAGAGGCAGCAGATGGGCCTTGTCCAGAAACATAACCATTCTTATGAGGAAACAAGGAGGCCAGAAACTTCCCTGTGAACGGTCCTGTTCAAGGTGGCAGAGGGCAGTCCTGGGAAGGTGGAAGGTGCATCACATTCAAGTATTACAAAAGCGACCTTTGGAGTCATGAGAGCCAAGGATAAATCCCAAGTCACACACGTGTGAGCTCTTGAGCTCTTTGGGAAGCTAACTACCCCGCTCCCCCTAGCTGAGCCAATTTATCTGGTATGGCCTGGTGGTTTATGGAATAGTTTTATGTGTATTGTAAATCCCTATATCCCATACTTCCCTGATGCTCTTCTTCATTGTCCCACCCATCCTAACCCTTTCCTGGGATGCTCCAGGACTGTGCTAGCCATAGCCTTGCTGTTGCTGTCAACTGCTATGTAGCCAGTACTGAGTTATGACAAGTCCATGCACAACTGCAGGAAAGGCCACCTGGTCTGCTGCCTTTCCTATGGTTGGCTGGGGACCGGAAGTTGCTGCCCACAGGGTTTTCCTTGACTACTTTCTGAAGGAGATCTTGAGGCCTTCCCATCGAAATCAAGAAATGCCACTCAAGCCTATTTCGCATCAGAGCAACACACGAGCCTCCACTGATGGGTGATAGTTAGGCGTGAGACGCTCTGGCTGCAAATGGAAGGCACACAACGGGAATTATTTTAGTCTTCTTCCCCGAGGGACTCGGGCAGACGTCAGGGAACTTTCTCCCCAGCACTTCAGTCAGGTCTCGCTCGTGGTGGCTCTCCTGTTGTCATGATGCTCGACACAAAGCCCTGGGAGCAGAGGGGGTTATGCACTGGGATACTAATGCAAAGTCAGGATTTCCAAACCACCAGCCCTTCTGAGGGAGAATAATGAGACGTTTGACTCTTGTAAAGAGTTACCGTCTCAGAAACCCACCAGGGTAGTTCTACTTTTCCCTGGAAGGTCACTGTGAGTCAGGATCCACTTGACAGCAGGTTGGGGGTTTTGTTTTTGCTTTTTTTGTTAAGATGATGCCACCAATATTTTCAATACCAACAAGAACTTCCAGGGTGGACAGATTCCAGCAGCACTTCCTAAGACAGAAAGACCTGGCCTTGTAATTGTTTTTAGAAGAAAGAATCACAACAGAACATTGTGTGATAAAGTGCTGGATGAGCTGCCTCAGTTGGCAGACATTCAAAATAATTGTGGCCACAAGAATCGGCTCCAATCTCCCAACGATGGTGACGATGGTGCAGGGCGAGGACCGGGCAATTGTCCTCTCTCTGGCTCTTCGCAAGCCAGTGCCTACTTGAAGCCAACTAACAACAGCGACTTCAAATGCGTGTTTTCAAGCTCAGAACTCTAAGGCACACCTATACACAGAGTGAGCGAGACAGAAGGACCACAGGCTTCCTTATCACAGTGGTTTCGTGGCCCCAAAGCCGGAGGACCAGCTGACATCACAGGCCTGCACATAAGGCAAACATGCTGATGCCCTGAAAATAGAGAATCCCACGTTCCTGAAGCCTTCGCCCACTCCAGCGCTTCCCTCTCCCTCCAGACTCTCTTTCACGGCCGTCAGATCAATTCTGCAGCCTGTTTGAGAGCACTGATGAGGACCAGAGGGAGTAGCCCAGGCTGCTGGGCGCTCGCTAATGAGGAGGGGAGCTGCCGCTCAGCATGGGAAAGGGAGCACGCTTCAGCCTGCTCCCAATATGTTCTGCTGGAGGAAAAGAAAAAAAAAAGATCAGTTTTGCTCAGTTATGCAGGGGTTTTTTTCTTTTTAATATCCTCCAGTCACTTGAGCCCGAAAGTATAAATACAAGATTATGCCTGACATGGGTTTTTTCAATCAGCCTATTTTAATTGCATAAATGCTCTTCTTTGTCTTGGAGGGAAAATAGAATACACAGTTCATTGTAAAAAGGATGTCGCTTTGATGGGTATAATTAAGACTTTCTGTTCTAATGCGCCTCAGAAAGACCAGGAGCCAGATCGGACTGCTCCTTTCAGATTGCCTCCAAAAATCACAGAATCCTCACCCTAATCTGCAGCTTCATTTTCATAATAAATAAGTCATAAGGAAAGCAAAAAAGGGAAAAATCCACTTGCCTCACTATCATTTAATGTCCTTGCCCTGACTTCTAAGGTCCTTTATCTCCCCGCCCCCCTGTCTCCCCACCACGCCTCTCCCAGGACAAGGGAGAAACTTGGTGGGGTTAGGTGGTGAAGGAATCAGCATACTCCAGATTCTGGAAGCGTTTTTTGAGTTTTCTCGAAAATTCAAAGGGGCTACCGGGTTAGGAGTTTTTTCTTTGTAATGGATTGAATTGGGTGGCACCCCATACACACACAAATAGTAAATATAATAAATAGTACAGGAGGTGGGAAACTAAGAAGAAGAAGGCCCTAGGCAAGAAGAATTGACGCGGTGGCTGTGACGATGGGCTCAAACATAGCAAGCATTGCGAGGCTGGCAGAGAAGCCGGTGGGCCCTCCGCCTGTGGTGCATGGGGTCACTGTGAATCGGAACTGACTCATGGCACCTAGTAACAACAACAACCCCCCAAGCATGCTGAAGTCTTAGCCTTGCAGCAGTCCGTGTGATGGTATTTGGAGAAATAGGATTTCCCTTTGCAGGTGGTATCAGCTAAGGATACCAACCCCTCCTCCCCCACCCCAGAAGAGTGTTATCTCAACCCTATTCCCTCCTGGGTGGTATTTTATAAAAGAGAAGAGCACGTATGGAAATAGAACCACACACAGGGAGAAGGCAGCACATGGAGATTTGTCTGTAAGTCCAAGAGCCCCAGGCAATGCCCAGGATTCTAAAAGAGAAAAGATAAAGAAAGATCTTCCCTTATCGCTGACAGAGACAGTGAGAGCAGAGGCCTGCTGACTCTCTGGATTTCCATTGCTGGTCTCCCTAACTGTGAGACAATACATTTCTGTTCTTCAAAGCCGCCTACTTGATGGTACCCATTAAAACCAGCATGATGTGAAAATGGAGGATAACCACATCAGATCACAAAGAGGGTGATGACAACATCATTCCACCGCTGCAACAGCAGGGAGACTCAGCCAGGTTGACCCATAGCCTTAGCTATCACAGCCAATGCTGCTCTCACCTCTCGCCTTGGCAGGGGTACTGCCGGCCAAGTGTTTGTTGTTACTGTGAAGCATAGTCAGATAGGAGAATGTTACTATTGTCATCAGTACGCAATATCAGTAGCGATGAGTAGAGAAGGTATGTCTGTGTTATAGCAGCTCTAAGACAGGGCTTTGGTGTACTTAAAGGAGACCTGAGTTAGCTTTTACCCATTGAGGGAAAAAAAAGGCAGTCTGGATATTATTTAGACCTTGGCTCTTGGGTTTCAACAAGGAAAAAAGAGAATAACATTGTCCACCATTTTGTGGGAACAAGGTAGCCTGAGGGGCGGGGGCGCTCCGAATCTGGTGACCTGAACGCTATCTTGGCAAAGATGCCCGAGGGAAGGGGTGACTGCACCCAAGTTCCCCGCCCCTTCCCCGATCTGTGTGATTATTCTGTACATCAACATTTCCTGATCTCCTGCAACGCGGCCAGGTCTCAGGTTCTCGTCACCTCCCGTGACTGGGAGAGACCAAATTGGAAACCCACACGCAGGGGTTAGGATCAAACACGTTTGAGTTCCCATCCCCGCTCTGCTACTTAATAACTCGACCTCCACGAAGATGTCAGGCTAGCTCCCTGAGCCTCAGCATCTCCTTGGCAAATTGAGGGTGTAATACCAACCTCGTACTGTTGGAGGGAGGCTTGAATAAAATGATGTATGTTAACACTCTGGCAGATGTCAGTACCCCGATAAAATTGAATTTCCCTGATTTCCCCTTCTCCAGAGACATGGGAACTGTGACTCAAAAATCACCAGAAGGCAAGTCGAACAAAAACAGGGAGAGGGTGAAGTATCCCTGCAGACAGAGGTTGCCTGGCAACTGCCAGGGGGCAAGCACGCCACTGCTAACCCTGAGCAGACACCAGCCCAGGGAATCCTCACTTACACCCTGTGAAGCAGGTACAATGAGACAGGGTCCTCACACTCTGCAATGTTGACATGTGGTCTAGGTAATTCTCTGTTATCTGGTGCTGCTGTCTGCATTATAGGCTGGGTGGCAGCATCTACCTACTGCTTCTACCTACTAGATTCCAGCGTCTCCCTGTCTCCAGCTGTGACGGGCAAATTTGTCTACAGACGTTGACAAAGGTCCCCTGAGATGGCAAAAATCATTCCTGATTGAGAATTGCTGGTTTAGAGAGATCACATCAATAATTCAAGAGCACAAAGCCAGCCCAACCTGCATAAAACCAGTACATCCCCAACCCAGGTGGGCATTATTCATCAGACTGAAGAGCAGGCAAGCAAGCAGGCACTCTGCAGCAGAGACTGCTGGTGCTCCTCCCTGTGGCCCAGGTAAAGTCACTTTTGAGAAGAGTGGCAAAGAGTCTTCTTTGAAACCAAACTGCATTGGAGGATGTTTGGTTTTTATAACCTTTTAAACCACGAAGTGCAAGAGGGATGGAGATCTTGGATCGAGAAGTTTCTTTGCAGCTTGTAGGTTAGGCAGTAGGGGATACACTGTAGTAGTCATAGAAATTTTGACAGGCTCACACTCAGCTAGAAAACAGACACCCTTCGCACCCTTCAATGTTCATGGGCACATAAGGCACGTAAAACCTGGACACTGAATAAGGAAGGCTGAAGAAGAATGAATGTATTTGAATAGTGGTGCTCGAGAGGCATCAGGAAAGTATCACAGACAAACCAATCTGTCTTGGAAGAAGTAGGGCCAGAGTACTCCTGAGAGGCAAGGATGGAGGGACTTCGTCTTACATACTTTGGACGTGTTGTCAGGAGAGACCAGTCCCTGGAGAAGGACATCAAGTTTGGTAAAGGTTTGGTCATCAGGAGGTGCAGCAAAAAAGAGGAAAGCCTTGAAGGATATGGATGGACACAGTGGCTTCAGCCATGGGCTCAGGCAGAGGAACAATTGTGAGGACGACACAGGACTGTGCAGTGTTTCATTCTGTTGCGCATAGGGTCCCTATGGGTCAGAGCCAACTCGATGGTACCTAACAGCCACCACCTCCACAGCCTCACTTCCAGCTAGATATGGCCATGTGACACAGATCTGAGACATTAGTAATAAGGGTATCTCTGGAGATAGGTGGTTGAAATAAGGGCATATGTCTCCCCTCTCAACTCTGTTCCTTTCTTGGCCCTGATACTTGGGATATAGGTATCTGGTGAGCCATCTGAGACCAGGCAGACATATCCCATGAATAGAAGCAGACTGGGTCCTGCAATTTCAGAGAGCAGAAGCACGAGACCAGCCTGGGTGTTTACATGAACGAAGGCTCCATCTTGCTTTTAGCCACTGCCCAGTGGGTCTTTGGCAACTCGTCAGCGGAGGCAGCAGTCATTGTATTAAACCTCGGACCTTGCGGTTGGCAGCCCAACTACCATTAGCCCATAGATGCCTTCAGAAATAAGACCAGCGATGGTTGAAAGTGTAGGCGTTGGTCTAGAGAGGGCTGCATTTCAATGTCTACTCTTCTAGTTACAAATCTTGTGACTTTGGACAACTTGCACTTTATAAGGCCCATACTTTACCCCCAAACCCTGGTGGCACTGTGGGTCACAGGTTAGGCTGTTAACTACAAGGCCAGAGGCTCAAACACCCCCGCCATTCTGAGGGAGAAAGATGAGGATGTGCTTCTATAAAGATGTTCAGCCCTGGAAAGTCCAAGGATCAATTCTACTGTCTTATTGGGTCACTCTGAGATGAAATTGACTCAATAGTCATGGAGTTTTTTGTTCTGTTTTGGGTGTTGCTTTGTTTTTTTATATAGAATTCCACCCAAGCAATTAATCAGTGATTGAATCCCAAATGACGATGAAAAATGGGTAGAGAAATGTGAGCAAGGAGGTTGTCATAGTCACCAAATGTGGCTACAAGGCATGGCTTTTTCTTGGTTCTGGAGGCTCGGCATCCACATCCAGGTGCCGACGCCTGCTGTGCTCTTCCTCTGATTTCCGCTGGCAATCCTGGGTGGTCCATAGCTTGCAGATGGGTCCTCACATGGCCTCTTTCTTTGCCTGGGTGCAGCTTGGTAAATGTTCGGCTCTTTTTTTTACTCAGAAATGATTAGGGTTAGCACCCACCCTATTCTAGTGTGATCTCAGTAATGTGATACAAGCCCCATTTGCAAACAATGTCACATCCATAGGCACAGAGGCCAGGACTTCAATACATACTTTGAGGAGGACACAATTCAATCCCAGAAGCCTTCCTACTGTTTCTAAATTCTACCACATGGTAATGATGGTTCTCCCTCTCTCCCTGCTCTTGAGTGAATTCTGCATTTGGTGATCCTCTAGGAGTCGGTAGAACTGCTCCCTAGGGTTTTCCAGGCTGTAACTCAGAATGGCAGCAGATAACTTCATCCTTCTCCCATGGAGGGGCTGGTGGGTTTGAACCACTGACGTTGAGCAGGGACCGTGAATTATTTAATGTGGCCCTCCAAGTCCAAATATCGAACTCCTATCTAATGACTTTTCCCTGAATGGGCCTGGTAATAAGGTTGGGGGTAAGATACTGATGGCATTCACCTGTCAGTAATTGTGACTAGGACTCCCTGGCACACTGTGTTGGTCTGGGTAGACTAGAGAAACAAATTCATAAACACTCATATGTGTATAAGAGAGAACTGTATATCACAGAGCAATTGTATATTGAGAAAACATCCCAACCCAGTGCAGATCAAGTCCATAAGTCCGATATTAGCCCATATGTCCAATACCAATCTATAAATTTCTCTTCAGGCTCATGAAAAAGAAATGCAATGATGCAGAATGTAGGAAGATCGCAGGCCAGTGGGTGGAATGTCTTGTGATCCAGTGGCAGTGAAAGCATCTTAGGGCTGGGAAGGGACTCCACATGGTTCCTCCAACTCCAGGGCTCTAGCATAGCTCCATGTGTCTTGTCAGCAGGAAGACGAAGCAGAGAGTCTGTCTGTATCTGGCCTCCAGTGAGCTATTTATCTCCATGGCACCTCCAAATGAGGTCATCAAGCACTGACACAATTGACAGACTAGACTCCATCCCTTCGCAAGTTGACAGGAGATTATGTCACACATACCATCCTGCTGTGTATAAAATGAGCCCTCTAAGAAATAGGAGGCAGATCTCATTACCAACAAGATCCAGGAGTGGAGCACATCCTCTGGACCCCAAATCTCTGTGTATTTAACTTCCTGGATCCAGAAGAGAGGTTAAATAATAGTGGGGCACCAACAGAACCAGGAGCCAGAGCGTGGAACAAACCAATCTGTGTACCTTTGTGCAAGAGGCTGACTTGTCCAGTGGGGTGCTGCTGGGCATTTAATCGGGGATGCTGGGCTTGCTGATCCACGGAAGTGGAGCTGAGTGCCTTCAGACTGAGACTTGCTGGAGTAAGGTGCCTCTGAGCACCTTATTCAGGGAGCTGGATTTGCTGATGAATGGAGCTTGAGCTGAATGCTTTGAGATTGAGGCTCACAGTGAAGAGGTGAAATACCCTTTGGGTATTTATTAGCAGATCTGAAAGAACTTTGTACCACATTCTTATAAACAACTACCCTGAGCATTTCTCACTGGCATTACAACTTGTTAACTTCCTTAATAAACCCTTAACCATGAATTTTGCCTATGAGTTCTGTATAGCCATTGCGATGAATATTAGAATGTGGAGAGATAAATTAAAGAAAATTAACTAAGACCACACAACAGCCCAACTCATAACCAACTACACTACCATGATCCTCTGAACAATACAGAAGCACACACACACACACACACACACACACACACACACACATATGAGGTGCACTCCAGTGGAAGAAGGAAGGGAAAAAAGGAAGGAAGGACAAGGATGGGGGGAACCTCCCACAAAGTCTGATTTCCCTACCATCCTTTATCCAAAGGACCATG
>NW_022111370.1:6975716-6981181 GCF_000313985.2 Echinops telfairi
GCATCGCAGTGTTGTTTCTGTAATGACCTTAAGCCACAGCTGCAGAAAGTATGTATCATGTGATTTAGGAGACACACCTGAATTTAGACATAGAAACCTAGAAGGACGTGAAGAATTTGAACAGCCTTGAAGTTGGACTTCCCTCTGGCTGTGCAAATGGACACCTGGCATAGTCAGTCTTTGTAAAAGTAGCCTGGACACATGCATCTAAACAACCTCCGTGGCATCTGATCTTGAGGAGAAGATAAGATCGGAGGCTAGTCTCTCATGCTGGAGAGACAACAGAACACACTAGCTTTGCCATCACAGGTCCCCCGTATCATGAGACCAAGGAGAGAATGAGATCTATCAACCCTGTGTTTCTGCTTACTCCCTAATGACAGAGGCAAAGGATCTCCCTCTCTGCGCTGTCACTCCCTGAGGGGGGGCCTGGGACACGGGCTATGCGGGCCCTCGATGGAGTTGGAGTCATTGTCAAGCCTTCCTTCCAAGACCACTGGCTGCATTTTCATGGAGACTCGCATCATTCTGAGAAATGGTATGTGGGGGAGCAAGATAGTTAAGGCTTTGAATGCATGACTGTGTCTCTATTTTAATGACACAATTCAGATCTTTTGTTGGACATGGAATTTTCTGGCAGAAGTAATTTTGACTCCAAAACACGAGGTGGCACCTTTGTCGCCTAACTTCGGGTGTGGCTGCTGAGCCCAAAATTGTTCTGAACCTCTGTATATGTGCTCCCCACACCTCCTCCTTGGGAGATCTTAGATGTCTCTTGATGGCCTCAAAATTCAAAACTCACTGCCATTGCGTCTATGCCAACTCAGAGCAACGCTACGGGACCGAATAACTCTTCATGGGAGCAAAGATGCTTTTCAGGTGTGGGGTCTTCATGCTCGCTCTTTAAAATCCAAGAACATTTATTAGTCTCTTTCCATCATTTCCTCCTATGATAGGGTTTATGCCAACTTGGGCGGCCAACATTCCCCCGTGATAGATGTAACATAGTGATGGGATCATCTGTGAAGTAGCCAAGCAGTGAATCTGATCACAGTCGTGATATAATTGAATTGAAGCGCTGACAATGACTATTGAAAGTGCCAGGGACTGCTAAAAGGACAGACCCATCTGTCTTGGAGGAAGTACAGCCAAGGTGCTCCTTAGAGGGAAGGAGGGTGAGACTTTGTCTCACATACTGTGGACATGTTGTCAAGAGAGATCCGCTCCTGAAAAAGCACATCATACTTGGTAAGTGGAAGGGGCAGCAACAAAGGAGGAAGGCCTTCAAGAAGACTTGACACAAAGGCTGCAAAAGTGGACGGAAGCACAGGGACCACTGTGAGGATGAGGCAGGCTGCGGACTGGGCAGGTTTCGTCCTGTTTTCTGTTGGGCATCGGGTCGCTCTGGGTCAGAGCCAACTGGATGGCACACCTAACAACAATAGAGAAGGGAACCCAGACTAACACACTGGCCTCTTTTTTTTAGAAGTCTCCTTTTTCTAGAAATTGCTTCACTTACTTGATGGGCCTCCTGGGTTCATTTTCGTGTTTCCACCCTATCTCTGTTTTGTGTTTTTTCCTTTCACGTCTTTGTCCCTTTTTCCTGCTTTTTTGGAATATTTCTTCAATTTCACTTCTAACCATTCTATTGAATTTTTAATATTGAAGCCGTCATTTTTTCCCAGTGATGCTTACATTTTTTTATTAAGGTTCTCAATAATCTTTTTAAAATCCTTTCATAAAATCCTTTTCTTGGAAATAGAGGAAAGAACTAGAAGGCAAAGGACATTTATAGAGGTCTAAATACAAGCATTTATATATGTAAATATATTTATATATATAACGATAAGGAAATAGGTCTACATATATTTATATGTTTAGTATTATGGTTGCAGATGCACATTGGGCCTCTACTCAAGTACTACCTCAACACAGGAATACTTTGTTTTAATAGCCCAGCATTCTGTGATGCCCACCTTCCTGACATGATCACTGAAGGCATGAAGGGCTCATAAACAAATAAGGTGAAGAAAGCTGATGGTGCCTTGCTATCAAAAGCTATAGCATGTCGGGTCTTAAAGCCTTGTAGATAAACAGTGGCCATGTAGCTGAGAAGCAACCAAGCCCACATGGATGAAGCACACCAGCCTGTGTGATCATGAAGTGTTGATGGGATCAAGTATCGGGCATCAAAGACCACCCCCCAAAAAACCACATTGATGTGAGTGAGGGGGAGTGTGGAGTGAAGACCCAAAGCCCATCTGTAGACAATTGGACGTTCCCTTACAGAAGGGTGACAAGGAAGAGACAAGCCAGTCAGGGTGCAGTATAGCACTAATGAAACATACAACTTTCCTCTAATGCATCCTCCCCTCCCCTCCTACCCCCCATATCATGACCCCAATTCTACCTTACAAATCCGGCTGGACCAGAGCATGTACACTTGTACCGATAAGAGCTCTTAACACAGGGAATCCAGGACAGAACCAATAATGAAAGTAGGGATACCAGGAGGGTAAGGGGAAAGTGGGGGAGGGGAGGCTACTGATCACAATGATCTACACAAAACACCCTCCCTGAAGGATGGACAACAAAAAAGTGGGTGAAGTGGGCAGTCGGTGTTAAGACATAAAAAACAAATCAATAGTTTATAAATTATCAAGTGTTGGTGAAGGAGTGAGGGTGGGGGAAGGGAAAATGAGCTGATACCAAGGGCTCAAGTAGAAAGAAAATGTTTTGAAAATGATTATGGCAACCAACCTACAAATGTGCTTGACACAATGAATGGATGTATGGATTGTGATAAGAGCTGTAAGAGCACCCAATAAAATGATTTTTAAAACTCCCTTTCTTGATGAAAACGCTAAAGGAGAATAATATGAAAGAGAAAGTCCTTAGTATGCTTCAAGGCACATATGAAGTCAAAAGCTAACATTATACTTAATGGAGAAAGAATGAAAATGTTCTGCTTGCAAACAGCCTGAGACAAGGGTGGTTACTATGACCCTTTCTATTCAGTATTATACTAGAAGTCCTCACCAGAGTAATAAGAAAAGAAAAAGACACAAAAGTATCCAAAATGGAAAAGAAAAGGTAAAATAGCTCTAATCACTGATGATAATGATCCTCTGTAGAGAAAATGCCAAATCATCTACAGGAAGATGTCTAGAGCTAATAGAAAAAAATAGCAACTTTGCAGGCTACAAGGTCAACAAACAAAAATCAGTCAAGTTCATATAAATCAACAATGAGAATTTTGAAGAGGAAACTAAGAAAACATTTCCATTTGTAAGGCCATTTAATAGAATAAAATAAAACTACGGGCAAGAAGGACTTATAAAATGAAAACAATAAAACATTACAGAAGGGTATTGAAGGAGACTTAAGTACACAAAGTGATCTAAAGATTCAGCACACTCCCAATCGAAATTCCAGCAGCCTATTGTACAGACATAGAAAAATCTATCTTAAACTTTATATTGAATGGCCAGAGGCCCCATGTAGCTAAGATTAAGACGAGAGACAAACCCAAAGTGAAGGCATCACACATCTTGATTTTAAACCACACTCTACAGCTACAGTAATCAAAACAGCTTGGCACTAGTATTCGGACACATAGACCAATAGAATAGAATTTAAAGGTTCCAAACAAACCCGTACATCTATAGACAACTAATTTTGGCAAGGATGCTAAATCCATATGATGGAGAAAAGAGTGTCTTCAATAAATGGTGTTGGAAAAGAGGGGATTTCTATAAAAAGAAAAAATAAACAGGATTCAGGCCTCACACCATGCACAAACACAAATTCAAAATGGATTAAGACCCTAAATGGGTAAACTAAAACAATAAAAGCATTAGAAGAACAGGCAGCGGCAACACTGCCAGGCCTAGCTTTTAACGATATATAATAATAAAATTTCAACTCAATATAATAACAAAAGCACTGATAGCAAAAGACACAATAAGTGAATATTTAAACCTTTTGTTCAACAGACTCTACCAAAAAAGTAAAAGGCAAGCTAATAACAGAGAATAATTTAGGAAAGCATTAACCAGAGAATCATCTAATAAACAAAAAGTATTTAAAACTTAAAAAAGTAACACATAACAAAATGACCCAGTCATTTAATATGCATAGAACTTGAATATACATTCACTAAAGAAACCTTTTTAATGATTTTCTTTCTGGAGATCAAATGAGAAGGTGCTACATTGCAATCTAATTGCATCTGCAATAATCCACATTCCAATGCACTCGGCAAGGTAGAAAGGCCACTCCTATTCCTGGCCTATGCCGCATCTCTTTGGGGCATATGCCCAGCAAAGAGATTGCTGGGTTGTATGATAGTTCTATCCTCAGCTGTTTTAGGTATCGCGGTATCACTGGCCACAATGGTCAGTTGTACAAAGAAGACATTTAAATAGCCACCAAGCATATGAAAAGGTGCTCAGCATCATTAGCTCTCAGAAGGGTGCAGATCAAAACCACGATAAGAGATAGCTTTACTCCCACTAATGTGGATGCGTTAAACTGAGAGAGAGAACAATTGGCAAGGGTATGAGAAAAGTAGAGGCCTTATACACTGATGACTTCACAACAAATTATACATCCATTGTGAAAAACGGTGACAGTTTCTTAAAAAACTAAAAATAGAACAATCCAGCAATTCAACTCCAAAGTCTAGGCCCAAGAGACTTGACTGCAAAGGCCCCCCAAAAGACATGCATCAATGTTCATTGCAGTACTACTCACAATAGACAAAAGGTGGCGAGTATTGCTCTATTAGATGTCATCTAGTCCCTTCCAACTCATGTTAGACAGGGTTCTCTAGAGAAACAAAACCAGGACACTTGTGATTTTATAGATAGATGATAGATGGCTAGATAGACAGACAGACAGATAGATACAGCATGAAGGAATATAACAGCTAATTAGTCCACACAGAAGTACAGAGGGCTCAGTTCAACTCACTTTCATGAACAGTTAATATACTGGAAGTCCTTAAACTTACAAGGGCAACTGGGTCCAAGGTCAAGGAAGCAGACGGATGAGTCTTCTCTCAGGCAAGGCAGGCAGTCCAGCCACAGGCAGCAAACAGCATGGTGGGTCACCAACAGTCAATAGCTCAGGAGCTTAGTGAAGCAGGCCCAGATGGGAGGATGGGATATCAAACTCAAGCAATGCAAAACGTCAGGATCCACCAGCCTCAAGCTCAGGCAAGGTACACACCAGCAGCATGGTGAACTAGGTCTCAAAGGAACCTCAAGTTCTAGCAACATGATCCACAGGTTGGCTCTCCCACAGGTAGCATAGCTCACAAGTTGAGGAGCTTAGCGAAGCAGTGAAGCAGGCCCAGATGGGATATGGAACTCAAGCAATGCAAAATGTCAGGATCCACCAGCCTCAAGCTCAGGCAAGGTACACACCAGCAGCATGGTGAACAAGGTCTCAAAGGAACCTCA
>NW_022111370.1:6981281-6990123 GCF_000313985.2 Echinops telfairi
CCACACAGAAGTACAGAGGGCTCAGTTCAACTCACTTTCATGAACAGTTAATATACTGGAAGTCCTTAAACTTACAAGGGCAACTGGGTCCAAGGAAGCAGACGGATGAGTCTTCTCTCAGGCAAGGCAAGCAGTCCAGCCACAGGCAGCAAACAGCATGGTGGGTCACCAACAGTCAATAGCTCAGGAGCTTAGCGAAGCAGGCCCAGATGGGAGGATGGGATATCAAACTCAAGCAATGCAAAATGTCAGGATCCACCAGCCTCAAGCTCAGGCAAGGTACACACCAGCAGCATGGTGAACAAGGTCTCAAAGGAACCTCAAGTTCTAGCAACATGATCCACAGGTTGGCTCTCCCACAGGTAGCATAGCTCACAAGTTGAGGTGGAGGACTAGCGAAAGCAGCCTCATGCTGATTGGATCGCCGGCGTGGGGGTGGGGCAGGGCTTACCAAGCCATTTATTTCTATGTCCTCCAATCAAACTGTGACCTTATTAATCCCACAAATTCCTATTGGCCAGGTTGGCACAATAAACCTACCTATCACACTAACCCTATGTACTTCAGAACAGCACACCACCTGGTCCTGCACCATCCTCACAAGTGTTTTGATATTTGTGGCCATTGTTGCAGCCACTGAGTCAATCCATTTTGTGGAGCTTCCCCCTCTTCTTTGCTGTCTCTCCACTTTACCAAACATGGTGTCTTTTTTCGGGGACTGGTCTCTCCTGATAGCATGACCGTAGCACATGAGCGGAAGTCTTGCTATCCCTGCTTCTAAGGACCATTCTGGCTGTACTTCTTCCAAGACAGATGTATTTGTTCTTTTGGCAGGTTATAGTTCTTTCAATATCCTTGACCAGCACCATGCTTCAAATGCATCTATTCTTCTTCAGTCTTGCTTATTAAATGTCCAGACGTCACATGCATCCGAGGCAAGTGAAAATGCCACGGCTTATATCAGGCACACCTTCATCCTTAAGTGACAGCCATGCTCTTCAACACTTGAAAGAGGCCTTGTACAGCAGATTTTCTCAAGACAAAAATTGTTTGATTTCTTGCCTGCTATTTTTATGACCATTGATTGTCGACCCATACAAGACAAAATCCTTGACAACTTCAATGTTTTCTTCATGTATCATGATATTATCTATTGACACTTAACAACCACATCACCTTGATTGTTGTTCTTGTCATTAAGTGGCCTCAACTTTGCTGCAACTCATAGGGCCTGTGTTAGTCTGGGTAGAATACAAAAACAAATTCATAGACATACATATGTGTATAAGAAAGAGGTTTATATGCAAGAGCAATTGAACATTGAGAAAACATCTCATCCCAGTCCAGTGCAAATTCCTAAGTCTGATATTAGCCCATATGTCCAATACCAATTGATAAAGTCCTCTTCAGACTCATGAAACACATGCAATGATGCCGAATGCAGGACGATCACAAGCCAGTGGGTAGAAAGTCTTTGGATCCAGTGGCGTTGTAAGCATCTCAGTGCTGGCAGGGGTCTGTCTGTGGCTTCTCCGGATTCAGAGGTCTGGTTGCATCCATGTGGCTTCTCCAGCTCAGGGAACAAGGGTAATTCCATGTGTCTTGTCAGCTGCAATGCCTCCCAGGGAGTGGCAGAGAGAAATAGTGTCTCCTGTCTCCAAGAAGGAATTACCAGATTTTCCAGAATTCTCAGGAGAAGGCCATGCCCACACAGAAGTCTCATTGACTATCTCCAGATTGACTGCCTAGACTCCACCTCTACACTCTTAATCCTGAAATTTACACCAGATTAGGTTACTACCACAGGGACCCTATGTAGGACAGACCATTCCCCTGCTAGGTCCAGCACCACCCTCACAATTGTTACTATGTTTGAGTCTATTGTTGCAGACACTGCGGCAGTTCCTCCCCTTGACAATCTTCCTTTTCTTTGCTCGTGGTCCTCTACTTTTCCAAGCATTATGTCCTTCTATAAGGACCAGTCCCTCCTGATAACATGTCCAAAATATGTGAGTCAAAGTCTCCCCATCCTCTCTTCTAAGGAACATTCTGACTACACTTCTTCCAAGACAGATTTGTTTGTTCTTAACTAAACCACTATCCCAAACTATTAATTCTTCTTAGATCTGCACAACTTTCCCATGCTGATGAGGCAAATGAAAAATGCCGTGGCTTGGGTCAGGTACATCTTAGTTCCCAAAGTGACGTTGTTGTTGTTTAACACTCTGAAGAAGTCTTTTGGAGCAGATGTACACAATGCACTGTGCTGTCTAGTTTCTGAGCTGCTGTTTCCATGAGCTTTTCATTATGATTCCAGTAAAAAAAATCCTTGACCAGGGATTAGTTTTCCTATATATTTTTCAAGCAAGGCCTTTTGCTATGGGTTTGAATCAAGTTAGAAATCAGCAGGAAGAAGTATGTGAGTATCCAGAAGGATTTCCAGAATGGCTGTGAAATCAAGAACTAGACAAATCCTGTTAGGAGGAAAAGACTAAAGAGTGAGGCAGTTATGCTAAGACAAGGAGTTGGCAAGCCCTAATTGGGGATCAAGGGCTGTTTAATGAGGCACCATTTAGGACTGTGGATATACTTCTGTACTGGGACATCTATTGCATGGAGGTGTTCAAAGAGGGGTAAAAAGGTTGAACAATAAATACCAAGGAAACTCATCAGGTATCGGGCAGGGTGAACAGAACACAGAACGATCAAAGATTTCATCTTGCTTGGGTCCACAAACAGCCCTCATGGAAATGATCCTGAGCAGAGAGATCAAACAACACATTGCATTGGGTCAATCTGCTGCACAAAGTCTCAAGTGTTGAAAACATGGCAGTAACTTTGAGGACTAAGGTGTGGCTGAACCCAGTCATGATGTGTTCAGTTGCCTCGTATGCATGTGAAAGTTGGACATTGAATAAGGAAGACCAAAAGGGAACTGAGGCACTTGAATTGTGATGCTGGCTAAGCCAATTGAAAGTACCACGGCTGCCAAAAGAACAAAGAGATTTGTCTTGGAAGAAGTGCAGCCAGGGTGATCCTTCGGGACAAGGATGGTGACACTTTGTCTTACATGTTTTGGCCATGCTGTCAGGAGAAGCCAGTCCCTGGAATAAGACATCTTGCTTGGTAAAGCAGAAGGGCAGCGAAGAAGAGCCTTGACAAGGTGGATTGACACAGTGGCTCCAACAATGGGTTCACACATAAAATGATACTGTGAGTGGCACAGGACAAGGCAGTGTTTTGCTCTGTTGGTCAGAGGGTCACTATGCGTCAGAGCCAACTCAATGACATCTAACAACAACAGTGAATAAGGCAACACAGTGAACAAGGCAACAGCGAGTAAGGCACACTACAATCATGGGCTTCTATTTCCTCTCCACCGTTTAGCCAACCTAACATCGGCTTGCCAAAAGTGTTCTTAAAAGCTGGGCTTATAAGGTTTAAATCAGATGTTGCTTTAAAAGGTCCTATTAAATGTCAAGTGGGTTATTTAAAACGTAAACGATAAGTCTACTGTGCTGGATATGGTGGTATGTTATCAGGCAGTTTCTGGTGGACCCCAGATCACTCGAGTACAGCTATGAAAAGCCTGAAATATATATGACTAGATTAGATATGAACTCAGCCATAAAGATAATGGTGCATTTTCCAGGCTAGACCACAGAAGAATGCTGTGGGATCCCAGAAGCTAACAGAGCTGAAAGTGAAGGAAAACATGAATAAAGACACTTGGTCTCGGCAGTAAAAGACACTGACTAATCCCTGACATGAGATATGATAGATGGATTTGTTGGAAGATTTATATGCTTAATCCTGAGCTGAAGTAAACTATTCAACGATGTGCTGGCTGTGGTCTACCGAAGAATGGATGGAAACACAAAAACAGAAGCTTTGTTGCTTTCGAGTGGCTCCCACTTTAGAGGGACCTCATGTGTTACAGAATAGAACGGCTCAGTGGTTTGATTTTATGATCTATATAGTAATGATATGATGCAATCTCTTCAAACTTTCCTACCCTAAATTGAGTACAAAATAAGAAAAGCAAGAGGATTTGCTTCAGTAAAGTCATCAACAAAGTGCAGGCTCCCTACCTCTTCTCAACACCCCAGCCGCCACCACGTTTTATTGGTAGGTAACAATCTCTAGAAGGATACCTAAAAATCTTTCTCAATGCAGCTGCTGCTTTCTATGTAGAATCTTCTCTACAGGCTTGACGTGAAAAAGAGAGAGAGGAAAAGACAAGGAGGGAATGTGGAAGGGAATCCAATCATACGTACCAGACAGTATCTCTCAGAGTCTCCCAGACTCTTGAAATCTTCCTAAGATTGACACCTTAATCCTAGGACCCATAAAACCCCAGTTTCCCACCCCCTACCCCACTATTTCCAAAACCAGAGGAAAATTACATCCTACAATCATCTCTTACATTTTTTCATGGGTTGAAACAGTGTTCCCCATCATCCTGATCCACATGGGCCCAAGCCCTTCTTCAATTTCAACAGCCATGATAACGATGCCAATGGAACAGCCTATGGGTCAGACACATTATTGACTATTTGGTAGGGAGCCTGGAGGAGATGGAGAATGGGTTTACTCCCCCTGAAAGCAAGCAATCGTTGAATGGAAGGTGAGTTCCTTTTGAAATCTCCTTTGGCCATTTCCGCACCATGGAGTGTTCACTGTTCCCTTCCTTCCCTGCTGAGACACTTATTAACTCCCCTCTCTCTTTTCTCATGCCACTCCTTCCCACACGGAGAGTCTGGAATTCTTTTTCACTGTTGTAAAGGCCATCCTGCCTTCTCCATCCCTGGCCTCCCAACTCAACCCCAGGCAAAGGCACACGGCCCAACCCATCAGACAGGCCCCCCTTCCTGTTTCTTGAGGTTAGCTGCCCAAGCCGGAACCCACTGTGCCACCAGGGCTCCTCCATTCATGTTTTTTGGAGGATAATTTGCTACACAAAGGGCCAAGATTCATTCTAGTCAAGTGAGCCAGCATTCTGCCTCGCTAATATCCAGTCTTCATGGAGCCAGGCAAGTCACACATAAAAGGTACAACCAGACCAAGAAACCTGTCCTGTGTGCCACTCTCTCCATCTCTTAGCCTGTCTCATTTTGTGGGCTGCCTTCTCCTTTGCCCTCAGGCTCAGCCTACCAGTTCTCCTCATTCAAGTTCTTAGTCATCGGCGTCTTCTGTAGCCCAGATAGACACCAGTGGCCCAAGTGACTCAGCCTCGTGTCAGGGTCACGCATTACCACATGACAGTGGCAAAAACGCATGTTGTTTTCGTGTTGCTGGGTGCCGTCAAATGTGTTCTGACGCATAGCAACCCTATGTACAACAGGGCCAAACTTTGGCTGGGCCTGCACCGTCCTCACAGTCTCTGCTATACCTGAGCCTGGGGTTGCAGCCATTGTGCCCATCTGTCGCATTGAGGAGCTGCCTCGTTTTGGCAGACTTTCCAGTTTTGAGCCATGATGTCCTTTTCTATGGACGGGTTCCTCCTAAGACCATGTACAAAGACCATGAGACAAAGGCCCAGCAGCCTCGCTCCTATGGAACAACCTGGCCTTACTTCTTCTAAGCTAGAACAAGGCTCAATTCATCACGAATAGCTTAAAGAACCTTAAAGATGATCAGATTTACAGTCTAAACACACGCTTCTCAAATTGTTTTCTCCCCCTTCCTATCCTCTCCATTATTCTCATTACTCCCACATAAGTATTCCAGAATCTTTTTTTTTTAATTTAGTATCAATTTTTCTAAACATTTTCAGAGCCCAAAGTAGGTATCCTCCTAAAAAGGCGGTCGTGAAAGGTCATTGAATCCTGCCAGATAATTAATCTGCTTTTCAGTGAGCGCTCATTCAACTCATTGTACGTGAAAAGTTCTCCTGAAAGATGTATGCTAATGAACGGCTGAGCTCGTGAAAGACAACTTCCTCTAAAAAAACTTCCCTGGTAGAGCCTTGTACTCCCACGGGTCTAATAGAGTAGGTCTTTGGACTCCAAACTTCTCATTTCCCCAGTATGGAGGTGCTGAGGAGATCATTAAGCCTGCTGGAACTACCATGGAAAGTTCTAGTGCTGTCAGAAAATGAATCCGGGGCTGCAAGCAAAATCTCTGTTGTTGATTGCAGATAAGGGCAAGGGTAAACTTAGACCCAGGGTTTCATGAAACTTCAGGAAACACAATCCTCTTCTTCTAGAGTTTCTCATACCGAAACACAATGCTGTCCCCCAAGGAGTGGGGAAGAAGGGAGGAAGCTGAAGTTATAATGGGAGCTGGCAGGGAATTTAACTTGATCCTGTGTCTTTCAACATCTCCCCAGGCATATGGAGGGTTCTCACAACCTTTCCACCTGAGGCTTGTCTGTATTTTATTAAATGAAATGTATCCATCCTCTTGAGGAAGAATTGCTTTCCCGGCGACACACAGCTTGTGCTGTGTGCGAAGGCGAACCCCTTCCTCAGCCTTCTTCCTGCAGGGCTCCTTCATGAAGCAAAGAAACGGTGCAGAAAATATTGTGATTGGTGCTTTATTTGTGGGTTTGCTTGCTGCTTTGATTCACAGGGGATTTGAAGCAGCTGTGGTAATAAATAAATACACAAATAAAATAAAATAAGACCTACCACCACTAAATAGAAAATATAATTGAAAATGGAGGCCCAAGGGAAAATGTAAAGTAGAAGAAGAATTCAAAATGAGGGCAAAGGAACATTGAACTCAAACGTTGGCCCTAAAATTCACCACTGTCATCCTAGAAGCAGCTCCCCAAGTCAGGGCTGTGTAGTCATTTCTTCCAGTCGGTGCCTGATTTGCTCGCTGACTTTCCTTGCCAATTTCTTTTGCCATTTTGAGATGCCAGTGAATTCTCAGGAGTGCTCAACACCAAAACCAATCTCATTGCCATTGAGCAGATATCAACTCATTGCGACCCTATAGGGCAGGGTAGAACTGCCCCTGTGAGTTTCTGAGACTGTCACTGTTTACAGGCTTTGAACGCCTCACCTTTCTTCCAAGGTGCAGCTAGGGGTTTCAAACTGTTGACCTTTCAGATCACAGCCAGCGCATAACCACTACGCCACCAGAGCTCCTTCTCTGCGGTGGTAGCATACCCTGAATACTCCACTCGCTTGAAATTCTTGAGGTAAGCCACTTGCCCTCTGTCTACCTCAGCCTCTCCTCTGTAAACTGAGAGAGAAAATGAAGAATGTTATGATTTGATTTGTGTCTCTCCAAAAGCTATACTAAAGACTTGACCCCTGTACCTTTGGGAGCAAAGCTATCAATGTGAGGACTAAGGTATGTCTGACCCAAGCCATGGTATTTTAAATTGCATCATATGTTAGACATATAAGAAAAGCTGGAGAAGTGATGTGTTAGAATTATGATGTTGGCAAAGAATATTGACAGTACTAAAGACAAACAAATAAAACCAAGCTGTCGTGGAGGAAGTATAGCCAGAATGCTCCTTAGAAGCTCGGGTGCTAAACCTTTAGACACTCTCTCAGGAAAACCCCTTCCTGTGGAAGGGCACCATATTTAGGAAAGCAGATGTTCATCCAAACCCGAGAAGGCCCACAGGGAGATGTCACCGCAATAATGGGCTCAAGCTTAAAACTGGTGAAGATGGTATAAGACCAGCCAGTGTTTTGATTTGCTGTCCATAGGATTGCTGTGAGTCAGAGCCAACGTAAGGGCACTGTGGTAGTCACCTAATCTGGTGTCAGTTTAAGGATTAAGAGTGTAGGGGTGGAGTCTAGGCTGTCAATCTGGAGATAGCCAATGAGACTTGTGTGGGCATGTCCTTCTCCTGAGAATTCTGGGAAATCTGGTACTTCCTCCTTGGAGGCCGGAGACACCTCTCTCTCGCTCTGCTGACTTCCCTGGGAGATATTTCTGATGATACTACACATGGAACTACCCTAGTTCCCTGAGCCAGACAAGCCACATGGATGCAACCAGACCTCTGAATCCGGAGAAGCCTCAGACAGACCCCTGCCAGCACTGAGATGCTTACAACGCCCCTGAACCCAAAGGCTTTCTACCCACTGGCTTGTGATCATCCTGCATTTGGCTCCATTGCATGTGTTTCGTGAGTCTGAGGAGGACTTTATAGATTGGTATCAGACATATGAGCTAATAGCAGACTTACAGCCTTTTGGACTGGACTGGGTTAGGATGTTTTCTTAATGTACAATTACCCTTTATATAAAACTCTCTTTTATACACATATGAGTTTCTATGGATTTGTTTCTCTAGTCTACCCTGTCTAACACAGGCACCTAACTATAACAGCAGCATGCATTCTTCCCCTTGCACGTGCATATTGAAGCCACTGAAAATACCCTGGCTTGGATCAGGCACACGTTAGTTCTCAAAGTGACTTCTTTGCTTTGTGACACAAAGAGTTTTATTTCACAGCAAATTAGCCCAACACATCGTTTCCTTTCTTGACTGCTGCTTTCATGGGCATTCCATTTCATTTCAATTTTTTATTACTTTCAGTAGTCCTAGATTCCATATTCCAATTACTATCGGATATCTGCAGCTGTGTCTTCTGGTTGTGAGTGGTGCCACCTCAGACAATGAAGGTCCGGGGTGCTCTCGTCCATTTACATCATTGATTTTGTCTCTCGTTTTAGGAGGTCTCTCTGCCCCAGGCCTATTTTGAGTTCATTCCAACCCGAGGAGCTTAGCCGATAGCACCAGGTTAGACAATTTTCTGCTGTTGTCTTCCAGGTTAGCACTGGCAAATCTTTTTCACAAGTAGAGCCCCCGATCCTTCTTTCTAGTCTGTCTTAGTCTGAAAGTTCCACTGAAACCTGTCCAACATGGG
>NW_022111370.1:6991657-6993770 GCF_000313985.2 Echinops telfairi
AAACCAAATACATTAGCATGATCGTCACCAGTTTGTCAGAATAATACGTATCTTAATACAACCTGTAGGGCATTTATGTAGCAAGACCTTATTTATCTACCTACCAACCGCTCTCCAAACTTGGTGCAACTGTCTCCTGCTTCCTTAGACACCTTGTATTTTCTCGCTTAAGTCCTCAAGTTCTAGGTGCGTCTGAGGTAGAGCCCAATTCCCACAGAGCAATTGGGCCTTCCCTCGCTTTTTGCTAACCCTCTAAAACAGTGGTTCTCAACCTGCCTAATGCTGCGACCCTTTAATACAGTTCCTCGTGTTGTGGTGACCCCCACCATAAAATTATTTTCCTTGCTACTCCATAACTGTAATTTTACAACCCTCATCTTTTCAACATCACCTGGTAGGAAGTTCTGTTACTTCCCCCATTTTACAGGGGGGGAAACAGAACACAAAGATGTTGTGACCTAACCAGTCATACTGTAAGTTTTGAAGATGGAATGAGACCAGTCAATGTGACCCCATCAACCCCAATTGCAACCCCAATTGCAACCACTCCCTCTCTCCCTCAGAAATTTAAACATGGCTCCCATATCTCCTGCTCCCCAATAAACTCCCCCATTTCTTTTGAGCATAGGGAAACATGGTCTAGTGGACACAGAAGAGAAACTTGGATTTAATCTTCAGTTTTGTTCTCAAATGAGTCATTTAAATTCTCCTGCGAATCTAACTCACGCTGAGCATTAGGTGCCTTATCAAAGTAGCACAACCATGTCTGTCACGAGGCTATACATATGCATGTGATAAACACACGCATCCCTTCACGTGACGTGGAAGACAAGGGAACATTGACCAGCATTCCTAGTACATTTTGTGAATAGGCATTAGTCGATTTGACTCTGATGAGAGTTGCTTTGCAAGGTGTGGGCGGAGCTATGAGAATAGGAGTGACTTGTTAGTTGCCATCTAGGGGCGCTGACGTGGGGTGAATTTGCATAACAGAGCAACGTGCTGCCCAGTCTGTGCCTTCCTCCAGATCACCGGGAGGATGTCCCAATCCACCCAATTGACGGCGCCCCGTGTTTTCATTGACCTTCTACTTGATTGTGGTGGTTAGTGGGCGCCATGGAGTAACTTCTAATTCATAGCAGCCCCGTGAACAATCGAGCAGAAGCCTGTTCCGTCCTTACACATCCTCACACGCACTGCTATGTTTGAGCCCGTTGTTGCAAACACAGTGTCAATCCATCTCATTGAGATTCTTCTTTTTCTTTCTTTCTACTTTACTACACATGATATCCTTCTCCAGGGACTGGTCATTCCTGGTAGCACGTTCAAAGTATATAACCAAAGTCTTGCCACTGTTTCTAAGGGGGCATTCTTGCTATCCTTCTTCCATAAAGTTTTGTTCCTTCTGATGGAAGTACACGGTATGTTCAGTATTGGTCATCAGCATCATAATTCAAAGGCACCCGTTCAGCAGTCTTTTGATTCATTGACCCAGCTTTCATTGCATATAAGGCAATGGAAACATTTTTGTGGCTTAGGTCAGGCACACCTTAGTCCTCAAATTGACATTTTTTGCATTTGAACACTTTAAAGAACTCTTTTGACTGCGCATTTCCCCCTATGAAATACAGCACCTGGGTTCTACACTGTTTCTTCCATGGGCATTAATTGTGGATGACATAAAATGAAATCCTTGACATCAATATTGTCTTCATCTGATCACATTGCTTATGCCCTTTTATGATTGGTCTTTCCTAGAAGCATGGACTCTCATCACCTCTAAGGAACATGTTAGTGGTATTCTTCTAAGACAGATCTGTTTGCTCTTTGGGTAGTCAACAGTATATATACATTCTTATACGTCATGACCACTGAGGTATACATATCACATTAACAGTCTGCATTTACAGATAAGGGAATAGAGGTTTAGAGAGATGCAATAAAGTCAATTCTAAGACACACACACAGTCAGTAGCAAGGTCCAAACTTAAATCCAAGCTGATCAATTCAGATCTCTTTACTCAACAACACTGAAAGGTGTTAGGACATTATTGTTTTATCATAAAGCTGCACTCTTACTGCCAACAATATGTATATATATATATATGTATAT
>NW_022111370.1:6994717-6996234 GCF_000313985.2 Echinops telfairi
AGTTACAGTCTTGGAAACCCACAGGGGGTCACGATGAGTCAGCCTTGACCTGATGGCAAGAGAGCTCTTTCTTTCTAGTCTGGCATATTCTGGAAGTTCTGCTGAAACCCTCTCCACCTTGGGCCTTGTCCACCTGCTGGGAGGTGAAATATATTAGAGGCATCGCTTCCAGTATTGTAACACACACAAACTGTCACAGTATAACACACTAACAGACACATGGTAGGTCTATGTTTTAACCACTATTAAATTTATATTTAAAAGAGAAAGTGGGAGCTTTGTTACAGGGCCTAACCTGCTTCAGTGGTCTCAAATATGAAGAACTTGCTCAAACTGCAACCCTGAGTGTCTTGGGTGAGGGGTGGGAAGTTGGAGGAATTGAATTCCACAGAATTAAAGAGCTGTGAGTGAAAAAAGATGACTCCTCAATTATTCATGTAGATTATACATTTCTGTATCCACTAGTGTAGCTCGAACAGACCTAAGTGTTTATTTAAATCGGCTCACATTTTAGAGTTGTTACAATATCTACAATGCCTGCATCTTCCTAGATGAACATAATTATCCTATTTTCACAAGCTCTAATACGATTTCAATTGACGTCAGTAAGTTTTGATTGAATTTACTGCTGATTAGAGTTGATCGTCTCTTTGAACAACAAGAAATTATGTCTCATTCAGTTCGTTAGCAAGATTGGTGTGCAGTTTATGAGCCGTAGCACCGATGGTAATTATCAAGGATAATTGATTTCTAATGTGGACACATTAATTACACAGATATGGGAAAATTAAAATAGTGTACCCCAGCAATTATTAGTATGAAAAATAAACAAGCCGCAGACTGTGGGACATGAAAGTTCGCTTACCCGCTGCTAACTTCCTGTTCTACATCCCAAGGAAAACACACATGCCCATCATAGCGGGTGAGGGTGCAGGCATACCACAGAGACAGACCCTAAAAGGACCGGCTCGGTTGAGCAACTCCCAAGGGAAACCAAAAGTTGGCTGTCCTAAATGGAATGGTGGCCACCTCAAAATCTGTGTTGGAGTGCGAATCCTTCTATCGGTGGATGATGGTGTTATGGAAGAGCATTGAAAGTACCATGGACTGTCAGGCGAACAAACATGTCTATCTATATGGGAAGAAGTACAGCCGGACTTTCTGCTCCTCAGATGCAAGGATGGCTACACTTGGTCTCACATGCATGTTATCAGGAGGCGTCAGGCCCTGGAGAAAGGCATCATGCGTGGTAAAGTAGAAAGTGAGTGAAAAGGGGGAAGCCCCCACCCCCCAGGTCATGGATTGACATAGTGACTATAACAATGGGTTCGAATTGAACAATTGTGAAGATGGGGCGAGGCTGAGCAAGGTTGCCATGTGTTCTTCTGTTTTACCTAGGGTCACGATGAGTTGGAACTGACACAAGTGTCCCTAACAACAACCTATCTCTCTGCTGGCTTCTTAAACACTTAGCTACGAAGTGATTGGTCATTCTGACCTGCCTGAAAGAGGGAGAG
>NW_022111370.1:6998214-7000096 GCF_000313985.2 Echinops telfairi
CATACAGTTTAAAAGGGGAAGGCAGACACTTTCCAGGAAAACACCTACGTCACCATGGAAATCTAAGATTATGAAAAGGAAAGACAGGCTACGATGAGAGAGATTTCCAGGAACTGAAATAAGGGCCAGCTTATGTAGCTGTATCAGCTCTGTCCCATTGAACTCTTGGCGTTATGGTTAATGCTCTGCATCTATGCTGTCTGATACAAATGTGACTACTCAGATCTTAATATCAGGGCAACGTGGCCAGGGAATGGACCATGTTTCTTTGTATGTAATGCTAATTAAAGGGAAATTTCATTAGGTACATGTAGTCACTGGATTCTGATAAGGATTGTGGATTTTATTCTACAAGAAGTACTCAAACTGCTGAAGGTTTTGTAAAGTCAGGAATATCACATTCCCATGAAGATTACATCTTTGGAACCAGATGACTCACTCACAAGTTTCTCTTTCAAGTACCTGGGTCAGTAATCAGATAGTACCCAGATAGGAGTCATTGAGATCATAAGAGTAATGAGGTTTATTAGACTCACAATTCCCAGGATGAAGAGCTACATCATTCCATGATACAGGGTTTGTACCTGGGGACCATTGCAAACCCATTGCCAGCAAGTCGATTCCAACATGTAGCAATCCTATAGGGCAAAGGAGAATTTCTCCCATCGGGCTTCCTTGTCTGTAAGTCTTTACAGAAGTAGCTTCCTATTCTTGTAGAGAATGGTGGGTTGGAGTTACTGACTTTTTAATTAGACACTCAGCATTCAACCGCTATGCACCAAGGTTTCTCAAAAAGGTGACCACCCTGTGAATATGGCAAAGAGCATGGGATGAACTAGATTCCACGGGCTTCTGGGGGGTTAAGGATTTGAAATAATTCTTTAAAACCAGAGGTCTTCCACACTACCCTTAGTTGCTGGGTACCTGGCCCCCAATGCACTTAGGACAACGCACGGTGGTCCAGCTATGTAAGAAGCTCACATTACAGAGCACTGTGGGAAAGTGGGCTTAATCGGTTGCTCGGATAGGGGATGGACCCACCTGCAGTGGGGCATCAAAAGCAGGCCAAGGCAGCTTTTTAAGAAATGGTATCGCACAGGGTCACTCACTCCTTGGCAAAAATAGAAAAGGGAATTTGGCAGATGTCCTCATCAAGGCTGTCTCGTTTATCATGTTTGCTGATTAGCCATGTTCCTTTACTTCTGTCTATTCTTCTTATAAAGAGCGAATATAACCTGACAACAGAGAACTCAACTCTAGTGATTCCCAAATGCAACAAGGTGGACGAAGCAAGATGTTTCATAAGGTGCCATCACTCTTGATCCTCCAGGTCATGGATAGAAGACAAGAAAGATTTTTGCATTAGTCATGGATGCATTATTCTAGCCAAGGAAGAGCTGTGTTTTAACCTGGAGCTGCTTATCTGAGCCCTTAAGTGCACTGACATAATTGAGAGAATGAGCACTTGACTTCCTATGTAAGTTCAACTCCAGAAATCAAGTTTAATGTTTGATTTTGCTGAGAAGGGTCAAATGTGCTCTGAGCTATTGTTTTAACTGATCCGGTATTGATTCCTTGGTTCAGATTAGATGAGCTTCAATAGGATACAGTAACAGGAATCTGAATTTGAGAGGTAGGGCTACCCATCAGGACCACAATTTCTGCACTGAAATGAAGTGAGACTCTGTGGTGGGCTTCTAAAACAACAACAGTCTTAGAAGAAATACAACCAACATGCTCTTTTTAAAAAAATTATTTTATTGGGGGCTCGTACAATTCTCATCACAATCCATACATACATACATTGTGTCAAGCACATATGTACATTTGCTGCCCTCATCATTCTCAAAACATTTGCCCTCTACCTCAGCCCTTAATATCA
>NW_022111370.1:7001484-7002595 GCF_000313985.2 Echinops telfairi
TGCATATATTTATAGGTTTAGTATTAAAGCAGCAGGTGGACAAAGTGCTCTTTACAAGCAAGGTTAGTAAGACATTGTCCTGCTTATTTTAAACATATCATCAGGAAAGACGGAGGGTCAGCAAAATGAGGAGGAAAGCTCAAGGAGATGTATTGACACCGTCACTCAAAAAATAGGCTCAAACATCATGAAGATGGCACCGGACTGGTCAACATTTCATTCTGATAAATATTCGGTCACTATGAGTTAGAGCTGACTTGATGTCAACCATGTCAGGGCAAGTAGGGACTGGTCCCAAGACAGTTTTTCAAGGCAGAAACTTAGGCACTGGGGCCTAACCTGGGATTAGAAAAATGAAAGGACTTGAAGGTATGGAATATAAACTCTGAGAGGTTTGCTGCTAGACAAGAGAAAATGTAACTCAAGGTGGTGTGAGTTAGTAGGAAGCAGATTAGCTCAAGAAGCGTAAATCTGAGATGACTGTTGAGGGCGCTATGTTCCATTGGTTCCTGTAGCTCATTGTGACTGTCTTGAACACAGCCTTCACAGAGTCCTCATGAATGGCAACAGCTCCCATGTACCGAGAACTACAAGCTATTTCTAAGCATTGATACCTGTGTCACTGTTAGTTGCCATCCAGTCAGTAACCAACTTATGGTGACCTTATGTGTAACAGACCAAAAATGTTTCTCAGTCTTGTGCCGTCTTAATGATCATTACAATGAGGACCTGCTGCACATACATGTATTGATCTCATAACACATCCAAACACCAGCTGCCTTGGAGTTGACTGAATCTCAGAGACAGAAAAGAAAAATCAGCATGGATGCCATATGAGACTTTGAAATTGTCTCTCTAATGTGGAATGACTACAGCAAATGGGAAAACCAGTGAAGTAAGAAGAGTGATGGAAAGATTCCAAAGGGCAGCTCGAGAAGACAACGAGGAGCATACAAGGACGCGTGCAAAGGCCTGAAGTTAGAAAGCCAAAGGAGGGGAACACACTCAGCTTTGCTCAAGTTGAAACACTAAAGACAATACAGAGGTGGGGGGTGGGTGATATGGAGGAATAGGGAATTTTGGGAGTAGATAATGAAGACAGGAGGGAGAG
>NW_022111370.1:7005037-7006237 GCF_000313985.2 Echinops telfairi
CACAACCTTGTTTGCTGAAAGTGAAGACTTAAAGTGAAAACTTAAAGCACTTACTGGTGAAAATGAAAGATAACTTTGAGTAGAGATTACATCTCCACATTAAGAGGGGCGGGAGGTGTTCAGAGGCCACCCCCAGCGGGGGAAAAACCCTGGCTGGACCACATCCCACCCCCATATTGCCCTGGTGGAGGTGGAAACCAGGCTGAGGGAGGGGCGAGGACGTGAGGATGAGGTCTATGGTGGGCGGGCTCAGGCCCCATGGTGCTTGCCTGCACCCACAATTCCTGGGAGTACACTTCCTGGAGACATGGTGCCCATGGGGTGGTGGTGATGTGGGGGCCTGGGGCATCCTCACCCTCGGGGCTCACACCCCATGGGCTAGGGGTGGGGACGGGACCCCCTCCCCAATGTCCAGTGCCAGCCTTGTGGGCCCGAACAGACCCCTGCCTCCCTCGCCTTTCCAGCCTCCAAAGGAACCCCCAGGCACAGGGAACAAAGAACCTCCACCACTGACTCCCAGGATTGTGCTCTGGGCGCCTTTGCTATCAGCAGTGTCCCAGCGACACAGGGGAAGGCGTCGCTTTGCCAGCCTGGCCCACCGGTAGGTGTGAACATGGAGGTTCCCGCTGCCCAAGACCGCACGGTGGACAGGCCAGCTGCTGCTGGAGTCCCACCCTCGGACCCTCCCCACCACAAACAGGCCAGGGCTGTGTCCAATTTAACTGGTGTGTGTGTGTGTGTGTGTGTGTGTATGCATGTGTGTGTTGTGTATTATGTATGTGTGTGTGTGGTGTGCATGTGTGTGCGCGTGCATGTGCACTTGCTGGGCTGTAGCCAGCCCGGCCCACCTCCCACAGTGTATGTGGTATGTGTGCATATGCGTGTGTGTGTGTGGTGTGTAGGGGGTGTGTGTACGTGTGCGTGCATGTGCTTGCTGGGCTGTGGCCAGCCCGGCCCTCCTACCACAGTGGTTGTGGTGTGTGTGTGTGTGGGGGGTGTTATGTGTGCGCATGTATGTGTGCTTGCTGGTCTGTGGCCAGCCCGGCCCTCCTCCCACAGCTGCGAGGCCTGCACACCTTCCTCTGCACCTCCTTTTCTTTCCTGTTTCTTCTGAAGAGGAGGAAGCAAACAATCATGTCATTGTGTGCTCACCTCCATGATACAAGCGCTGAAGACAAATAGGTGCATAAGCAAATGTGG
>NW_022111370.1:7008188-7036493 GCF_000313985.2 Echinops telfairi
ATCTGTACCAGTGTACATCCTCTGGTCTAGCCAGACGCGCAAGGTAGAATTCATATCATGATAGTGTCTTCCCTGTTTTTCTAATGACTTTTTGCTTTCTTCATGAATGATATACTTGATACCCTCCCACACCTCATTGGGTCTTCTGTCATTAATGTTTCATGCATCGAATTTGTTTTTGAGATATTCCGAAAATTCAGGTGGGGTTCCCAAAATTCAGGTGGGATACACTCGGGTTGTATTTTGGCTCCCATAGACTTGTTTTTATTTTCTTCAATTTCAACCTGAATTTACATATGAGCGGTGGCAGTTACATAGTCTCCTTCACAAGAGTCCAATTGGAATGAAGATTCTTCACGTCAAAGAATATGATATGTGTTGGGGGCATACTGGTGAGTGAGCATAGCTGCCTCCCAAGAATGTGATAGTCTCCCCAGAGCCCTGGATTGGTGTAAGGGGGCTGTATAGAAATTGGATATCCCAAATTGGGAGGATAGAGACATGAAGTGCCTGGCTTACAAACTTTCATAGGTGGCGGAATATAGTGATAGGATTAGGGTGTAGGTGTTTAAATAATTACACAACATTTTTGTTTTGTTCACTTATAGAATGTTATGTTTAAATGAGGGTAGCGCACTTTTTAATTGTAAGCATTTTAGTTTTTATCCTGTTAGGTACAGATATGACTTTATTATTGTTTTGTTAAAAATTATGAATGGCTAAAGCATTGTATAGAAGTATCAAGTTGACAAGGGGTGGTCTGTGGCAGTTACCTAATCTCCTGTCTACTTTTGAAGGGGTGGAGTTGAGCCTGTCAGTCAGGTCACAGCTTGATGATCTCATTTGGAGGCACAAATGAAATGAATAGCTCACTGAAGGCCAGATACACACTCTGCGGTCTTCCTGCTGACAAGCCACATGGAGACTCCCTGATGGAGGCAGAGTCCTAGAACTGGAGAAGCCACATGGAGACCCATGCCAGTGCTGAGATGCTTCCACCATCACAGATCCACAAGATTTTCCATCCATTGGTCTGTGATCTTTCTTCCTACATTTGGGGTCGTTGCATGTGCTGTGTGAGCCTGAAGAAGAATTGATAGACTGGTAACAGACATATGGGCTAATATCAGTTTTATGGGCTTGACCTGGACTGGGCTGGGGTGTTTTCTTAATGTACAATTGCTCTTTGATATAAAATTCTCTATTACACACGTATGAGTGTCTATGAATTTGTTTCTCTAATCAACCCAGACTAACACATGAGCAATTGATTGTCTGTTCTATAATTGGCCCCTGGCCTGAATTTACCTGTTGCTATTGGGTTTTTCCATTGTCTCTTCCCACATGTGTAGTCAGTTTGATTTCTGTGTGTTCCATCTGGAGAAGTTCATGTGTATAGCCTTTTGTGTTGCTGAAAATGTATTTGAGATGAACAAGTTGGTCTTGCAAACTTCTATCATGCAATCTCCAGCTTCATTTCTATCACCAAGACCATATTTCCCAGCTACTGCACCTTCCTCTTTGTTTCCAACTTTTGCATTCCAATCACCGATAAATATCAGTGCATCTTGATTGCATGGCTTATCAATTTCAGACTAAAGACATTGGTAGAATTATTTTATTTTTTTCCTCACTAGTCTTTGTGGTTGGTGCACAAATTTGAATAATAATTGTATTCATCAGAATTCCTAACATAAGGATAGACATTATCCTATCACAGACAGCACTGTACTTCAAGATAGATCTTGTAATGTTCTTTTTGACAATGAGTGCAACGCCATTCCTCTTGATTGTGTCAATCCCAATGTAGTAAACCATTCAGAATTGCCAATATCAGTCTATTTCAGCTCACTAAAGCTTAGGATATCAAACATTCTGAGTTCCATTTCATTTTTGACAACTTCCAATTTTTCTAGATTCATACTTCACACATTCCAATTTCAATATATTAATTGATGTTTACAGCTGTTTCTTATCATTTTGAGTTGTGCCTCACCAGCAAATGAAGGTCCCAAGGGCTGTACTACATTCACTTCATGATAGTTGACTCTCCTTTGAGAGTGCCTTCCTACCTCCGGGGCTTGTCTTCTGGAACAATCTATGACAATATTATGCTTCTATTCATGAGGTTTACAAGAACTGATCATGTTCCAGTGCTATTCATAGAGTTTTCAGTAACGAATTCTTCAGAAATGACAGCCTATTCCTTCTTCATAGTCTGGTCTTAGTCTGGAAGCTCCATTGAAACCTGTTCACTTCGGGTGATTCTGTTGGCATTTAAAAACACCAGTGACATAACTTCCACAGTGCAACAAATGTGCAGACAAGTGGTAGACTTAGCATACTAGACAAGACATTGGTCTGAGGGTAGAACTCTGACCCAGGCTGTGCCAGTTACCAGACTTCTATACATATGTCATTTCAAGTTTGATTCAGTTAGAATCTTTCCTGGGCATTTTTTGCCTCTCTAGAGACCAAGCTGAGATAAAACCGAGCAAAGATGGGCTGGTGCCATGATATAAAGCTTGTGCAGCAATAGTAGTCAGGAATGCTGTCCAAATGCAAATAGAATAAAAATGAGAGGGAAAAGGGTACAGTATAGCACCGATGAAACATACAGCTTTCCTCTAGCTCTTTAGTGCTCTCCTCCACCCCCACCCCCCACTATCATGATCTCAATTCCGTCCTACAAATCTGGCTAGTACAGAACATGTACACAGCTACAGAAAAGAGTTTGAAACAAAGGGAACCCAGGACAGATAAATGCCTAGGACCAATAATGAGAAGAGAGATACCAGGAGGGAAAAGGGAAGGTGGTGGGAGAAAGGAGGAATTGATCACAAGGATCAACATATAATCCCCTCCCAGGGTGATGAACAACAGAAAAGTGGGCAAAGGGAGACAGCAGATAATATAAAATATGAAAACAATAATGTATAATTGATCAAGGGTTCATGAGGGAGGGAAGGTGGGGAAGGGAGAGAAAAAATGAGGAAGCTGATATCAAGGGCTCAAGTAGATAGAAAACGCTTTGAAAATGATATTGGTAATGTATGTACAAATGTACTTGACTCAATGGATGGATTGATGGATTGTGATAGGAGCTGTAAGAGCCCCCAATAAAAGTATCTAATTTAGAAAAATCAGAGGGAGAAGGAGTGACTCTTGGTAGAGTGTAAGTCTCTCAGACTTGCTCTACCTGCCTTGGAGCTGTGTGACCCCATGCATGGAAGAGTGGAACTGTCACGTATCATTTTGTAATGGCTGATCTTTCAGAAGTAGATCACTAGGCCTTTCTTCTGAAGTGTCTCAGGCGGGATTTGCACCATAATTTTGGTGAGCAAGAGAGCACATTAACCATTTGAAACTCACAAGGGGCACCATGACTCAAAATTGACTACCTAGTAACTGTTACCCAGGTCTGAACTTCAGCTTTCCTTTTGAATCTAAAAGTAACTTCAGCATAAACTGGCTCCAGTTGGACCCAAACCTTTTGCATCCAAAGGTTATGAGTACCAAAGGTCAGCCTTCTACTAGCATCCTCCAAGTCCACAGAGTGATGCAGAGCCTAGACGTGCACAGTGATGAAGTGCCAATGCTTTTGTCCCCTGAGAGTCTTTGATGCCAATGGTTAAAGTTCATAGGAATCATTCACTCACAGCCTCCAAACATTTGGGTGTTGATTTGAATGGCTGCCTTCAGAATTTAAGTTGCTCCATTGCCCTCACCACAACCCAGTAAGGGATCAGGCCATACCTTCATGTGCTTTTCATTAGCTGCCCACATTTTCAGAGCTACCCATTGTCCTTTGAACTCTGTCAACCAGATAACTACTCAATTTAAATGTTTGTCAATGGTATTTCTATAATTAAAAGAGCATAAATCATCTGGAATAACAAGGTGTAGAGGTGGCGATAGAGGTGGTGAATGAGTGGTATAAAGTATACATTGTCGTTCTGCATTTAACCAAAATGTGGCTTTTCTTTGGAGGTGAATTTCCTGCTAGTTAAATTATATTTTAACATCATTCTGGTTATATTAATTCAACAAAGTTTTGATGAATGCCTACTATACATAAACGCCAAATGCTGGGCATACAAAAGTAAAACATCACTGTCCTCAAGGAATCCCATCCAACTAGAAACTCAAACACAAGAGAAGACATTACTGAGAACTTCCTTCCTATTTTTTTTAACATTTGTATTGGCACATACAACTTATCGTACAACTCAATAGTTCAATCATATCAAGGAGAGTTGTAAAATTTTTACCACAATCAATTTTAGAACATTTTCTGCTGTCATGTACTCATAATTATTAGCTTCTCATTTCCCCCTGGCCTCTCCTGTCATAAGCCCAAGAAATTATTAATCCAGTTACTGTCTCTATAGATTTACCTATTCTGGATTTCCATGCAGAAACATGCACACACAAAAATTACCAACATTAACAAAGCAAAGCAGAGAAAAACCTCAATCAGAAAAAAGTAGAAAATATTAAAAATTACAACTTAATTTTTTGTAATGAAAAATAAGTTTCTTTTATTTAATGTATTGTGTTTTGATAGTTTTTTTATTAAATACTTTTATTGGGGGCTCTTACATCACTTATCACAATCCATACATTCATCCAGTATAGAGCAACTTTAAAATGTGTTAAAAGGGGGATTAAATGATAAGGTGTTAAATTTTGACCTAACTACCTCTGCCTGGTGCATTTGACCCAGGTCATCGTAGTTTTGATTGCCTCGTTTGTTTGTGAAAGCTGAACATTGAATTTTAAAAAAAAACAGAACAAGAAGCAATGCATGTGAATGGTGGTGCTGACGAAGTACCATGGCCTGCCAAAAGGAAAAACTGATCTGTCTCGCAAGAAGCACAGGCTTCGTCTCACATACTTTGGACACGTTGTCAGGAGAGACTATTCTTGGAGAAGACATCATGTTTGCTAAAGTCGAGGGGCAGCAATAAAGAGGGAGGTCCTCAAGGAGATGGATTGACACCATGGCTGCAACAATGGACTCAAAATAGGAGCCATTGTGAGAACGGCGCAGAACCAGGCAGTATTTTGTTCTGTGGTGCACAGGGTCTCCATGGGTTGGAACTAACTAGATGGCACCTAACGACAGTAACATGTGCCATAATCCACCTTCCATGGTATTCTGCATGACAGCAAGGCTATTATTCACAGCCCTGCTCCATAGTCAGAGGGAATTCACTTGGGCCTGGATCCCTGTATATTCTCCCTTCACTTTTAAAAAACTGAAACAACTTTTAAATGCGTCAAAATGGAAATCAAATAAGATGTTACATTGTAACCCAACCATAGCTACCATAATTGACTTGATAACGCTCTTGGTGATAGCAAGACTATTTACATCCCTCATCTATGGTCCGAGGGGTGTCACCAAAAGGCTTAATCTATGTGTGGACCCTGAAATGGTTTGGGGGCTTCCCCTGTCGTCCATTAACAAAAAACAAACTCACTGCCATAGAGAAAAACTAGTTGTTCTTAGATTGAGTCTAGAATTTAGTGTGCGTGCCAAATCCATTCGTATATCTATAGTTTCTATATGTTTCTGGTTCACCTTAGAGATATCATTGTCATTTTATGTTAGAGAACACTATCAATCATCTCCCTGTGGCATAATGTAATTTTATTGATAACGGCTTTTATTTAGCCAATGATACAGAATTTAAAACACAGTTGAGAAAAGGAAATTATAAAAATATAGGCTGGACATGATCCATATGAATTATTGACTAGTACAGGTTAAACTCATTGCTATTTTATGTTAGAAAACATCACGCATCCCTCTGGGGAATCAGGTAATTTAATTCTAATGATAGTGTCATTGACTGAGGCAATGGTATTGAATTTAAAAGTCCAGTGTAGTCCGATTTCAAAGCAAACTCTTAACCAGCTCAAGAGACTAAACTCTGGCATTCCCCCTTTGACGTCCATCACCCAATGGCATATTCCCTAACCCTCTTCCACTCCTCACACAGGAACACAAAATCTCAAAAATCCAGAAGGTTTTCTTTGGCCTTTTTTCCTTTTCAAAAGCAGGCCACCGGATTCTTCTACTCCGATTGTCTCCACTGAGATCTAGAAGCTCTAGGTAACGCTGCTAATATTTGTGATGCTGCAGGCATAGTTTCCCACTCCACAGCAGCATGAAACCCAGTAGAACAGAGTGATAGGCAGATGGTGAGGACAGAGTAGTCCCTGAAGAAGAGCATCATGTTTGGAGAAGCAGAGGGTCAGCGGAAAAGAGGAAGACCAACATGATGCATCAACACGGTAGATGAAACAATAGGCTCAAAGATTATAAAAATGGCACAAGTATAGGCTGTGTTTTGTTCTGTTGTGCTAAGTCAGATGACGCTCAACAATAACAATCTTATAAAAAGTACAAATCAGAGAGGATCAGTCCCCTGATCAAAGTCTTCCCATGACCCTCCATCACATTGCAAACAGAATCTAGCCCTCCCAAGCCCTCCAAAGCTATGAGTACTGTTTGCACCCTTTATGGATACCGCTTCTGGCTTTGGTACCTTCATTTCAGCGATACTGGTCTCCAGCTGTGTTGTGAATACTCCAAAGTTATGCTGACATTTGGACCTCAACCCTAGCTTATCCACCTACCAGAATGCTCTTGTCCAAGACCATTCCATGGCTCCCTCCTTCGCACCAGTCATGCGTCTCCTCAAATGTTACCTCCAGGACATACTGTCTGAAATAGCCCCACCTCTCCAAAGTTGGTGGTAGAATAATGAACATACCATGGACTGCCAGAAGAATGGAAAAAATCTATCTTGGAAAAATTACAGCCATAATGCACTTTACAAGAGAGAATGGCAGGACTTTGTCTCATGTGTATTGGACATGTTACCCAGAGAGACCAGTCCTGGGAGAAGGAAATCATGCTTTGGAAAGTAGAAAGTCTGCCCAAAAAAGAAGAAGAAGAAGGAAGAGTGTCAATGAGATGTGTTGACACACAACAAAACATTGGCCCAAACATAGCTATGACGGTGAGAAGGACCGGGACCGGGCAGGTTTTGTTCTGTTGTTCAGAGGGTTGCCGTGAGTCACATGGCAGTGGTGGTGAGAAATGACCCGAGTCCTGATAGCACAGTGCCTATTGACCATAAGCTCAGGAGCGGAGCCTAAGAGCTGCTCCACAGGAGAACGGTGTGGCCACCTGCTTCCATAAAGTTTTATCACTTCAGAAACCTTATGGAGCAGTTCCATAGGGTCCCATAGGGTCACTGTGAATCAGCATGGATTCAAAGGTAGTGTGTTTTGACTTGTGCATCAGAATAATGGAGAAAACCATGTGCAATGCAGAGCTCACACTCAGAGTTGGAAGTCCCTTGACTGGCTTTCTGACCTTGTGGGACGTTCATAACTTCTTTAGAGGTCAGTTTCTTCATGTATTAAATAGTCTCAGACAACAATAATTGTGAGACAGGCAAGAGCCTAGGCATTGTTTCCTTCTGTTGTACATTGTGTGTATGGGGGTGGGGGGGCAGTCACTGAGTCAGAACTGACTTGGTAAGACCTAACAAAATTTATGAACACCACTCACCTCACTCTGAGAGTCAAATAAAATAACGTGTGTAAAATTCTTAGTCCAGTGCCTGATCCTTGTTGTTGTTGTTGCTCTTAGTTGACATCGAGTCAGTTACAACTGAGTGTGAACCCTGTGGACAACGGGACATTGCCCTGCCCTGGGCCATCCTCACAATTGTTCTGCTAGAGCCCATTGTGGCAATCACTGGGTCGATACATCTAGTTGGAGGCCTTCCTCTTTCTCATAGACCTTCTACTTTACCAAGAACTTGATGTCCTTTTCCAGGGACTGGTCCCTCCTGATACCATGCCCTTAGTATGTGAGACAAAATCTTGCTATCCTTGCTTCTATACAGCAAATATTCAATATATGTGAGCAATTATACATCCGCCCAGAAATAAAAATAACTAACTACCGTACCGAGGTAGACCTTGGAGATTTGTAAACCAAAGAATTAGATACAGAGAAGAAATGGTAAGAGAAATTTTATTCCTCTCGTCTAGCAAAAAGAGACTCCAGGGGAGTAGAAACTGTGAGGTATAAACAGCTTTGAGATAACAATATAAATTAATCAAGGGAATTATACTTCCTTTCAAAAGATTTAGACTAAAGAGCAATGGCCTGAAGCTATATAAGGGGAAATTTGGGTTAGATAAAGCAAGATGAGAATGTTCTCTGTAGAGAAAGTAATTAGGAAATGAAAGAGATTCCCTGGAGTTGAGACTGAGGAGTCCTTCCTGGCAGTAATCAAGGAGAAATCAGGAGAAGAGGAGGAGGCACGGGATGACGGTGGAATGCCTGTCCGTGGAAAAAGATGGACGCCACATGGTTATTCCGTCTCCTTTTAAAAGATCCATCAAGCAATCAATCTATCAGCAATTATTTATGGTCCTGGGTACTCGGGAGGAGCCCTGGTAGTATAGTTAGTTGTAAGTTGGGCTGCTAACCACAAGTTCAAAACCACCAGTAGATCTGAGAGAGAAAACTGAGGCTTTCTGATCTGATAAAGATTTATAGTCGTGAAAATCACTCTGAATTGGGGTCAACTCAGTGGCAGTTGGGCTGGGTTTTTATTGGGGGTGGGATCTTGATGTGCCATGAGGTCTTGGGAAGGGGGCAGAATGACAGGGCATGCACACTGACCTTAGGAAGTTTGCAATCTAGTAAGAGAAAACGTATTTCTCAGAGACAGAGGGTGAGAGTGTAGGGCAAAAGCAGGGTGGCTAGCACCATCTAGCCAGTAGGATTCAGTTCCTCTTAGACACCACTCAAGTTTTACTTTCCCTCTTGAAAAAAATAAATAAGAAATGTACACCCGACAGAATAGACTGCATGCACTAGGATGAGAAATTGATATGTTGAGTTTATGACAAAGCCTTTTTTTCAGATCAGATTTACTGATCAGATAGAGTCTGGTGGAACCTCCAAAGTGATGTTCCTTAGTCACCTGTGGGCACAGAAGTGAGTTCACACCATTGGCACAAATGTCAGCCCCAAATGAGACAGGTCTACAAGGCAAATAACAATGCTAGGGAGGTAAACACACCTTAGAACCATCAGCCATTGGAGAGCTAAAGGGAGGCCTTTGCCCCAGGACAAAGTTGGAAGGAAGCTTTAGAAAATGAGAAGGAACGGCAACAGAAACCACAGGGAAGAAGCAGAACGAGTGTTGATACAAGGTGGGGAGTGCAATCAATGATTGCAATCAATGATTGGCACAGTCAACCTTCATCTAATTCACAATAAAAACGTTTTAAAAGAAAATAGAACTCTAAAAACAAAGAATGTAATCTGGAATCATTGAGAAAATATGTGTGAGTTAGCAAGCTGTGGTTCTCTGTGAGAAGTGTCTGGGGTCTTGCAACACAACTTTAGGGCACTTGGATGAATGAGGTAGACGCTGCTCTGGAATGTATTAAACTTCAGAAGCCCAGGAAAGCTTGTTTATCCCTCTGATCCTGATGATTTATGACAGTCTTAATCAGCAAGAAGTATTTGCAAGAATTCATCCAATTCCAAATGAAAGCAAAATTTATGTGTGGTTGGGTGGATTGGTTTTTCTGTTTCTACAGACTGTTTCATTTCCAGCCTTCATTTAGAGGCTGAGGCTGATTTATCCCCTCGGGAAAGTGCCACCCCTCAGACTTCAAACAAAGGTGTATGTGAGATGTTGTAAAGCTATAGCATAAGCTTGGTGGTTCCACCATCCATTGTACCCATGCCACTGCCCAGAATGGCCTTTAAGGAAACACTGGCCCCAAATCCAAGATCAAGTACAAAGCCATTTTTGCATGCTAAATGGAACAGGATTTGGAATTTCCCAAGGGAGGGGAGACAAAGGTGGGAAGATGAAGCAAGAGAAGCCATAGCTGACCTCCTCTGGCTTCCCTATTGCCACAGGACAAGGGTCAGATATGCCTTGCTCCTCCATCCCTCTTTATCTACTCTGACACCAACCATTCCTGCCAACAAGGCATTCTACTTCTATGCTGGATTCAAGAATTCATTTTTGTGGCCACAGAAATCTCACAAATAATATAATTATGGGGCTTATGGAATTTGAATTTTGAATTTATGTCAAAAGTTTAAAAGTCCAGTTGGGGGGGATCAATTCTTAGGAGCACCCAGCTGTACTTCTTCCAAGGCAAACCTGTTTGTTCTTTTGGCTAGTCCATAGTACCTTCAACAATCTTCGCCATCACCACAATTCAAACACACTGATTCTTGGGTCTTCCTTATTCATGCCTGGCCTTCACATGCATAAGAAGTAACTGAAAATACCCTGGCTTGGACCAGGCACACTTTAGTCCACAGAATGACATGAGAGAGTTGTTCAACACTTTAAAGAGATATTCAGCACACACCATTGCTGAAGTTAAACTGGATGCATAAGCAAATGTGGTGAAGAAAACTGATGGTGCCCAGCTATTAAAAGATATAGTATCTTGGGTCTTAAAGGCTTCAAGTTAAACAAGCGGCCATCTAGCAGGAAAACAACAAAGCCCACATGGATGAAGCACACCAGCCTGTGTGACCATGAGGTGTCAACAGGATAAGGTGTCAAAAGACCCAAAACAAACAAGTATGCACCCCCTCACAGAACGGTCACTAGGAAAGAATGAAACAGCCAGGGTGTAGCATAACACCGGCCGAACACACAGCATTCCTCTCGTTCTTTAATGCTTCACCCCCGCCCCACTATCATGACCTCAGTTCTACCTTACAAATCCGGCTAGACAGGAGCATATACACTGGTACCGATAAGAGCACTCAATACATGGAATTCAAGACAGATAAACCCCTCAGGAACAGTAATAGGCGTAGTGATACCATGAGGGTAGGGGGAAGGTGAGAGGAGAAGGGGGAGGTATGGGGAACCAACGACAATGATCAACATATAACTCCCACACACACCCATCCCCAGGGAGACAAACAACAGTAACATGGGAAAAAGGAGGCAGCAGGTGGTATAAGATATGGAAATAATAATAATTTATAACTTATCAGGGTCAGTGAATGTGGAAAGATAGGAGAGGGAGGGTGAAAAAAGGAGCTGATGCCAAGGGTTCAAACTATTTTGAAAATGATGATGGCAACATATGTACAAATATGCTTGGTACAATCGTTGTATGGATTGTTAAAAGAGTTGTAAGAGCCCCTAATAAAATAATCTGTTGAAATAAAAAAAATTTTTAAGAGGTGTCATGCGACGGATTTAGCCAATGCAATGTGCGAGACTTAGGAGCCACTGTGCTGCGTTTGTTTTTTATTTTAACTGATGTCTCTCCACTGATTTGTATGATGCCGGACACAAGGATGAATGAGCCAATCCATCTGTCAACCAATCACAGTTTCAGGACAATTGTTAATAGCCTCTCCATTTTCTGGGGTTACAGAAGAATGAGGTTCTCTTCTGGTTGGCACATACATCTTCATCTCCATGACCAATGAAGAACAAACCAAGAGCAAACTGACTTCCACTGAGTCGATTCGAACCCTAGAAGGGCAGGGTAGAACTGCCCCTGTGGGTTTCAGACACTGGAACACTATAGAAAGTTAGAACGTCGCATCTTTCTAGGAACTGGAAACAGGGAATCCAGGACGGATGATCCCTTCAGTACCAGTGGTGAGAGTGGCGATACTGGGATGGTAGAGGGAGGGTGATTTGGAAAGGGGGAACCAATTACAAGGATCTACATGTGACCTCCTCCCTGGGGGACGGACAACAGAAAAGTGGGTGAAGGGAGATGTCAGACAGGGCAAGATATGACAAAATAATAATTTATAAATTACCAAGGGTTCATGAGGGAGGGGGGAGGAGGGAGCGAGGGGGAAAAATGAGGAGCTGATGCCAGGGGCTTAAGTGGAGAGCAAATGTTTTGAGACTGATGAGGGCAATGAATGTACAAATGTGCTTTACACAATGGATGTATGGATTGTGATAAGTGTTGTATGAGCACCTAATAAAATGATTTTAAAAATAAAATAAAAAAGAAAGTCGCATCTTTCTCTTAAGGAAAGGGAGGTACTTGCCCAAGGACAAAGTGGGAAGGAAGGTTTGGGAAAGGAGGAGGCACGGGAAAGTTTCTGAAGTATCCCCAGGCAGACGTCTGTGAGCGCTGAGAGATGGAGCATTGAGAGGAAGTTTGCTTTGCGGTCATGCGCTGATCCTGGTCTTAGGCTGGATCACCCCCCAAGCCTGTGTCAAGAATGGAAGTTAGCAGTGGGTCACGTGATCGCCCCTGGCCCGGCTCCAGCTTTCCCATCTGATAGAGGAACACGGTTGGGGGAAAACAGAGGAGCTGTCAGCAGAAAAGCAGGACTGTAGGTCATGTTCATATTCTTGATGCAGGAGGCTCTGAGCCTATTCATGAGAAGTGAACCAGCACCCCAAACAGGACAGGTCAGATTGAGGCCAGACGCCATGATTTCCCAGCTCCTTATCTTTCCTCTTCTCTTCCTCGCATCTCCCTGGCCCGCAAGCAACAGCCAGGCCTCATGGCCTTGATTTCATTCATCATCGGAAAGTCCTGGAGACGGGGGCTGATGCATCCGTGTGCTAGGGACTCTGCATGCAGGGAGAAAGGGGTTTCCTCAGGGTCACAGGAAGCCTGTTTTCTAAATGACAGGCTCCTGCCAGAAATCAGCCTTCTTCAAAGTGCCTGTCAGTTAGCAAAGGGTCCAGAGGTTCCACAGAGAAGCCCAGGAATGGTGCTGGCTCCAAGTGGCTTCTACCCTGTTTCCCGAAAATAAGACAGTGTCTTATATTATTTTTTGCTCCCAAAGATGTGCTATGCCTTATTTTCAGGGGATGTCTTATTTTTCCATGAAGAAGAATACAGTATATATTTATTGTTTATTGTTTTATTAAAAGAGACCTCGCACTTCCTGTCTGCTCCAGCTGCGCTGCGGCCAACAGTGAGCTGCGTGGAGGCACCCGCTGCTACAGTCCAGAGTCCAGAGTTATGGTAGCTTGAGGGGGGCGGGATTACTTTCAGGGAGGTCTTATTTTCCGGGGGATGCCTTACATTTCAGCGAGAGGCAAAACTGTAAGTTGGTCTTATTTTCGGGAGATGTCTTACTTTTGGGGAAATAGGGTAGGTGGACAGAACACTGTTGCTGTTAGGTGGGTGTTGTCGAGCAGGTTCCTGTGTACAACAGAATAAAACACTGCTCAGTCTCACGACATCCTCACAACTGTTGTCATATTGGAGCTCATTGTTGCTGTCACTGTGTCAATCCCCCTCATTGAAGGCCTTTTGAGCTGATCTTCTTTACCAAGCATTTCCAGGGATCAGTCTCTCCTGAGGACATGAGACAAAGTCTCACCATCCTTGCTTTCAAGGAGCATTCTGAACATACTTCTTTAAAGACAAATGTGTTTGTTCTTCTGGAAATCCATGTTATATTTAATATTCTTTGCCAGCACCATAATTCAAATACATAAACTTTTCTTGGATCTTCCTTATTTGTTGTCCAGCTTTTACATGCCTGTGAGGCCATTGGGGGGAAGACAGTGACTTTAGTGGGCATACTTTATTCCTCAATGTGACAACCTGGCACTTCCACACTTTAGAGAGGTCTTGTGCAGCAGATTTGTCCAATGCCATACAAATTTTAATTTCTTGAGTACAGCTTCCATGAGGATTGCCTGTGGATCCAAAACTGGGTGAAATATTATTCCATCATAAAAAGGAATGATATCCTTCTACAAACCTTGAAAACATTGCCCTACGTGAAAAACGCCAGATACAAAAGGATAAATATCATATGATCTAATTCCATGAAACATCTGGAATAGACAAATACATAATGACAGAAAGAAGATTAGAAGTTACCACGGGTTCACAGAAGAAAGCAATGGCAAGCTTTTGCTTAATGAGAACAACGTTTCTGTTCGGGGTGATGAATCCAGAAACAAAGAAGAGCGATGATTAAATAACGTGATTGTCATGAATGCCACTGGATTGTACCCTGGAAATTATTAATATGGGAGACTTAACTCTTGTTGTTGTTCGGTGCCACCGAGTTGGTTCTAACCCATAGTTTCTTAGGCACAAGGGAATGAATCACTGCCCAGTCCTGCTGCATCTTCACTATTGTGCCTACGCTTGAGGACATTGCTGCTGACTCTATCTCCTTGGCTGTCCTGGGAAAGTTGTCGATAAATTACTGCCCTGGGCTTCTGAAATACCTCTGCTGGTGACAAAGAGTATTTGATCAAGATGAAAGACTTCTTAAACCATAACCCTTCTGATCAGGAACCGTGTCAGTGATTCCTCAAACTCACCGTGTGGCATGATCACTAGATGTAAGGTTTGTGAACTCAAGAAGCATAAAATGCCCTCGCTTAATAGGTGCAACCTGTATCAACTACCTTGTATTTTTCCTCTCAAACCCAGTCCTAAAACATACATAATCCTGGGAAAGTTGAAGGTCCCCAAGTCTCAGTGTGCTCATTTACAAACTGGAGACAAGGATCCCTCCAGGACAAATGCCCAAGGAGTGGGGAAAGGTGCATTGAACCACTTTGTATGCAGATGACTCAAACTTGTAAAAACTTCTGTGAGAGAAATGAAATGTTTGTTCCTTTCTTTTTCCTTTCTCTGACTTAACCTGGAACTATGAGCTCGGTATGGAAAGACTGCTCCAAGATGACTCTAAGTGGGGCATGATGTTTTGGCATGTCTACCTTTTGATTCGGTTGTAGAGCATCAATAACCCACAACTAGTCATATGATCAGTAAGCAAATGTCACCAACATGACAGAAGGTGCCAATTAAAAAATGTAATTTATCAAGGAGACATGCTAAAAGACTCTGGAACTGTGTGCAAAGGGATCATTGTGTTATTCAGATCTACACTTTTTACTGGTAAATTTATGTCAATAAGATGACATCCATTCATTCTCATTAGGTATAATGAGTTCATCCAACTCAACTAATAATGTGGAACATCTGTCAGGGCGACCTTCCAACGTGCTCTTTTCGATGATGTCACTGAGCTCAATGATTTGTGCTGTTTCAAGTGCGCCGAGGGGTCAAGGTCAGCTGGCTAATTGGCACACAATAGACCCACCTCTGATAGGGTATTGTGGCCTGAGTGGTGTTGACAAAGCCACATTGCCCAAAGTGTATTCTAAAGAAGTCTGGTTCATTGGTATATTAAAAGAAATGAAGAAACTAAGAGAGGACAAAGTGGTAGAGAGAGAGAAAGGGAATGTGAGTTCGTTCAGGGAGAAAAACTGGGAAGAACCAAGGAAGAGGAAGCAGGAAAGGAAGAAGAAAAAGGAAGGAACATCCAGGATCCTTCCATGGTCCATGAATGTGGAACTGCTATCCCTGTCTTGGTCACTGTATTAGTCTGAGTCTGGGTACTTTGGAGAAACAAATCCACAGCAACTCATGGATAAGAGAGAGTTTTATGTAAAGAAAATGTGCATCATGAAAACATCACAACCCAGTGCTGCCCAAGCCCACAAGTCCAACATTAACCCTTTAACCCAACACCAGTCCACAAAGTCCTCCACCTCACAAAACAGAGGCAATGATGCCGACTGCAGGAGGAAGGCTGAGTCAGTAAACGAATAAGCATCTCAGCACTAGCAGGGGTCTCCACATGGCTGCTCCAGCACCCAGGGCTGCATCGGGATAGGTCCATGCGGTTTCTCCTTGGGGATGTCTTGTAGGATGTCAATCTTGCAAGCTGAAGCAGGGAGCTGCTAAGGCAGCTGCATCCTGGTGCAACCATCACAAAGCAAGAGACCCTAGAACTAGAAAGGGGAGGCTCACCACCCATTTATCCCTCCACCTTTCAATTAGCCCCACATGTGATTATCAGCCAGGCTGGCACAATTAACTAACTCAGTCACTCTCTTTGAACCCATTGTTTCAGTCACTATGTCTAACCATCTTGTTGAATAGCTTTCTCTTTTTGGATGACCCACAACCTTGCCATGCATGAAACCATTCTCCAGGGACTGGTCCCTCCCAAATACATATCTAGAATATGTGAGTCTCAGCACCCTCGCTTCTAAGGAACATTCTTGCTGTATTTCTTCCAACACAGATTTTGTTTTGTTTTGTTTTCTGGCCCTTTATGGTATACTTAATATTCTTTGCTAACACCATATTTCAAAGACATCAATATTTCTTTAGGTTTCTTTACTCTTTGACCAACATTTGCATGCCTATGACATTTGAAAGACCTTGGGTGAGGTCCACCTAAGTGATACTGTAACTTACTGTAGTTAGTCTAACTTATGCCTATTTTCCTTTCTCCCCATATCGGTCTCTTTGTGTTTTTATAATATTCTGTATTGCTCAGAAGCAAACATATTGTATGCAGATGTCAGGAAAACTCTGAGAGTCCTGTCTTATTTGTTTCTCTTGTTTGATCTTGTCCAAAAAGCAAATTCCTGGGTCTTAGGCTGTGTTCTCTAAGGAAGCAAAACTACTGAAGTTTATCTATTTATATATAGAAAGAGGTTTATATCAAAGAAATGGCTCACATAGCTTTAGAAGCAGACAAGTTCCAAGTCCATGGATCGAATGTCCATCTGGACACTTCTCTTAACTCGAATGGCTGCAGAGGATGAGATTCAGAGATCAGCAGATCATGCTGCAGCAGTCAATTAATCCAAGGTTTGTAGGTAAGAAGGCAGGCTGCGGATGACGCTCAGGATCAGCAGGTAATATCAGAAGCTATTAGATCAAGTCCAAAGAACTAGATAGAGGTGGATGAGCCACATGCAAGATCCAGACCCAACAAAAATCAAGAAGGGTTTTCCACATGGTTCATTCATGTTAGAAGCAGGCCACACCACCAAGGAAACACCCTTTCAACTTTGGATCAGGGTGTGGATCTGAGTAAGGGTGTTGCCCCTTAAATTAATCCGAATGTTCAGAGCTAGGTAGTCTGTTTTCATGGCAAGAGTCGGAAGACTGGCATTCTGTGGAAATAATAATCCCCTAGGGGAATATTTGTGTTCACTTCTCATTGAACATGACTCAGGTCAATGCTCTTGGTTCAGACTTCCACAAAGCCCTGCATTGATCTCCTATTAGCTACGTCAGGTATCCCAAGGAAAATGTTGTACAATGTGGATTGATTGCCACTCATTGACTCCTCAGTGACCATGCACAGCCAGGATGGATGTGCCTTTTCAGGAATCAGAGTAAGTTGGTTCCAATGTTCATTTCTTGGGTGTAACTCCTAGGTGGGGGACAAGTGGAAATGAAGCTATACACCACATCTGTGGGCAGAGCTGAGGTTAAACTGGGTTGTCTTAAGAAGTATCAGATAGCAAGTCCTAGAAATAGAAACAACAGGAAAGTCAAAAGATTCTAAGCTCATACGTCCAAGGAACAAGAACAAAAGGCATGCTGGGAGAAAGGGAATAGGACCAAGGCATTGCTGAGACACAGCGGGCATAGTGAGTTAGAGAGTGAGCTTTGCTTCAAGCCCCATGATGACAACAAAGGTCTACATAAGGAGAAATAAGTGTGGAAGCCCACACTCAGGCTGGTGAAGATTGGAATCACTCTTGCTATTATAGCCTAGAAGACGAAGAGTCACTTGCTCCTGGAAGCCCACTGAACAGAAGCTTCCCTCTCACCACTACTCCAGCGCTTTAATTTTCAATGTGGCTTCTGAAATGTACATCTATTTCCCCCTAAGACCTGGGGCTCACAATCTCTCCTTCCTACCAAACTTACTCTCTAACCAGGACTTTGCTTCTGCCTCCATTATGAAAACCGGTCCCATGTCAAAGGGAACATACTGTGAATAAGACCAAGACTATTGCCTCCTTTCCGGATTGCAATATCCGTGTAGGCTAGAACTGGGGGACCAGGAGAGGAACCCCAATTAGATAGCCATGGGTATACTCTGTAAGTCTTTCCGAGTTCTCAGCTGTGGCTTGCTCATCTGATCCCCTACTTTTGTCCCCAGCAGGAGTCTTTGGACCTGAATTAAGGCAGCTCTGTTTTCCTTTGGTCCTTGGGTGGCACACATGGTTTGAGCAAAACAGAAGAGAACAGAAATCTGCTGCATGGTTTAAAATCAGGAAAGGTGTGTGTCAGGGTTGTATCCTATCAGTACACATATTCAATCTGTATGCTGAGCAAATCATCCCAGAAGCTGGACTATATAAAGAAGCAGACAGCATCAGGATTGGAGAAGGCACTTTTCTTGCTGAAAGTCAAGACGTGAAGCACGTACTAATGAAGAGTAAGGATATGGATTATAGCTCAACGTAAGGAAAACAAAAATATTCACAATGGGATGCATAGATTGCATCATTGCATCATGATAAAAGGAGAAATGATTGAAATTGTCAAGGATTCCATGCTGCTTGGATCCAGTATCTGTGCTCATGGAAGCAGGAGTCAAGATTAAAAAGGACTCATTGTATTGGGTAAATGATATTTCCCATCACCTCATATATATGTGAAAGTTGAACATTGATTACGGAAGGCTGAAGAAGAACCAATGTATATGAATTATAGTGTTGGGGAAGAATGTGGAAGGTATCATGGAGCGCCAGGTGAACAAACAAATCTCTCTTGGAAGTACAAGCAGGAGGGTAATTGTCAAAAATTTGTAGTTGAAAAAATTGTTTCTGTTCGGTGACATTGAAGTCAGTTCTGATTCACAGTGGCACTGTGTACCACATAACCAAATACTACCCATCCTTTGCCATCCTCACAATCATTGCTATGAATGAGACCATTGTTGCAGCCACTGTGTCATTCTATCTCACTCAGGGTCTTCCTCCTTTTCATGAGCATTCTACTTTACCAAGCATGATGTCCTCTCCTGGGACTGGTCTCTCCCGATAACATGGTCAAAGTACATGAGATAAAGTCTCGCCCTTATTTAATCTAAATCAGGGGCTTTCACTGCTTGAAAAGATTTATTTGATAAGCAGTGAGATGTTAGCACAAATACATAAAGGAAACCAGGGACCATGCACACAATCCCCATTAATTTTCTAGAGACACTATTTTCTTTCTCTAAGAGAATTCAGATAATCCAGATGCCTTCCAAAAATCAAGGTTCTACTGCAGTTGACCAAATGTCAACACCATCCAACTTTCCTCATCATTGGGGTAAATTTTTATGATTGGTGGAACTTTATGTCTGAATTAAAGTATATTTGTAAATTTATATATTTCCAACCACTAAATTCTAATAAAGTTCATATATATAAAGATATAGGTAATAAGTGACAATAATAATGAGAACTAATGTATTGTATCATCTAGTTTTAAATATGAGCCAAAGCATGATGTATTCAATCACCTCCCATGCATGTGAAAGTTGGACATTGAATCAGGAAGACTGAAGAAGAATCCCTGCATTTGAATGTGGTGCTGGTACAGTATTGAAAGTACCACGGTCTGCCAAAAAGAAGAAACAAATCTGCCCTGAAAGAAGTACAGCCAGGAAAGCTCCTCAGGAGCAAGGATGGTGAAACTTCATCCTCACAGACTTTAGGCTCTGTCAGGAAAGGCCAGTCCCTGGAAAAGGACATAATGTTTGGTCAATTCAAAGGGTGGTGAAAAAGAAGATGCTGCTAAAGGAGATGGATTGACACAATGGCTGTAACAATCAGCTCAGATATAGCAGCAATTGTGAGGATTCTACAGGAATAAGAAGTGCTTCTTATCGTCTATAGGCTCGCTGTGTGTCAGACCAACCAACTTCATAGCACCTAACAACAACATACTGGGAGGAAGGTGCCCTGATGGTGTGGTGGGTTAAGCAGTCGGCTGCTAACCACAAAGTCAGCAGTTTAACCAGCCGGATAAGGCTGTTTGCAGCCTTGGAAACCATAAGCAGCAGCAGTTCTCTGTCTAGAGCAGTGGTTCTCAACCTGTGGTTGCGACCCCTTTGGGGGTTGAATGACCCTTTCACAGGGGTCGCCTAAGACCATCAGAAAACACATATTTCCGATGGTCTTAGGAATCAAGACACCGCTCCTCTATCTGTCTTTTGGCGGGTCCGCCCTCACGCAGATACACCCACATATGAGTACCTGGTGTGATGACATCATAGTATCAACCCCATCACATACACCCCATACAAATATAGGTATATGTGACAGGGTTGGCATAATAATGTACTTAGGCAGACAAGTCACACATATGTAGAGAGCAGCTACTGTGCAGAAAGCAGCTGCTGTGTTGAAAGCAGCTACTCTGTTAAAAGCAACTACTGTGTTGAAAGCAGCAGTATTGGAGGTAAAAGGCACTTCAAGAATTATAATTACTAGGTGAATGTAAAATCATGTACTGTAAAATCATCAACTACTGCAAAAAATATATATCTGTACCATGGGAACTTAATCTGCTTGCTGATTGGTCTTTTTATATTCATCTGTGGTTGTGTTCAATATGTAACAATGAAAATACACCCTGCATATCAGATATTTACATTACAATTCATAACAGTAGCAAAATTACAGTTATGAAGTAGCAACAGAAATAATTTTATGATTGGGGGTCACCACCACATGAGGAACTGTTTTAAAGGGTCATGGCATTAGGAAGGTTGAGAACCACTGGTCTATAGAGTTGCTATGAGTTAGAATTGATTCTATGGCAGTGAGTTATACTGGAAGGAAAAATGCGGAGCTGCTAAGTGAATGCTTAGAGATTCTAACCTGCATAGTCATAAAGACGTGGCAAATCTGCTCCCAGAGAGATTAAAGCCCGCAAACCCTATAGAGCCAATAGGAGTTGAGACTGACTAGATGGCATCTAATAAGAACAATGCACTGGGGAGATGTTTACTGACCTGCCAGTCTTCCGGGGAGTCAAAAATAAAACTAACTGCAAATATTCTTATTGCTGTGTCCAACATGTGATGTGCTTCTTTGGAGGTCAACACTAACTCCAAGAGTAGACTGTAGCCTCTTCGTCATTGTGCCTCAGACCCCAGCAGCTGGCGACCCAATCTCTGCTCTACCCTCTTTACAAGAAATTCAACTGCAAGCTTCACTCTGCTCCCTTGATGCCCTCCCCTCTGGAGGAGCATGCAAGCAGAGGTATAACCCCGCGACAATGATGAGGACTCTGAACCTTGAACTACCTGAGCCGGTGATGAGGACTGATTGGAGCGCACTGTGCAAGCTGTTAAGTTCCTAAAACGGTGAAGGGCTGCCATTCTTCTGCTTATTTTCCTATATATGGACAGCCTTCACATTATGTTTTTCAGATAACATATCTGAAACCGAATCTCTTCTGAATTCACAAAGAGGGGCTCGCTGGTATGGCCTGCATCAAAAGAGAGAACAGCAGCTCGAGTTGCCGTATTGCTTTTGGCAACACAAAGCACTTCCCATTGCATTAGCTCAGGTGATCCTGGGCAACAGGGTCTGTTTTTATTCTGGGTTTTGTATGATGGAGATAAACAGTGAGAGGTTAAGAGACTGGCCCAGGATAGCACAGGTGGGAAGTAACTGAATTATGTTTTAACTCTAGCATTCAAATTCTAAATCCATATTCTTCCCACTCCATCAAAAACCTTCTCCAAGCAGGAAATAGTGCATTCAGCTCTTGGCAACATAATCTTCTGTAAAGAAAGATAAAGAAATATTTGGCCAACAGTTAACTAAGAGATGCTTGATATTCATTCTTGAATACCAGCCAGTACCATCTTGTTTCTTCCACATATAAAACACACTATCCAAGTCAGGAGTACAGTAATTGAGTCTGGTTTAAAGCTACTCATTAATGCATGCATTCACCCTCCATGTATTGATCCATCCTTTCATCCATCCATGAAATCAACAAATTAACTGAACATTATGGGAGTCTTTGGGGACACATAATGACCTGGTGAGAAACTCAATTTGTCTCAGATTTCTAAATAACCAGGAGGTCATTGGAAACAGAGGATTAATTGCTAATAGTGGTTGCTTCATGGATATCACATCCTTCGGATCAGAACGTGGAAATGTTAGATGCTTTCAAACTGTTAGCACATGGAACGTAGCTGTTAGAACTTATGTTGTAGCAAAGCATCAGTCTTACCCCTGTTAGAAGTGAAAGGAGGGTTCTATTGAAAGGTAGAGAGATTTGTGAACCCAAAGACATACGTCTGCCATTCAGGGCACTATAGAACTAACTGTAAGTGAGCAAAGATTGTATTGTTATTGGATGTGGTTCACAAAGGGCTATGTGCTCACAGCACAAGAGGACACATGGCAGAAAGGGGGTTCATTAAATTAATTTCTTTCTTTGTCATTTCTGCTTTATAACATCCCAGGGCATGTTGGCTTCAGCAGTCTTCCTGAATCAAGCCACACAAACACTCTACCATCTTTTAACAAGCAATCCTTTGCACAAACTGAAATCTTGACCTTTGCTTCTTTTGAGTTACAAGCAGTTAAACTTTTATAAGAAGTTGAATTGTCTCTTCAGAGCAGCAGAAGCACAGTGTTCAGACGAAGCAGTGGTGTGATCCAAAATGGAGTTTGATTTTGATCTGGGGTGGGCATTTCTGTCTTGCCAAGGGTCCTGATTCACTTTCACACTCACAAAAAGAAGTCGATAGTATGCAAGAAAAAAAATTGTCTCACTAACTTGAGAAAGCTGTGTAGTTGTTAGGAGAAGATTCCAAATTCTAATGTGTTTTTATAGAGACCCTTCTATTAAGTCTTAGGTAGGACAAAGGCAAAGCATGCGGATGAAAGAGTCCATAAGGTGTCATAGGGTGTCCAATGAATTCATGGCCAAGTGGTTGATTATAGCAGATGAAAAGCAACAGAAGTTTTCAAAATCATGATTGGCTGCTGATCAATTCATCACTGTAGCAGGAGGGACTATGGGAGTGAGAAATGGACCATGATTGGGATACAAGTGCTATTTCAAATTAGAAAAGTTTACAGGATTGACTTTGGGGCCCTCCAGCCACTTTGGTCAGGACATGACTCCTCCTCATCAGGGATCCTTGATATTCCAATTTGCATTAAGGATATACCCAGGCAAGTGTCTGAGTGGAGACTGTCCCTCCCTGTGCTGGCTAAGGGAGTCCTAGTGACCTACTTTCAAACACCATACCTGAAGGCAGAACTTTTTAGATCACCCTTCAACGGTCTGCAAGAACTCAATGAAGGTGGAATTTATGCCAAGACTCACTATAAATCATTTAAGGCTCATCATTCTTGTAGTCTTGACAGTCACTATAGCCTGCCAAGACTCACAATAAAACGTAGCCTGGCACAAACCAAATGCTTAGAATTTAAGCTCTAATACACCAGGCAGAGTAGGTGACTCTTCCATGTTCCCATGCCACTTTGTGCCAAGGGCAAGGGACTTAGAAAGGGAACCTACCTTTCCCTTACTCCCGGCCAGATATGATTAGTTAAGTAGAATGGGAGTTTTTGCTACCTGGAATATCCATTATCACCATCAGGGGAACCCCAAGGTCTCCTGCCTATGTATTTTTATGTCACAAAGCTCACATGGCTTATTACATGGACAAACATCAGGTCTGGGGGTAGAAGGCCCCTCTCTTCCTGAGCCCTATTGCCAAGTTGATGAGTCAGATACTCCCATCACATGTGTTTGTGTGTAAAGGGGCTGCCTGGCTGTTTTATGAAACAGAAAGCATCTTGTTCAGGCTATTTTCAGAAACCATGGACAAAAGGCCAAAACTAATTTGAGGACCTGAGTGTCACTGTTATTATCATCAACAACCTTTTTGTCCCAATTACTTCAGTCCTATGCATTTAATGGGTGCCCACGTGAAGTATCATTATGTTTAAGATCATAGAACATGATTCAGATATTGGTTATTAGAGAATACACGGAGCAAGGTAGCTGTTGGAAAGAAGAAAGAGATTACTTGATTAAATGAATGAAAGTGAAAGAAAAGGAGGGGAAAATCCCTGACGGCCATCAAATTGATTCCAACCCTGAGAACAGAGCATAACTGCCTCTGTGGGTTTCTGAAATGGAACGCTACCATACAGAGTAGAAAGGCTCCTCTTCCTCCAGCAAATACAAGTGAAGAAACGCATCATTCATCTCAGGAACACCACTGTTAGTTTCCACCAAGTTAGCGTCAACTCATGGAGGCAAAGTGCTGCCCAGTCCTGCATCTTCTTTCTCCCATAGATCGGCTGGTGCTTTAGAACTGTTGGCCTGGTGGTTAGCAGCTCCACATGCAACCCGATGCACAAGGAAAAATGCATATTAGGAGATGTTTGAACTAATACGATTGTAAATCAATTCTTTCCAGAGTAGAAAGATTTGCAGTAGCCATGCACTCAGCATTCTATGCCTAATAATGTGGGTTTGTTTTACTCCATGGGGACATAGTGGGTCTTGAATGATTGTCGATTTCTTGATTTGCTTCTCTTAATTCAGGGGATTGTAAAATAAAGTACTGGTGGTATACTTGTTCAAGTGCTCAGCTGATCACTGAAAGGTAAGTGGTTCAAATCCACCAGCCTCTCTATGGGTGAGTGATGTGGCAGTCTACTAGCAGAAAGATGTATAGTCACTTCCAGAAAGATGGCAGACTAGATAGACATACTACACAAGCCCTCTACAATTAACACAAGAGAACAAATGAAAGAGGTACAGATGATAATCCTGGGAACCTGAGCTTAAAAAAAAGGATAGAGACATGGATTGAATAGTAACTAGAAGAAGAAACTAAATAAAAAGTTGTAAGAGTGGAGACAGATGGATAAATTGTGCACTGGCCTGATGCAATGTAGCTATCTTGAACTTTTGCAAGCAATGTTCAATTGAAATGGTACCCTGATAATCAGGTCCACTTGCTTGTTCAGGACCAGAACAAGTGCCCACAATGGTGGCTAGTAGCTAGCAAGATGGAAATTTTCTCTTGTTTCCCACACTCTTCTGTTGACCAGAAGAATGTCTGATGCTCACATTCATACATCCAGTGACCTACGGCACCACCCCTGCTGCACAGCCCCTGTTCTGTCTAAGTTCAAAAGCTTACTCTCATTGATCAAGTTTCTGGTTCTGGAGGTATATGAGCCCTGCCTCATCGGAACAGCAGATAATGTTGGACAGTTGGCCTGTCACCCATCATCCTAGGTGGGCATGAACTTGTTTCATAAACACTCACCTTGTCCCCAGCTGTCCTCTGGGCCTAAAAGTTCCTTCCAGGGAATAAGCACACTGACCTCAAACACAATCTTAACCTGTACAAATTATATCTGGAGCAGATCCTTGACACCTGATAAGAGTTAGGTCTATAGAAATTCCATATAAGATCAGGCTTCTCACCAACACACCACCCCAATCCCCACACCTCTTAGCCCCACCCATGAGCTCTTTAGCTGGCAGTTGATGCTGACGCACACTGTGTACCCTGCTCCCCTTGGTTTTCTTCTCTCTGCTCATGCCTCTGCCCCAATTTTCTCTTTTCTTTTCCTTCCATTGTTTTTTTAAAATCCGTTCTTTCTTTGATTCTGTCTCTTTTCTTCTCAACCTTGTCCTTCTTTCTTTTTTTCTTTTCTCTTATTTTTTCCCTTTCTGTTTCCTTTACTTTTCAACCCCTCTAAGATTTCCTTAGTGTTATTTTTCCTTTTTAATCTCTTCCCTTGTTTTCTTTTTTCTTTTTAGTTACTAGTATTTGTATCTGATATGTATCTGCTGTCACCTGCATGATGTTATCACTTATTACTTTCTTTTTAGCGATCGTGATGGCTAGAGACTGTGTCAGCTAGACTCCCTTGGCTACGGATGAACTCAAACCTGTCAATCACATCACAGCCTGCTGACACCTTCTTGATCTCATAAGCATCTTGTATAATGAATAAGAGAGAGAGAGGCCAAAGAACTGACTCTGAGTTGGCTCTTCATTGTCTACCAGACAGGGTTGGATCTTGTGCCTGGTGTCTTGATCTCCTGCTGGGTCACCTGCCAATCTAGGAACCATCAGCAGGCAACCATGATGGGTTTATTCAGGTGACTTTGGGCCTCCTTCTGTGTCCACTAGGCTTGTGTCCCCTGCTGTCTCTGCTTTGTCATCCTGGTCTGGTTCCTCCATCCCTTATTGTTTCCTGTTCATAGGCCTCCACACATCAGGAGAAGCCTGATTGGACCTGACAGAACTTAAGCATTTCTACAACTGTGTGAGCCATTTCTTGATATAAATATTTTTCTATATACAAGCCTAACTGGTTTTGTTTCTCTAGAGACCCCCAAACTAACCCAATTATTGTTTACATTTTTGTGTTTTTTCTCGTTTGTTTTTTCTTGCCTTACCCAGTAGGAAACAGAAGCAATGCCCCCATGACCCAGCCACACTTGAACTTCCTACACCCACTCCTACTGTGCAAAGGCCACTCGTGTATCACTTGATCATCAGTAAAACCCACCCCGGGCTGTGCTACGTTAACAGCAAATCAAGAACTCTGTAATAACTCATCAGTAGATATCTAATAAGGACCTAGGATTATACCAATATACAATGATCAAGTAAATACAAATAAAACAACACAACAGCATCCCAGAAACAGCAGACAATTTCAGTTAACACTGAGTAACAAGACAGAGCACTTCATAGAGGTTTCCAAAACACAAAGCCAGAAGAACTTTCTCAGGAAGAAAAGGCAAAGGAAACACCTGATTAAAAATTCAAAGGAGTAATATTTTGCCTACTTCCATAGATTGGAAAAAAATTCAAGAAAGCTGAAGAATAGATGAATAAAACATATAAGTACTTTTTAGAAGAATTCAGGAAAGCAGCACTGAAAAGGTTTAATAGGTTACAAATCAAGGCGGCATCCAGGTAGAATCAGGTAGATGGCGCCAAGTGCTCCCATTGTTAGATTGGAAAAGTAAGAGGTAAGGAGGCCAAGACTGGGAGGCTGCGTGCTAGAAGCAGAACTAGAGTCTGTGCTTCAGACTTTCCCTTGCCACTTAGGTAGGCGACAGGAATAGATCACATTCCCCCAACTCCACTTGGCCACCTCCACCATCCCCATCCCTCTGACCCAATTCACCAGGGGTACATTCTCTCAGGATAACTAACTCAATCACAAGAATACAGCTCTGGCAGCCATATCAGACACCAAAGCATCACCCTATTCTGAATCTCACCCCCTCTCTGACACACCACAGGACCACAAGGTAGTAAAACATCATACCACCAAACACCGTCGCTACATAATATTGAGAGTCGACAAAGGACCTGCGGATTCACTATACTCCTCCTTTACCCTAATCATGATAACCTCTGGAACCTGTGCCCTTCCCGTCCACAACACATACCTCCTTTCAACCTACAAAGTAAAATGTCAGCTTCTGAGGAAGAGAGCCGGGCCCCTGGGAGACAGAGACACACTCGAATGAATGTCGTGGCTAGCTCCAGATAGCTTTTAGACATTAGCATTAGCTTCTGAGAAAGACATTATGGGGCTCCCTTCCCCCCCCCACAGGAATTTAAGACTCATCATGTCAGGGTTACCCAGCAGCCTTCCCCACCCCTGGCAAGGGAGTCGGCAAACACAGGGTCCCACTGACCCGACCCTGACCACCTTCTGAAGAGAAGCTCCCCCTCACAGGAGCACCCACATAATTGCATATATCATTGAACTATTTTAACAAAATGTTATTTAAATGTGATATTAATAATATTGTTTGATAGTTTCCACAGTCCATTGGGTCATGTTTCTTTAGAATGGCCACAAATATGGATCTCTTCCAGTCTGTTGGCCTGGTAACTGCCTTCCAAACTTCTTGGCATAGAAAAGTGTATACTTCCAGTGCTTCATCAGTGGGTGGAAACATTTCTATTGGTATTCCTTCCAATCTTCCCCCCCGTTAATGCCTTCAGGGCAACTTGAACTTCTTCCTTCAGTGCCATCAGTTCTTGATCTTATGCTGCCTGTTGGAATGGTGGAATGCCAACCAGTTCTTTTTGGTACACTGACTCTGTATTCCTTCCATTTTATTTTGATGCTTCCTACGTTGTTCTATATTCGTCACTAGAATCCATCAATATTGCTAATTTTACTCTTCTGTTCTTTCAGTTTCAGATATACTGAGCCTGTTCTTGAGATATCTTTGAAATTCAGGTGGCTCTGACAGACATGTCTTAATTTTTTTATCTTCAACCTGAACTTGCATATGATAGTCTGTTCCACAGCCAAACTTTGGCCTCATTTTGGCTGCTGACAATGGACTTTCCCATGATCTCTTCCCACAGATATGGTCACTTTGATTCCTGTGTAT
>NW_022111370.1:7037212-7038608 GCF_000313985.2 Echinops telfairi
TTTTTGGCAGATGAGAGATCATTTCTCCTTAGGATTTCCCTTTCATCTACCCTACCTACCTCACTCTGAATATATTTGTCCCAATAAATCACTTACATAAGAACACCCATATAGCACTCTGCTTCTAACAAGGCAGTCTAAAACACTGGTGTGGTAGTACATAATCTGGTGTCAATGTGGGACTTGAGAGGATTAAGAGTGAAAGGGTGGAGTCTAGTCTGTCAATCAGGTCATAGCTAATGAGGTCTCTGTGTGGGCATGGCCTTCTCTTGAGGATTCTGGGAACTCCTGTATTTTCTCCTTGGAGGCAGGAGACTCTCTCTCGGCTCACTCCCTTTGAGACATTTCTGAGGAGTAGCCACATAAAGCTACCCTGAGGCAGTCAGAGTTTCAGAGCTGAAAGAAGCACGTGGAGATCCTTGCCAGCGCTAATTTGCTTACAACACCACTGGATCCACAAGACTTCCCACCCGCTGGCCTCTGATTTTCCTGAATTCAGCATCATTGCATGTGTTTTGTGAGTCTTGAGAGAATTTTATAGATTAGTCAAGACATATGTGCTAATATCAGACTAATGGACTTGATCTGGACTGGGCTGGGACGTTTTCTCAATATTCAATTGCTCTTATATATCAAGATCTTTCTTATACACATATGAGTGTCCATGAATTTGTTTCTTTAATCTACTGGGTACCAAAAGTAGGGTGGGATTAGGAAGCTCTAAGAATAGGATGCTTGATAAAGTAGAGGAGCAATGAAAAAAAAGGAAGGCCCTCCCCAAGGAATTGACACATAGCTGCAATAATGCATGCACACGGAGGAACAATTATGAGGCTGGTGCAAGACCAGGTGGTGTTTGGTTCTGTTGTGCATAGGGCTGCTATCAGTCAGAACTGACTCAATGGCACCTAGCAGCAAAAACAAGAAGAGGATTCTGAAATTGGCTCTTGAGCAGGCTGAACGGATTTCTTGCTGGTATGATGTGGAGTATTGAGAGTTCAGTTCCTGGCATGTCCTTGCACTGTAATTGCTAAGACTGCTACCTTTGATGAACTAGGACAAGATACAGTTGGAAGGAGATGCACTAGGTGAAATATCTTGGTTATTTTATAGATATAGTAGAAATAATAGTTATAAGAACTGCAGGATCAAGTAGCTGCTGCTAGGAAACATTGAGTTGTTAAAGAGAGAAGATGACAAACTCAGTTCTAGTAATCAACAATTTAAAGCATAATGTGAAAGTCAAAGGACCTTCCAGTCCGAATTTCAAGATCTTTATCTTCTACAGCCAGAAGCCAGACATTGTTTAATACATTTAATTAGAAGAATAATAAAACTTCTGAGACTCTCAATTCTCAGCCTAGGAAATCTCGTATGAAAATGTCTGTGTACCTGG
>NW_022111370.1:7039762-7061082 GCF_000313985.2 Echinops telfairi
GGTATGGGTAAGGTGGGGGAGTAAAGGGGGGAACCGATTACAAGGATCTACATGTGACCTCCTCCCTGAGGGACGGACAACAGAAAGTGGGTGAAGGGAGATATCTGACAGTGCAAGACATGAAAAAATAATAACGATTTATAAATTATCAAGGGTTCATGAGGGAGGGAGGGCAGGGGAGGGAGTGGGAAAATGAGGACCTGATACCAAGGGCTCAAGTAGAAAGAAAATGCTTTGAAAATGATGATGGCAAACATATGCACAAATGTGCTTGACACAATGGATGTATGTATGGATTGTGATAAGAGTTGTACGAGCTGTCAGTAAAATGATTTTTAAAACAAAAAGAAAGAAATGACTATGTCCTAATACAATCATAGTGGAATTCTGAGGACTATGATGGAGAAGTCAGGGGAAAGGTATTTGACAACAATGATACTCAAAATTTACCTGTACCCTCCAGGTTTGCAGAAGTGCCCCACCCCTTTCTTGGAAAATTCCTCTTGCTTGACAACTAATCAGGGGTCTCAGATGAAGCAATGTGTTATGATATAATTTTTACCCTCATAAAATTGTCTTTCCATCCATCAGTCCTTACCACAGGACCCATCATTTGAGTCAAATCTCAGCAGACATAACTAAAGAAAGGTCAATCCTGTTATGCAAAGAAGGGGATTATATACTAAGGAGTTGAATGATCACGGTCTAACGTGTACTGTGAGAAACTAGAGACTATGCCTAGGAATGGATTCTGAGCATTCTGGGCTCAGGTAGATGAGGTAATGCTGAATAATAAGGAGTTTGTCAATATGGTGGTGAGGTGGTTACTCATTGGCATGTCATCCGCAATATTGACAGTTTGAAGCTACCAGTTACTCCACTGGAGAAAGATGGGGCTATCTACTCCCATTAAGAGTTACAGTCTCGGAAACTTACCCTGTCCAATAGGGTCACTATAGGGTCACTAGAATTGGGCACCACTTGATGACAGTGAGTGTGTCTAACACTAGATTTAACACCATGACAAGATCCCCAAAGCTCAGTTCTAACACACTGCTGGGATGACTTTTGGAAGCTTGGAGAAAGTTGTGGTTCATATCAAATGGAGGGATGTCAGAAACCAGGGAACACTATGGAGGAAAGAATCAAGGAAAATGGAGAAACCAGGATGCTAGAATAGGTCTAGTATATGTTTTGTCAGCTTAGCCATCTTATATATAATGAACAATTTCTTTTTTTTCTTCACCACATCAAAGATTCCGCATCTCGGTATGGCTCTTGTGTGGTTACTTACTGCTCTGTAGTGAATGGCTTCACATGGTTTTTCATATCTTTAATTGACTTAGAGTAAACACTACAGTAATATGAAAGGTCAAGTGGAAGCCCCAGAAATGTGAAATTGTCTTTTAGAGTCATAAGCAATAGGTCTTGGTAGACAGACTATCTGTTACAGTATATCCCAACAACTCAGAGTTCCCGCTCCTTACCAGCCTGTCTCAATCCTCCATACCTCTGCTCATGTTGGGTTAGCCATTCCACTTGTCTTTTCTAGAGAACCCCTAGTTACCATGTAAGACTTAATCTTGTCTTACTTCCCTGAGCCCAAACTGAATGAGTGCCCTTCCCTAATGGCCTGTGCCTGCCTTTTCCGGTGCTGAAGGAGACGCTCAGCTGAATTTTTTAAAGCCCAAGAGAGAATTTATGTGTGAAAAGGATTCTTAACCATGACTTGGGTTTTCAGTTGAAAACTATTTTGTTAAAATTCTTTCTGTAGGACCTATATTTCCTTCAGTCTTAAAATTCAACTCTCAAGTCCAGTATATTTACATATAAATTTCGTAGTTTTGTATGAAAATGAAAAACATTATGTGTTTTGTTCTTAGATTTCTGCTAATTTAAACTCCATAGATGAATTTTCCCTAAATATTTGATCATTATTTTAAAGGTTCATCAAGTTTTATCAAATGCATTATATGAAAATACAAAAAAGCATATTATCAAATTAAAACATCCAATGCAATCTAAAACTTGATTAATTAAATTACTTTAAATAGTTTGAACTATGATCCTAAGCTGAATTTTTTTTCTCAAGAACTTCAAACATCCAGCAAGGTAGACTTAAAACCTTAACAAAAATCTTCCCAATTGTTCAACCAACTCTTTTAACTCAACTATGAATCAGAAAAAGTACTAGTGAGATACTGTTATGCATTTCAACATCTACAAAAGTCTAGGTATAAACAGTAATTTGGATGATGTCACATGTTAAGCAAAAATAATTAGATCAGCCTCCTAACAATTTTAATTTAAATCTTAAGGCTATATTCTCTATAAAGCCTGATTTTTTTAATGTTTCAAAGATCTAAGTATATCTAAACAGCACAATGAATGCAAAACTTGTATTAGAATTGTATAATCCTGATATGGTTTTGTTGTTAGGTTGTTATATCAATTTTTTTCATAGTGATTCAATGTCACAGCATGGAACTTCCCCATAGGGTTTTCAAGCCTGCAGTATCCATGGGAGCTGATGACCAGGTCTTTAACCCAAGGAGACACTAGATGGACTTGAATTGTCAACCTTTTGGTTACCAGCCCAGTGCTTAACCACTTGTCACCTGGACTCAACTTAATTACAGTACACATGATTTCAATACCAAATTGATTTCTTTGTTTCTTTTACTGTCTCAGAGTGACAAAGCCACTCGTTGAAGAGAAAACATAATTGTCGTCTCAGACCTACTACAGCAACCGATTTGTAAATTCAAGGTTGTCAGAGGTTTGAGACCACAATTCAAGGCATGGGATTGAACTAGTAAAATGTAATATATGGGCATTGTGTGTTGGCAGAACTGTCAAAAATAAATGACCTAATTAAATTTTTTAGACTCAAGGGGATGGTCAAAGATTTGTGACTATACAACCTAAACTGTATCATGAGGAAATGATTAGAAAAAAACAAATTAGAGGTATGCTGCAAAACAATAGATTTGTGCTCTTAAAATATGTCAATACTATGAGAAAGATAAAACTAGACACAAAAACTAAATGGGATGTATGACCTTGCACTGGATCCTAGAACAGAGAGAAAATTGGTGCCATAAAGAACAGTATTGGGACAATTAACAAAATTTAAATATGTTCTGTTTTTAAATGAACTTGTTTGTCACTAAAGACCCCGAGGCCATTTCAGTTTTACTTTTCGTCCTTTTTGTTTTAACCACTCGGGCCATTGTTTAATAAGAAATCTGGAGGGATTTTGTTTTGCTTTTAAAGAAACATACTGCATATATCAATGAGCCCATCTCAAGAAAGAAATTCAACAATAACCTGTCAAACCCTTCATTTATGTGTTTCTCTTTCTTCCCCACCCCAACTCAATCCTTCCACCTATATACTGAATAAATATTCTATGTATATTAAAATAGGTATTCAATATACATTAACATATTAAAATAATGATCAATTATATGTTGTATATAATTGTATATATCAAAAATAATGATGCATTCACTGTTACTGAGTCAATTCCAACTCACAGCAACCCTGTGAGTAGAACTGCCCTTGCGTTTCTTCCAGTCAATTAGCCAAGTAGCTGTCTTCCAAATTTCCTGGCATTGATGAGTGAGTGCTTCCCAGTGCTTCACCAGCTTGTTGAACATTTTCAGTTGGCATTCCATCAATTCCCAGAGCCTTGTTTTTAGCTAATACTATCAGTGCTTCTTCCTTCACCATCGTGCTCTTACTCATACGGTACCTCCTGAAATGGGGAACTATCGACCAGTTCTTTTTGGTATAGTGACTCTGTGTATTCTTTCCATCATTTCTTGATGCTTCCTGCATCATTCGATATTTTGCCCGTAGACTCTTTCAACATGTCAACTCAAGGTTTGGGGTTTTTCCCCTTGAGTTCTTTCAGTTTAAAATATCCTGAGCGTGTTTTTCCTTTGGGGTTTTCTAACTCTAGGTCTTTGTACATTTCTCTTTTTTTCTTTGTTTGTTTGTTTGTTTAAAATTGTTTTATTGGGGGCTCGTACAACTCTTAGCACATCCATACATCCATCCATTGTGTCAAGCACATATGTACACTGGTTACCATCCTCATTCTCAAAACATTTGCTTTCTACTTGAGCCTTTGGTATCAGCTCCTCATTGTTTCCCCTTTCTCTCCACCCCCTCCCTCATAAGCCCTTGAAATTTATAAATTATTATTATTTTGTCATGTCTTACACAGTCCTGTTTCCTTTCACCCACCTTTTTGTTGTCTGTCCCCCAGAGAGGGGGTTATATGGAGATCCTTGTGATCAGTTCCCCCCTTTTACCCCACCTTCCCTCCACCCACCCAATATTGCCACTTTCACCACTGGTCCCGGGTGGGTTACCTGTCCTGGATTCCCTGTGTTTCCAGTTCTGATCTGGACCAGTGTACATCCTCTGGTCTAGCCGGATTTGTAAAATGGAATTGGAATCATGATAGTAGGGTGGGGGGGTGTCGGAGGAAGCATTACAGAACTAGAGGAAAGTTGTATGTTTCATCATTGTTACACTGCACCCTGACTGACTCGTCTCCTCCCTGTGACCGTTCTGTAAGGGGATGTCCAGTTGTCTACAGATGGGTTTTGGGTCCCCACTCCTCATTACCCCTCATTCACAATGATATGATTGTTTGTTCTTTGATGCCTGGTACCTGATTGCATCGAAAACTCATGATCCCACAGGCTGGTTGCACATTTCATTATAATATTTTACTTTATCTTCTTGAGTTGCCCCTTGCTATTTTCTGTTCATCTCTTTGATTTCATTATTTCTTCCATGTGTCTTAGCTACTCATCAATTTAAGGGCAAATTTCATATTCTCTTCTAACATCCATTTTTATATTTTCTTTCTTTCTTTTATTTATTTATAATGGCCTTTTGCTTTCGTCGTGATTGATGGTCTTAAAGTCCTCCCACAGCTCACCAGGCTTTTATCAGCAGTGTTCAATGTAGCCAGTCTGTTCTCAGAATTCATGTTGGATAGACTCAAGTTCATATTTGGCCCTTGTTGACTTGTTTTAATTTTCTTCAGCTTCAACCTGGACTTTCAGATGAGCAATTGGTGGTCTGTTCCACAGACAGCCCTCACCTAGTTTTAGCTGCTGCCATTGAGTTTAGCTTTGGTCTCTTCCCACAAATATAGTTAATTTAATCCCTGTGTATTCCAGGTGGTGAAGTTCACATGTATAGTTAACCATTTGTATTGTTGAAAAAAGATATTTCTGATGAAGTAGTTGCTCTTGCAAAACTCTATCATGCAGTCTCCAGGTTCATTTCTATCACCAAGTACATTTTTTTTAAAAAATAAATCATTCTATTGGGGGTTCTTACAGCTCTTATTACAGTCCATACATCAATTGTATCAAGCACATTTGTACATATGTTGCCATCATTTTCAAAACATTTTCTTTCTACTTGAGCCCTTGATATCAGCTCCTCTTTTTTCCCTTTCCTCCCCCACCTTCCCACCCTTGTGAACCCTTGATAATTGGTCAATTATTTTTATTTCCATATCTTACACCATCCACTGTCTTCCTTCACCAATGTTTCCATTGTTTGTCCCCCTCAGCTGTGTAGGGTGGGGGAGGGGCGGGTTATAAGTCTATCGTTGCCATCTGCTCCCCCTTTCTGCACCCAGGCTGGTTCATCCCTTCCTTGTGACCCTTCTGGGAGGGGATTTCCAATTGTCTATGGATGGGCTTTGGGTTGATATGATTTTTTTGGTTTGGGTCTTCTGATGCCTGATACCTGATCCCGACAACACCTCAAGATCACACAGGCTGGTGTGTTTCTTCCCTGTGGGCTTTCTTGCTTCCCTGCGAGATATCCACTTGTTTAGCTTCTAGCCTTTAAGACCCCAGACGCTATATCTCTACTAGCTGGGCACCATTAGCTTTCTTTCACCACCTTTGTTTATGCATCCATTTTGACTTAAGCAATTGTGTAAGGAAGGTGAGCATCACAGAATGTCAGGTTATTAGAAAAAAACATTGAAGGAGGCAAGTCCATATTTTCTACTTTTCCTTCCACTTTGTTTTCAACTTTTGCATTCCAATCCCCAATAACTATTGATACACCTTGATTGCAGGTTTGATACATTTCAGATTGAAAACATTGGTAGAAATCTTCGATTTCTTCATCGCTAGCTTTTCTGGTTGGTGCATAAATTTGAATAATAGTTGCATTGATTGGATTTCCTTGAAGGCAAATAGATATAATCCCATCACAGACAGCTTTATACTTCAAGATATATCTTTTTTTAAAGTTTCATTGGCATAAAATTCATAAACTATGCAATTCAATAGTAAAATCAGATTAAGAAAAATTGTGCCATCACTCCACAATCAATTTTAGAACATTTTATTCATTATTGTACTCATCATTATTAGTTCCCCATTTCCCAACCCCAACCTCCAACATCCCCTGCCAAGATGAACAAGACACTATTCCTCACGAACCTTTCATTCCAAGCATAGTAAATCACGTTTCCTGATTCAAAATGGCCAATACCAGTCCATTTCAGCTAACACCTAGAATGTTTCACTTAAGTTTCGACAATTTCCAATTTTCCTAGATTCATACTTCATACATTCTAAGATACAAATATTCATTGATATTTGAAGCTGTTTCTTCTCATTTTCTGTCATGTTCCATCAGGGAGCGAAGGCTTTGCTCCCTCCCACAGACTTTACCCGATTCAGGGTCATGGTCAACCAGACTTTTCTTAAGTCATATTTTGAGTGCCTTCTGACCTGATGGGCTCATTTTCTGGCACTCTGAAAGTGTTCTGTTTCTATTCGTTAGGTTTTCAGTATCTGGCAGTGTGTTGATGCTATCCTCAGTGGCTTTCCTAAGAAGTGGACAGCCTATTCCTTCTTGTAGTTCATTCTTAGTTGGGAAGTTATGCTGAAACCTGTTCACTTTAGGTGATCCTGCTAATATTTGAAATACTAGGTGTGATAGTTACAGAATCCAGTGTTAATTTGAGGATTCCGAGTGAAGGGGTGGAGTCTAGCCTGTCAGTCAGGTTGTACCCAATGAATTCCTTTTGTGGGCCTGGCCTTCTCCTGAGGATTCTGGGAACTCCTATATTCCTCCTAGGAGGTGGGAAACAGATACTCTCTGTCTCAGCTCACTCCCTTGGAGGACAGTGTAGCTAACAAGACACATGGAACTACACTAGTGCCCTAAGCTCGGGAAGCCACGTGGAGACTCCTGCCAGCTGAGATGCTTACAATGCCACTGGAGCCACAAGACTTTCCAACCACTGGCCTGGGATCTTCCTACATTCGGGATCATTGCATGTGTTTTGTGAGGCTAAAGTACCAGACACATGGGATAATATCGGGTTTATGGACTTGATCTGGACTGGGCTGTGATGTTTGCTCAATATTCACTTGTTCTTATATATAAAGCTCTTTCTTATACACATATGAGTGTCTAAGAATTTGTTTCTCTAGTCAACCCAGACTAACACACCAGTCAACATATATACAAATATGCTTGATACAACTAATGTATGGATTGTTATAAGGGCAGTAAGAACCTCCAATAAAATTATCTTTAAAATAAATAAGTAACATAAAAAGAAAATTTGTATTTGAAATACCAGTGATATAGTCTTCGGCATCACAGCAACACACAAGTTACCACAGTATGGCCACCTGACAGACAAATGACTGTCATCCATAACCTCCTGCAAACTACAAGCTCAGAATTTAAACTCTAATACTTTTCCCTCCTCATGTCTTGGCTTTTACTATTTACAATCCTTGGATCACAAAGATTAGCGTACTTCTTATATTGGGAGTTAGCTGATGTCTCACTATTTAAGTACACATTCTGAGAACAATTTAAGACCCTGGGCACTATTCTTTTTAATAACTGGGTGTCATCTGTCTTCTTCAGCACACTTTGCTCTCTTTCTATTAAACATAAGGTCAGAATGAGCCAGAGTGACTGCAGGGCAACTAGCCCCAACCAAGAGAATACTTCACCCATAGCTCTGGCACACCAGTCAGACACACAGCTAGGGGAATGGGCAACTTCATTCACAATGCCTGATTTTCATAAGAGAGAGAGGACAAGCACAGGGTTTTGGGGTTTTTTTTCTCACTCTTCCCTCTAAGCCTAAGGAGCCTGAATCCTAAAGCCTCTTTAGCAGCAGATAGAAATGTAAGCAAACAGGGCATTACAATAATGAATTCTACAGTAAAGGCAAGACCTGGGGAAATGCTTCAGAGGAATTGACTGGAATGGATCTGTTTTCCAGCTCAGAGAACAATAAGAAGAATTCTGTTGGTTTCCAAACATATCATCCAAGAAGGATTTCTCAAGAGAAAATTGAAAGAAGGCAAATGGTGCTTTGCCTTGGACCCTTGACTTGCATTGCAAAATTCACTTTAAGAATAAAAAGCTCTAATCCCTCAGCCAAACAGAGCAAGCTAAAAAAATCGGATTTGGTCAGCCTACAGGAAATGGGATTTACATTAGCTCTCGACCCAGATCCAGTTAGACCTGGGGAAGTTAAAACAAAATGAGATGAAAAAGAAGCATCTGAAAATTACTCTCAGAATACGTACGACACAGGTAGCTGCAACCTCCTCTCTCATTTCTCCGTCTCCATGGATGTCTGAGGCACCAAACCTGGGGTCCAGGAGTGGCTGCTGAAATGGGGGGTGGGGAGGTGGGAACGACAGGCGGGGTCTCCGTGAGTGAAGTTCAAGTCTAAATGGTAGGACTGTGAGATGACAGAGACACTGCTTGTGATTTGATGCACCAACACCACCTCTCTCTGATCTTTTACTAACCATTTGGATAACTATGCCGAATCCAATGCATGTAGTCAGGTGCCGAGCAAATCCTGCCCACCATGGACGGGACTGCACGAATCTGTCTCCTCAGAGGGCAAGCATGAAGTGACAAATTAGTGCGATTCAAACAGAAGCCACTGGCCAGGGGAGGGCTGACAGAGATCAGCATAAACACGGTGGGAAAATTTAATACAGTGGCATGCCACTACATGAAAAGACAAGGGGTACTTAGTTATTTGATTCCAGGTTGTTTATTTATTTTTAGGTTTTTGAAGGATCGATTTACTGTTCTCACTATTCAGGTTTGACCCTAACTGTTCCAAAAATAAGAACTAGCTGTGTCACCAAGTGATGTATTTATATATATATATGCAAATTCTTGTCTTCAAATACACTGTATTACACCAAATCCATTACCATCAAGTGGATGCTAAATCATCGTGATCCTATAGGACAGAATAGAACTGCCCCATTGGGTTTCCAAGCCTGTAACCTTTTTGGAAGTAGTCACACCTGTCTTCTGCAGAGAAGCTGTTGGTTATCCGGGTCCTTTATTGACATAGAAGTGTGCTGCTGGCACAGCGGTTAAGCATTGGGCTCCTAACTGCAAGGACAGCACTTCAAATGCACTAGCCCACTCCAAGGCAGAAGATGTGGCTTTCCACTCAGGGCAGTTCTGTCCTGGGTCTCTCTGAGTCGGAAACGCCTCTATGGCGGTCAGTTTGGTTTGGTTTCTAAGTTACCAAAGAAAATGCTCTAGTGGCACAGTGGTTAAGCACTCCGAAGCTAAACAAAAGGTCCGAGCTTCAAATCCACCGATATCTCCAGAGGACAAAGCTCACAAAGTCTTCTTCTGAAAGCTTTCTACCTTGGAAACCTCTGGGAAGTCCTGCGCGTTTCAGTGAGTCCAAATTGACTCACAAGGAATGAGTTTGGTTTCAATGGGTTGGCTGTAAAAGAGATATATTTGTGTAGTGAGTCATAATTTCCCCATGTTCCCATCTATTTATTGTTTCTTCAAAACAGTAAATTGTTTTAAATGGTAATTAACCAGCACAATAGGTTTTTAGTTATTATCATATTATATCATGTTATCTCTCTGTAGCAATGTAAAATCACTATGATTTAGCTGTGTGCCTCCCAAGTTAGAGACTTGCACAGAAATAAAGTAATAATATTTTTTAAATATAAAAATTGGAATTGTGTACGCTGTCAATGTGAGTTGTTGATTATAACCCATGCATAAAGGATGCAGAGCAATGGGAACATTCAGGCAATACCCTAACATTATTTATAATGTCCCCAACATTCAGTTGGTAAGCAAGCAGCCTGTCATTAACCCCTTTGGGTGGGGGTGATGATTCCGGAAGCGAGGCTGGAAAGAGGTGCACGTGAAGTGTCAGAAAGTACAGAAATGCATTTGAGAAGGATTCTGAACACACTTTAGACTGGAGGCCCTGGAGAAAAAAAATTTGATAGATAGAGAGAGAGAGAGAGATGGCAGTGTTGTGCTGGCTGCAAATTCAGAGACACTAGGGGCCAGCTGGAGGGTGGATGGGGACAGTACAAGAGGCTTATTTGCAAGGTGCTCAGAGAATTCCTGCATGGTGAAACTAATATTTACAGAAAATTCTGGAGAGGAAAGAGGAGTGAGATTAAGGATGCAATCACAGAGAGATAGAAATCGAATCGTGTCTTAGCAGATCATGTCCACCAAGAGGATGGGGCAGGGAGCCTGGATTTTCTGCTGATGGTGATGATGCATGAGTATGTGCGTGGGTGTGGGCGTGTTGTGTGTGTAGAATCCAGCATTTATTGAAAGGCTACTAGGCACCAGCTTCTTGCTCCTGAGGCTGAAGATATAGTATGAATATCAACTCTGCCCTCCCAACACTTTGTAGAAGGAAGAAAAAAAATCTGCTGCAAAGACTTGAGTATTGAGAAGCAAGGGGTGTGACTTTGAGGACTAGGGTGCACCTGACCCAAACCAGGATATGTTCAGCTGCCTCCCATGCATGTGAAAGTTGGGCACTGCATCAGGAAGACTGAAGATGAATCATGCATTTGAATTTGAAAGTATCATGGACTGCTAAGAGTCCAAGTCTGTCTTGGAAGAAGTACGGCCAGAGCGTTCCTTAGAGACCAGGATGGAGAACTTTCGTCTTAGAAACGTTGGTCATGCTGTCAGGAGAGACCAGTCCCTGGAGAAAGACATCATGCTTGGTAAAGTGGAGGGGCAAATGGGACGTGTTGTCACAGTGCTACAACAAGGGGCTTAAGCATAGGAACCACTGTGAGGATGGCACAGGACTGGGCAGTGTTGTGTTCTGTTGTGCACAGAATTCCTATGTGTTGGAACCGACTCCGTGGCACCTACGGTAACAACCAGAGCAGGGACTGTCGGAAGAACAAGTAGATCTATCTTTGAGTAAGTAAAGCCAGAATCTTTCTTTGAAGCAAAGATAAAGAGACTTCATCTTACTTGTGTATTTTGGACATGTTATCAGGAGGAATCCATTCCTAGAGAAGATCGTGGTTGGAGACCAGAGGGGAAAAAAATAGGAAAGATCCTGAATAGATGTATTGGCACAATGGCTGCAAACCTGGGGTCAAACATGGAAAAGATGTTGAGGATGGCATAGGACTGAGGAGTGTTTAGCTCTGCTCTATGAAGGGTAGTCATGTGTTGGAATCTATTCCATGGTATCTTAGACCGGGTTCTCTAGTGAAACAAAAACAGTAGATAGATGATTAGATAGATAGATAGATAGATAGATAGATAGATAGATAGATAGATAGATAGATAATAGATAGATAGATAGATAGATAGATAGATAGATAGATAGATAGAGCTTTGTATCAAGGAAATGGCCCACACAGTTGTAGAAGCAGGTGACACCCATCTGCAATTTATTTCTGAAAATCATTCAGTGAAATGTCATAAAACAAGATGGTCTGAACAGCAAGCAATCATGGGTATGGCACAGACGTGGACAACACCTCCCCTCGGTTGTGCATGGGGGCCTGAGAAGTCAGGGGCTAACTCCAGGGCAGCGAACCACAATGACCCTCTTTCCACAGGATCAACAGATCCAAGCACTGGATGCACTCAGTTCTTGGAAGAGCATAGGAGTGGTTACTTGTGTATCCTCGCAGCTATCTTAGCATAAGCCAGGAATAGGGATGAGAGTCCCCAGGAAAGTTCTGTGGATGAGGCTCTCGTCACAACAAAGTGAATACCTGTGACAGATGTAGGATTTGAGGATTCTTGAGAATTTGATAGCAGCAGAAGCACTGCCGACTTTCTCTGAAAGGCACAGAAAAAAATGAAAAAATATATATATAAAGGCTGTCAAACACCCAAAGTGCTTCAGACAAGCCACATGCTGAAATAATTACTGGATTCTGCCACAGTACAGACATCCTGTTGGGGTCACCTGCCCTCAAGCTGGCCTGTACTCCTGGAGACTCCATGAACAAGGGAACAAAATTTCGCTCTGCCCCGAGTCATCCCCATAGTTACATTATCTGGTGTCAATTTGAGAGGATCACAAGTGAAGGGTGGAGTCTGGCCTGTCAATCGAGATATAAACAACGAGACCTCTGTGTGGGCATGGCCTTCTCCTGAGAATTCTGGGAAATCCTGTATTCCTTCTTGGAAGTGGGAACACTTCTCTCTCTCTCCTCACTCCCTGAGATGACACTCTACTAACAAGGCTGACTTCCTACAAGACATCCCTGAGGAGAAGCCACATGGACCTACCCTGATGCAGCCCTGGGTGCTAGAGCAGCCACGTGGAGACCCCTGCCAGTGCTAAGATGCTTATACTGCTACTGGATCTAAAGACTTTCTACCCACTGCCCTGTGATCATCCTGCATTCATTGCATGTGTGTCATGAGTCTGAAGAGGGCTTTACAGATTGGTATCAGGCATATGGGTTAATATCGGACATATGGCTTGGTATGGACTGGGTTGGGATTTTTTCTTAGTGTACAATTACCCTTTATATAAAATGCTCTCTTATACACATACAAGTCTCCCTGGATTTGTTTTTCTAGTCTACCCAGCCTAACACACCCATTATCTATTGTGAAACAAACAATTGAATCGACAGGGTTTCCACTGGCTAATTTTCAGGAATAAATTATCAGAGCTTTATTTTAAGTCCATCTTAGTCTGGAAGCTCCACAGGAGTCTGTTGAGAGTCATGCAATTGTGGTTGCTAGGTGCCATCAAGTCAGTTCTGACTCAGAACAATCCTATGTACAGCAGAACAAGACACAGCCTAATCCTGCACCATCCTCACAATTGTCCTTACTCTTGTCCCCATTGTTGCAGCCACTGTGCCAGTCCACCTTGCCGAGGGCCTTCCTCTTTTTTGCTGCCCCTGTACTTAACCAAGCTTGATATATTTTTCTATGGGCATGTTCAACATAGGGAACATTGGCCCAAAATCACACCCAAATCTCCCACATGGAAGGTCAGAAATTCTCACACTGAACTACTAATGCCCTACCTGAAAACATGCCCTACCATTGTGAAAAGAAAAAAGAAAGAATATATTTCCAATTATGAAATTATTAAGCCAGAAGGTGGACTCTCCAGTCTAGAGGCCCACACTGCTGGTACAGGTGCAGAGGCAGGGACCCAAGGTACTATGACAGGCTTCCCAGTTGAAGCCAAGGGCAAAGAGGAGGCAGACTCAAGCCACAAAGGGCTACTTTCTCATCTGAAAACCAAGTGGAGTATGACAGGCTGAATTTCAGAATTGCTGGGGGCTTATGATTCCTTCTATTACTTCCTTTTTCTTCCTCCTTTAATGGAAATATCAATAACTATTGTGACTGTCCAAATTTCTTAAGCTGAGTTCTCTAGAGAAACAAAACCCATAGAGCACACGTGTATATGTACACATATAGAGAGGGAAGATTGACTTATCTCAAAGGAATGACATGTAAAGGTTGGCAACATGTCAAGGTTGGAAAATCCCAAGTTCATGGGACATATGTCAGATGGAGGCTTCCCTTGGACTCAGCTGTGGAAACTGTCTAATCCAGGGGTTCTCAAACTTTTTAAACAGGGGGCCAGTTCACTGTCCCTCAGACCCGTTGGAGGGCCGGACTATAGTTTAAAAAAAAAAACTATGAACAAATTTCTATGCACACTGCACATATCTTATTTTGAATTAAAAAACAAATGGGGCAAAAACACCCGGCGGGCCAGATAAATGTCCTCAGCCGGCCACATGTGGCCCGTAGGCTATAGTTTGAGGACACCTAGTCTAATCCAAGGTCAGCTGGTAGACAGCTCATGGTCTACAGAGAGCAGGTCGCTAACTCAAATCCAAAGTATGAGAGCTCAGATGACAAGCCAGATTTAAGATGCAGAACAAGCAAATGGCAAGAGAGCTTTATTGGGACATGCAAATATATTGCAAGCAGGCCACACCCTCAAGGAAATTCACTTTTAACTGATTGGCTGCTGACAGCAAATCTCATGTTGGCGGTGGTAATATACATCATATCTCAACATGGAGATGAGTACATCATGATATAACTGTCGAACTGACAAACCACTACGAATCATGGCCCAGAGTGCAGTTGACACACAATCTTAGATCTCACCCACTATATTTTGTGGGAGAAAAATGTGGAACAAACTCATAGTTATGAAAGAGACCAGGATTGCCAGCTGGATAAAGACTGGTGGAACCCTCATCAAGATGTGGGCCCTCGGTCGTCCTTGGGACAAGGAACACAATCACTGTCAAGGTTTACACACCTTAGAATAACTGATCATTTAGAAACAAAGGTGCATCAGTGGTCACAGTGTTGGAAGAGATAGAGGAACGGGCAGCAACAAGTCAGGGAAGAGGTGGATTGAGTGATGTTACGTTGAGGGGTCTGCAATGAATGGAATGAAATGCTGTTTATGAATCAGTGTAAACATCATGATCTGCTCTATAAACCTACACCCAAGTCATAATAAAAAACTTTCAGTAAATAAATAAAGTGGTCTTTTGCAGCATATTTGCCCAATGCAATACATCAGTTGATTTCTTGATGTCTGCTTCCATAAGTGTTCATTGTGGATCAACTAAAATTAAATCTTTGACAATCTAGATCTCTCTATCATGATAATGTTCACGAGGCTAATTGTAAGAATTTTTGTTTTCTTTACATTGAGATGTATTTCCTACTTAAGACTACAGTCTTTCATTTTCACCAGCAAATATGCAAAGTCCTCCTTGCTTTCAGTAACCAAGATTGTGTCATGTGCATATTACTAACCCAGCCCAAATGTCACGTTCCCCTTAATATAGTCTGGCTTCTCAGATTATTTGCTCAGCATACAGATTGAATATATATGGTGGATAAACATGACAGTAGTGCAAAAAGTTGATAAAAATTCATTTAAAACCCTTAACCAATAACAATGCGATAGTTATATCTTAAATTTGATTGGGACTACCTACAAGAAAAAACATTGAATAAGACAGACTGTAGAAGAACAGATGCATTTGAATTGTAGTGCTAGAGAAGATTATTGAAAGTACATTGTACTGCTCAAAGGACAAACAGATGTGTGTATGGGAAGAAGTAAAGCCAGAGTGCTCCTGAAAGGCACGGATAGCAAGACTTCATCTTACAAACTTTGGACATATTTTCAGGAGATACCCGTCCCTGGAGGGACTGCTGAAGTGAAAGGGCAGCAAAAAAGATGAAGGCCCCTTCAATGCGATGGATGGACACACTGGTTGCATCAATGGGCTCAGGCATAGGAACAATTGTGAGGACGATGCAGGAACAGGTAGTGTTTCATTCTGCTGTGTCTCTGTGGGTCAAAGTAGACTTGGTGGAACCTAACAACAAGTAAAGAAATTCATAAAACATCTTACTTAAAGCTAATATATTAAACTAATAATGCAACATAAAGAAAAGAAGGCATAAAGGTTGGAAAGATAAATAAAATAGTCGTTATTAAAGATGATATAATGTGTACATAGAAAATAAAAGGTTAAACTGATAAGGTATTAGTATTAAGTAAATTTGCTAGGCAAGAGTAATATATATAATAAATTCTGCATTAAAAATAAGATGGATTGATACAGTGGCTACAAAAATGGGTTCAAAAATAACAATTGTGAGGATGGCACAGTGTTTCATCTTGTTGTTCATAGGGTCACTGTGAGTTAGAGCTGACTGGATGACACCTAACCATAACAATAAGAACATGATATGCTAAAAGATACTTTTATACAGTAGCACCAAAATGTTAAATAACTATAAATGATATTGAAAGAAACAGAAAAAGAAAGGAAGAGAAGAGACAGAAGACCTCTACACAGAAATCTATTGAGTAAAACATTTAAGAGACATCACAAATGCAGGGATATATCATGTTTATACATTTGAAAAGTATGTTTTCATAATCAATTCTCCACAAGTTAATTATTGCAATATAAATCAATGCCCAGCAGGATTGTTGTAAAAATTGGCAAGCTGTTTTAAGCATTGCTGATGGAAACCTAAGGTCAGGAAAGGTCATTGGATTTAGAGGATCAGATTTCAAAACTTAGTAGGAAGCTGCAGTAATTAAGAGACTATAAATATTGTCATGAAGACAGACAATTGAGGATGGGATAACACGTGAAGGAGTGTGGGTATGATCAAAGTGGCACTGAAGTATAGTTGGGAAAATATAATCCTTCATAAATGGTGCCGGGTCAAACAGATATTGGAACAAATGTGGACCACAATACCTCATAAAGTGCATGAAAATAAATCTCAGATAGATTATAAATCTAAATAGGTTGTTGTTGTTACTGTTGTTAGGTGCCATCAAGTCAGTTCTGACCCATAGAGACCCTATGCACATCAGAAAGAAACACCGCCTGGTCCTATGCTATGCTCACAATTCCTCCTATCCTTGAGTCAGAACTGACTCAATGATACCTAACAAATATATATATATACATATACACATATATACAAACATACATATATATGCATATATATTTCATTTGTTACAAGACACTGATGAAGGTGTACATTTATGGTTCATGGAAGAATAGCTACATGTGGTAGTTACACAACCTGGTGTCAACTTGAGACTATTAATAGTGAAGGGGTGGAGTTCAGCTTGTCAATCAGGTCGCAGCTTGATGATCTCATTTGGAGGTGATATGGTGATAAATAGCTCACTGGAGGCAGGACACATGCACTCTCCCTAGCGAGACATTCCTGATGTCAAGCCCGATGGAACTACACTGATGGTGCCAGGGTGCAGCCAGAGCCCTGGAGCTGGAGGAACCACATGGGGACCCACACCAGTGCTGAGATGCTTCCACCACCACTGGATCCACAAGACTTCCCACCCACTGGCCTGTGATCTTGCATTAGGCGTAATTGCATGTGTTGTGTGAAGCTGAAGAGGAATTTGTTGATGAGTATCAGACATATAGGCTACGATCAGACTTATGGACTTGATCTGGACTGGGCTGGGATGTTTTATTAATATTCAATTGCTCTTTGATATAAAGTTATTTCTTATACTCATATGAGTGTCTATTAATTTGTTTCTCTAGTCTCCCAGACTAACGCATTATGGTACCTTGGGAGTGTGGTACTAGAGAAACAAATAATGAAGATAAAGAGTGAATGCTTGTTTTGACCTCTGCCTCATGGAAGTGTTTCTTCTTTGGCTAGCCAGAGGTCAGATATATCCATGTAGTTTACTGTGTTGTTTTCTGGAAAGAATATGGGAAGTTAATGTTTTGATTATTTGTTTTGTTGTTTGGGGTTATTCCTATTTGAAATGGTGAAAATGGATATTGTAAATATATTTTTTGAACTCAGGGATAGAAGCCCCCCCTTGAATATCTCAGAGACCGTATTGCTTAGTGAAAATGGCTGACAGAAAGCCTGGCCCTGGCTTGATTCAGTCAGAGGCCTAAGGCCATATTTTGTATCAATGGAATAATTTAGATAAGGATTAAGATAAAATAGATAAGGATTGAATTTTACTGTTTTAAGAATTGAATTTAATATCTGACTGTATTAAATTTATACTGTTTTCTTCTGCTTATTGTTATTGATCTAATGATTGATAGAAATGATTATTGGAGAATGTGCAAAGAGAGAACTTGTAAGCCCACTTGCCTTCAGCCATTAATTTGAATATTTAAATGGGTTAGCACATGCTTGCAAAGAAGGCTTTAAAAGAATAAGTTCCACCCAGTGTCTTGAGTGTTCAGGACATTTGAAGGTGAAGAGACTTGCCTAGGGGCTGTTGACAGATTGAAGAAAAAGGAACTCGTGGGCTTCTTGAATTTTTAAGTAGCAGTTTGTGCCTGAGGCTGGAAAAATTTGGAACATAGAAAGAAAGCTCTGCTCTAGGACTGAACTGTGAAAGGGAGCCTGTGGGCAGGCTGAAATGCTTGCTAGGTGAGCACCTGGATCCACTTATTGAGTGGATGTTAGAGAAATCCAGCAATAAAAAGACTGGTTGAGTCTGGCCACTGACACACATGGACTACTGGTTCACAAGGACTAAAGGACAAAACGAGAGTGGGTTGATTGGTCTGAAGTTCATGACCTAGCCCAAAGGAGCTAGGGTTGTTGAGAATTTGTGATGGGGCCCATGGTCTAAAGGCAAGGCCAGACCCAGACACTCTCTCCCTGCGAGACATTCCTGTTGACAAGCCACATGGAGCTACACTGATGGAACCAGAGTCCTGGAGCTGGAGGAACCACATGGAGACCCATGCCAGCACTGAGATGCTACCACCACCACTGGCTCCATAAAACGTCCCACCTACGGGCCTGTGATCTTCCTGAACTCGGTGTCATTGCATGTGTTGCATGAGTCTGAAGAGGAACTTATCAACGGATATAGGACATTTGGGCTAATAGTAGATTTATGGATTGATCTGGACTGGACTTGGATGTTCTCTTAATATTCAAGTACTCTTTGATATAAAGTTATTTCTTTTTTTAATCATTTTATTGGGGGCTCGTACAACTCTCATCACAGTCCATATATCCATCCATTGTGTCAAGCACTTTTGTACATTTGTTTCCCTCATCATTCTCAAAACATTTGCTTTCTACTTGAGCCCTTGGTATCAGCTCCTCATTTTCCCCTCCCTCCCCATTCCCTGCTCCCCCATGAGCCCTTGATAATTTATAAATTATTTTTATTTTGTCATATATTACACCATCAATGTCTCCCTTCACTCACTTCTCTGATGTCCATCCCCCAGGGAGGAGGTTATATGTAGATCCCTGTAATCTGTTCCCACTTTCTCCCTCACCTTTACTCCACCCTCCTGGTATCACCACTTTCACCACTGGTCCTGAGAGGTTCATCTATCCTGGATTCCCTGTGTTTCCAGTTCCTATCTGTACCAGTGTCTATCCTCCGGTGGGGCAGATTTGTATGGTAGAATTAGGATCATGATAGTTGGGGGGAGGAAGCATTCAAGAACTAGAGGAAAATTGTATGTTTCATCATTGCTACACTGCACCCTGGCTGGCTCTTCTCCTCCCCACATACCTTCTGCAAGTGATGTCCAATTTCCCATGGATGAGCCCTGGGCCCCCACTCCAGTCCCCCTCATTCACAATGGTGGGGTTTTTTGGGGGGGGGTCTTTGATGCCTGATGCCTTATCCCTTCGACGCCTTGTGATCTCACAGGCTAGTGTGTTTCTTCCATGTGGGCTTTGTTGTTTCTCAGCTAGATGGCCACCAGTTTATCTTCAAGCCTTTAAGATCAAAGACGCTATATCTTTTGATACCTGGGCACCATCAGCTTTCTTCACCACATTTGCTTATTCACCGCTTTGTCTTCAGTGATTGAGTCAGGACAGGCTGGTGTGCTTCTTCCATGTGGGGTTTGTTGTTTCTCAGCAAGGTGGCCGCTTGTTTATCTTCAGGCCTTTAAGACCTCAGATGCTATATATTTTGGTAGCTGGGCGTCATCAGCTTTCATCACCACATTTGCTTTTGCACCCCATTGTCTTCAGCAATCATGCCAGGAAGGTGAGCATCTCAGACTGCTGAATTGTTAGAACAAAGTGTTCTTGAGTAGGGACCCACTGTCCATCTGTTTCCTTAATGCTAAACCTATAAATATATGTATATAAATCTATTTCCCCTCATCGTATATAAATATATTTACATCTGTATATGCCTGCATTTAGATCTCTATAACTGCCCTTTGCCTCCTAGTTCTTTCCGCTATTTCCTTTTGTTTCCTCTTGTCCCACTATCATGTTCAGCTTTCACTTGGGTTTTAGGAATTCCTCTCAGGTACATTGCCCTTGATTCAGCCCTGCCAGACCTCTTACACCCTCCTTGCCACTGATTTTGGATCACTTGTTGTTCCCTTGTCCCTGGGTTTGTTAACACCCACTTCCTTTCCCCTGCCTCCCCCTCTCCCATGTCTCCCTGGCTAGTTCTCTCTTCCGGCTAGTTTATCCCTCCTATCCCTTCCAGGTAGGCATGCAGCAACAATATGTACCATCACAAGACTGAGTACAACGAAGAAACAATAGAAAGTAAAATAGCTACAACAACAACACAAAAAACCCTATAAATAGTTCAAGGTCTATTTATTGTCCTTCACGAATGCTTTCCAGTCAAGTCTGATGGGGTGCCATGCCCTGGCACCACATCTATCATTGGGAACTTCAATGCTCTGCTCCCTCCACTGCTCTGCTGCATGCCCCCAGAGGCTGGCTTCAGTGTAGTGGTCTCTGGGCAGGCACAATTCCCGCCGTGTGTCTCTAGTGTTGTCCCCAATGGTGTTATGGGCCAATGAGGAATGCTGTGTCCTGTGGTGAGGGTGGCCCTGTGGTCGTTTCTGTGCATTGTTGCTCTGAGCAGAAATATTGTCCTCAGAACTTGGTGAGTCAGGATATGCTTCATTTTTTTTCCCCCCTTCCTTCCTCATTGGCTCCTATGTGTCTGATCAGCCAAGTCCCTCTTCTTGAGCTGTAGCTTCAGTGCTGTCCTCTGAAGTGAATTCTTCTAGGGCCTCTCTATCAGTTCCCTGCTTCATGTCAGTGTGTTGTGTTCTCATCTTGGAGCACCAGGTTGAATTCTTGTCCCTCTTTCCATGTGGAGACACAATCAACACCCTCTCCCTGTGTGGGTTAGTGCTCTATTCCCCTGGCTAGCCATTTCTTTCCCCCACCCCCACCCCCTCCTTTTTACTGGGCTACCATATGCATCCCATATGTATCCCTGAGTTTAGTCTGGACCCTGCCATACTACCTGGATAAAAGAACTCTGGTTCACACATACAATGGAGTATTATGCATCCCTAAAAAGCAGGGATGAGTGCATGAAGCACATCACATGGGAAGAACTGGAGGAAATTATGCTAAGTGAAGTAAGCCAAGCACAAAAGGACAAGTACTACATGAGTATGCTGAGGTAAGCTAAAAAAATTCAAAAGGGGCAT
>NW_022111370.1:7062019-7063095 GCF_000313985.2 Echinops telfairi
GCCTTGGGTAGAATTGACATCTTTACAATATTGAGCCTACCGATCCACGAGCAAGGAATGTCCTTCCATTTGTTGAAGTCACCCTTGGTTTCTTTTAATAGTGTTTTGTAGTTTTCCTTGTACAGATCTTATTTTTTGGAGTCAGGTCTATCCCGAGATATTTCAATTTGTGCTTGGCTATTGTGAAGAGTAGCCCCTTTCTGGTCCCCTCTTCTGGGCCTTGTCTGATGTGTACGGTAGGGCTATAGACTTCTGTTTGTTGATCTTGTAACCTGCTATGCCACCATATTCCTCTATTGCTTCGAGTACTCCTCTTATGGAACTTTTAGGATTGTCCATATATAAAACCTTATCATCTGCAAATAATGATAGTTTGACTTCTTCCTTCCCCAGACGAACACTTTGATGTCCTTTCTTTGCCTGATATTGTTATCTAGGACCTCCAGTATGATGTTAAATAGGAGTTGGGACAAGGGACATCCTCGTCTAGTTCCCTTTTTCAGAAAAATTAATCTTGTCTTTTCTCCATTGACTACCACATTGGTTGTTGGTTTTTCATATATAGCTTGTATTACATTGAGAAATTTTCCTTCCATTCCTACATGAATTGGTGTTGGGTGTTGTCAAATGCCTTTTCCGCATCTATCGATATTATCATGTGGTTCTTATACTTTTTATTTCAATGTGATGAATAATACTAATGGTCTTTCGTATGTTGAGCCATCCCTGTTATGAATCCCTCTTAGTCATGGTAAATTATTTGCTTTATATACTTTTGTGTTCTGTTGGCTAATATTTTGTTAAGGATTTTTGCATTGATATTCATTAGGGAAATTGGTCTGTCGTTCTCAATTCTTGTGGGATCCTTGCGCGGTTTAGGTATCAGAGTTATACTAACTTCATAAAAGGAATTTGGAAGTTTGCCATCTATTTCTATGGAAGAGTTGTGTAGGACTCGTGTCAGTTCTTCCCTGAATGCTTGATATAATTCTCCTGTAAACCCATCTGGTCCAGGTGATTTTTTTGGTTGGTAATCCTTTGATAACCTTGGCTATTTCTTCTATTGATATGGGTCT
>NW_022111370.1:7064214-7066298 GCF_000313985.2 Echinops telfairi
TTTTATCTGAGATTAGGATTGCAACCCCTGCTTTTTTTGAATTGCTGTTTTCTTGGTATGTTTTTCTCCAGCCTTTGATTCTCAGCCTATTTTTGTCTGCAATGGTGATATGTGTCTCTGGTAGGCAGCAGATGGAGGGGTTGTGTTTTCTAAGCCAGTCTATTAGTCTCTGTCTCTTAAAGCCCGAGTTCAGTCCACTGATATTCAGAGTTATTACATCTATCTGTGAACTCTGTAATGCCATTTTATCCCTGTTATGTTGGGGGCTTTCATACCTCCATTTATTTTCCATGGGTTGTGCATATGTGTGTTTGTGGTTCATTCTTGTCCTTTTTTCATTGTTGAGCCTGTGTTATCTTGGGAGCTGTTTTCCCTTTGGTGGTCTCTGGGTGGAGTTGTTCTGTGTGGTGGTCTTTTGTATGTGCTTGGTGAGTGTTGTTCTTTTGCCCATAGTGGGTCAGCAAGGATCTTTTGTAGTGTTGGGTTCCTTGTAGCATATTCTTTGAGACTTTCCTTGTCCGGGAAGACTCTCACTCTCCATCAATTTTGATAGATAATTTGGCTGGATAGAGTATTCTTGGGTTTGTGTTATTTTCCTGCAATTTTCAGAATATGCTGCTCCACTGTCTCCTCTTCTTCAGAGTGTCTGCTGATAGGTCTGAGCACATTCTTATCTGCTTGCTTTTATATGTGTTTGCCAGTTTTTCCCTAGCTGTTCTCATAATTTTCTCCTTTTCCTCATAGTTGGATAGTTTAACAACTATATGTCTTGGTGACTTCTTCTTGGGATTCAGTCTAGCTTGTGTTCTTTCGGCCTCCTGGATAGTTGCCTGGTTTCGTTCATGAAGTTAGGTAAATTTTCCTCCAAGCATTCCATCACTGTTTTGGATGTTGGTTTCCTTGATATGCATTCCTCCGGCAAGCCGATAATTCTGATGTTGTTCCTTCTCATAGCGTCAGACATAGCTCTGAGGTTTTCTTCAGCTTCTCTGATAGACTTGTTAGACATTTTCTCACGTTTATTAATTTCTGCTTGAGAATCCTCTAGATCACTGGTGCGGTTCTCTGCCTCCTCCATTCTCTGGGCAAAGTCTGTGAGTTTGCTATTAGTTTTTGTTATCTCACCCCATAACTCCTGTATTCCCTTTGGTGCATGGCCTTTATTTCCTCTATCATTTCATTCTTTTTCTGTAATGCTTCCCTCATGTCCTGTATGACTCCAAGCAGCATTCTGAAGATTTCTTTTTGTGGGAGGTCAACCTCTGCCTTTTCTATGACTGCCATTAGGTTCAGGTGGTCCTCTGGCATTGGAATTTGTTTCTCTTTTCTTGTTGAAACTGTGGAAGCAGATTGCTAGTTTTTGGTCCATTTATTGGAACTAGGTGTCATTTTCCCAGATGTCTCAGAGCCCTGGGCTCTCTCTTTGGGAGGTTGATGTTGGTGTTTCAGCTGGCTGCCTTTAGCCAACTGCCTTGAGGGGTTATGTTTAACCTTTGTCCTGCTGGAGTTTCCCTCTTGCTTTGACCTTTGGTTTGTGCTCCAGCCACCTTCAGGTGTCCTTAGGGGCTGTTTGCAGCTGTGCATGCTGTGGTCTGATATAAAGTGTTGTCCCCAATGCAGGGGAGCATATTTATGTGATGGGTTGGGGATTGGGTGATCTGTTTCTGGTTAGGGGCTCTTTCCACAGCATGCCAATCCACCACTTGGAGCACCAAGGGTGGTGCAGCATGATCACGGAGAAGGGAGAATGCAATAGGCAAGCCCCAAAGGCTTGGGTCCCTATGCCACAACTGCAGAAACGGCTGCCAAACTTGTGTCTGCTGCCTGGAAGGCCTGATGTGGTGTGGCAGAAGGGGACCTCTGCATGCGTGTGTGTGCATGTGTGTGTGAGAGTCCGGAAGTGGGCTGGCTAGCAGATCTGTGAGGAGCACAGAGATGGGGTGGGCACCTCTGGGATGTGGGGGCATGTCTGGTTGGTGGTTTGTGGGAGCACAGAGGCAGGGCCACAGCCTCTGCCGTCAGCCTGGTTGGTTATGGCACTGGGCGCATGCCTCCAGGGAGGAGGGGGGAGGGTCTGGCCGGCT
>NW_022111370.1:7066680-7070405 GCF_000313985.2 Echinops telfairi
GCCCCCAAATTTCCCCACTCACTGATCTCCTAGGAGCTCCAGGTGTGAGCTACCTATCTGGCGGCCATCTTCCCCGGACTTTAAAGTTATTTCTTATACACATATGAGTGTCTATTAATTTGTTTCTCTAGTCTACCCAGGCTAACACAGCATACTTCTCTGTGAAAATATTATACTGCAATTAAATGAAACTGTGTTCATTGTTTCTTTATCTTTTGAAGGAAACAATACTAGATTTGGAACCTATAGGCTGACGTTAGCTCTTCCTCTTTCGTTACTTCAGGGACCTCCAGAGAGAGGCGAACAAGATTGTGATTTTGAATGAAGGAAGAAAATATTTAGCAATCATTCATTTATTCTTAAACAATAGGAAAAAGCTTTCCTAGTATTTGGAACACAGATTGATAATTCACCCTCCCTTGGCCTTTATGACAAAGGACCACTACCACCTTCTGACCACAGAGTATCCACATGTTTAAGACCCATGATTTGAAAGAGCAATGTGCCTTTGAACATCCACTCGCTCTCAGCATATTACTATGGATTTGGTTTTGCGAACTTGAGTTTTTTTCTTTTGGGGTCAAACTTTAACAAATTCATCATCATGAAAAGGAGAAGGGAGCTAAAAAACCATTCCTCCTACAAAGAAGCAGTCCATTAGCATAAAATCTATATAAATGAAAAACAAGAAAATACAGAATTGACACTTTTCCTCCTGGTGTGAACTCTTGGCCAGTCAGACATAAGACAGAAATAATGGTTTTCTAATCAACTCTAAGAAGAAATTAGCTCAAAATTCCTCAAATATATATATATATATATTTAATGTTAGCCTGGGAAGGGGGAAGTTCATAATAAGTTAATCCTAAATGCTTAGCATGTCTCAAGAAGCTTGTACATATGCCTGACCCACAACACAGAACTATCAAAAATAGTGAGACATGACAAATATTACTTTTTCATTGTTATCCCTCTTATTTTAATCCCTGCATGCTGCAAACAGTGAACTTCTTGATGATTAACCTGAAAGTTGATGGTTCAAACCCACCCCTGGGCACTTCAGATTAAAAACTTTATGATCTATTTTTAAAAGACCTCAGCTTGAAAACCCTGTGGAACACCTCTATTCAACTCAACAGCAATTGGTTAATTTATATAAAACCAAATACATAATAAGTTAGTATAGTGGTTCATGCATAAGAATTCAAAGAGTCATTATTTGGAATGCATGCTCAAATGTTTTTATTGGTGGACGCAGAGTCAAAATCTTTTAGTGATCACTTCAAATTACAAGACTTTGAGGTATCCAATAATTCTCCCAGGGTTATATTTGTCCATCAAATAAAGAAAACAACATAAATCTGGATATCTTCTAAATCTAATCCTTTCCTGATGCAAAGTTGTATGAGTCTGTCATTTTATTCCTGAAATGTAATTTCTTTAAACCTATAAAAATTACAAATTAGAAAGTAGAAGAAACATTGAGAATTACCTATGTCCCAGGCTCCAGGGCTATCAATTCTCTGAATACTACTCAATAAATCACAGAAAGCCTACGTGGAAGAAACTATTGCTCCCATTTTCCAAGGGAAGAATTATATATATATATATATTATACATATAATTATATCAGAAAAAGAGGCAAAGAAGACACTTGGTTATTTAGAAATTATGACCTTGGTGATGGAAACAATATCAGAAGATCACATTATAGAATTTGGCAAGATCAAAAACTTAGTCATTATAAACATTTTTTTTCAATAACACAGAAAATAACTATACATGTGAATGCTACCAGATAGACTACATAGGAATGAAATCAACTACATCATTTAGAAGAGACAATGGAGAAGCTCCATATCATGTGTCAAAACAAGGCCAGGATCCAGCTGTGGAACTCACAATTAATCAATTTGTTCAGGCTAAAGTTGAAGAAAATTAAAAACAAGTCCATGATAACCAAAGTATGACTGTGAGTGTAACCCACCTATATTTAAAGATCAGCTCAAGAACAGAATTGACACGTTGAACACCAATGACCAAAAACCCAATGAATGACATCAAAGGCATCATACATGAAGAAAGAAAAAGGTTACTAAAGAGATAGGAAAGAAAAGACCAAGGTAGATGGCAGAACACATTCTGAAACTTGTTCTTGAACGTAGACTAGCTAAAGCAAATGAAAGCAATGATGATGTAAAGAACTGAACAGCTGGTTTTGAAGGGAAGTTCAGGATAACAAAGTATTTTTTAAAATGCGTAACACTGTGGAATTAGAAAACCAAAAAGGAACACACCCAGCGTTTCTCAAGCTGAAAGAACTGAAAGAAATTCAAGCCTTGAGTTGCAATATTCAAGGACTCGATGGGCAAAATATTGAATGACATAAACAGCAAAACCAAACTCAATTCTGACTCAGAGTGACCCTAGAGTCAAACGCCACTGTGGGTTTCTAGGACGGAATCTTGATGAGAATAGAAGAGCTCCTCTTTCTTCAGCAGAGTGTCTGGTGGTTTTGATCTGCTGACCTTACAGTTTGCTGTCCAACTCGTACGCCATGATACCACCAGGCCTCCCATTGATGAGGAATATACATAGTCACCATGACAGAAAGATGTTGTTGGCATTCATCCATCTTAGTGTCTTCTCAAGAACTGCTGATAGTGAAGAAAGAAGTCCAAGCTGCACTGAAAACATTGGAGAAAGCAAGGCTTCCAGAATTGACAAGATACGAATTATGTATGCTGTTTCAACAAATAGATGCAAACCTGGAAGCACTCACTCATTTCTGCCAAGAAATTTGGAAGATAGCAACCCAACCAACCAATTGGGTGAGACCCATACTTGTTCCCATTACAAAAAAAGAGATGATCCAACAGAATGCAAAATTCACTAACAATGTCATTAATATCACACGCAGGTGAAACGTTGCTAAAGATAATTCAAAAATGGTTGCATAAGGGTTAGAGTAGCCAGCCTCTAACAATATTGCAGGGTTCGTAGGTGCAATTGGATGGTATAATATATAAAGATCATAGTGAAGTCATGGAAGATAGGAAGGATAGGAGAGAGAGTTAAATAAAGAAGTCAGATGCATTTTAGGGTAACATGTTCACCTCCTGGTCGGCCATGATCTCAGCAGCCAGATCCATGCAGAGAGCAGGAGGGCGAGAGATTTATTTCTAACCAAGGCTTATATATACTTGAGGGTGTGCAAGCCCCCTGATTACAGGTAACCACATATGTCACAGGAAGGGGTTGTACCAAAAGCAATACAGCAATGGGAGAGGGGTGATCTAGGGGTGTACATGCAATGGGAAGAGGAAGGATTAGGGGTACACATGTGACAAGATGGGCAGACCCTAGACTCAACATACACAAAAATGCCAGTCACTCTGTTTCTGTAAAGGTTATGTCCCCAAAGCAAGAAAGAATTTAGCTTCTAGTTGCTTGGGTTCCGGGCCCTGGATTAGATGTTAACTCCCACTCCATGTACAACAGAGCAAAACACTGCCTGGTCCTACACCATCCTCACAATTGTTGCCATGGTTAGCTTCATTGATTAAAAAAAAAAAAGTCTGCTTTCAGCATTCTGCTTTGGAAATAACTATATCTAAGGTGACAATAGCAAGTTGAAATCTTATATTGGTACTTGAGGGGACAGTATTTATTTTAATGAGGGAAGGTGAGAATGGCTACCTAACTTCAAGGCTATAGTCAATGTC
>NW_022111370.1:7070605-7073260 GCF_000313985.2 Echinops telfairi
ATATATATATATATGTCTGTGAACTTGAAACTGAGTGTGCTGATTGCAAACTTCTTCCCCTCTGTTGCATTACCATTCTGGAGTGAGCCACACAATTTATATTTTGATTTTTATGTGACTTTTATGCGTATTTTTATGAAATGGTTCATTTTCTTTGCCTCGGTGGTGCCAAGAGTCTTGTCAATTTTCACTGTCATCCTCTACATCCCCAATGTCTACTACATTGCCAGACATATGGTGGAATTCCATTAATATTTGTAGGGGGAAAAACTGAAAATGGGTGAATGAAATGGTAGAACATTTTGCATGCCAACTAAAAAGTCCCTTTTTTGGTGAACTGAAAAATTCTCCCATTCTGATTTTTTATTTTCCCATAAAAATATAAATCCAATATGAGCCTTCCTTTAGATGTATGTTGCACCGAATACAGAACCAAAACATGCATTTAAATCACTTATATCTAACTTTTTATGGTGCCATGGGGAATGGTGTTCTTTTTGCATTTGCAGTTAAAGGGTAGAACAGATGGTGGAAGTTTAGTTTCAAGTGATGGGCCCATTAAAATAACTTATGCTGTTGAGTGATTGTTCACGCTAACGGCTCCATTCATTATATCTGAGTTTGCAAGCAACAAAATACTTGGGAAGGAAATAGCACTCCAGGAAATGTTTGCTGTATCAAGAGATTTTCTGGATTAGCACTGCAGACCAACAAAATCTCACCCTTAAAATAGCGAGTAACAGCTTACTGGGGCCATCACTCAGTAGGATGCATGCTTCATAGAGCACCCACCTAGAAGTAACCTTTGAAAGACACCTTGGAGCTAGAAAAAAAAGCCCACTTTGAAGAACCAGAGGGGGTTGTATTGAGTTTTCTCAAACCACATTTTCCCCCTTTTTCTGTGTTTGACAAAAGAAGGTTGAAGTTTTGAAAGAGGAGAAACCACAAATGGCAAAAACAAGTTTAGAAGAAGCTTTGGCTGTGAGTCCATTGAGCTCCCTCTTCTCTTATCATCAAGCCCACAACAAAGAAGTTCATACCGCCAGCTGGGCCCAACCAAGTCCTTCTGACAACGGCACTCGCCTATGCCCACCTCTGTTGACTTGGTCAAACTGCAAGTGGCATGCATCCTGGATTGGCAACCAGGACATCTGGCTTCTATAATAGTGACTGTAGGCAGTTGCTGAGTGCAACTTTTAACTAGATTCTACACCAGGAAATCCATACCCAAATCTGCATGACTCTGAAGTTCTTCTATCAATGATCTCTCTCTCTCTCTCTCTCTCTCTCTCTCTCTCTCTCTCTCTCTCTCTCTCTCTCTCTCTCTCTCTTTCCCCTGTCACAAACCACAGTAAAATTCCTCTTAGGTAAAATAGTGGGCTGGCTGGAAAAGTATATAAGATCAGATCTAGTGATAACCTCCCATCATTACTCTCAAGCCATTACAAAAGAGAACAATTTTAGTAATATTTTATAAAAGAATATCCCATAGACATCTAATGAGTGCTAGGATGCAAACTTTGTGCTAACTATTAAGGATACAGTTACAGATCATATATGACCACTTCTCTTTGTAGTCTGGGTCCTCCCAGAAAAAAAGAAAAGTTGAGGAGATGATAATAAAGGGAATATTTATAAAGATGTGAGCAAAATTGGAGAAACCAATAGTAACGTAGGACCAAGGGCTTAGCAACAGTCTGGAGCAGTACACCCCTTTTTCTAAAGACACAAGGGGTTGGGGAGGTCACCAGGACATGAAGAGTTGGGACATCTCATATGGGAGTTGCTGAAATTCTGAGAGTTAGCTTAAAGTCGACTTGTAACCCCTCTTCCTAACTTCAATCAACAGGGTAATGTTAGAAGTTCATGGCCTAGACACCTAGAGGCAGCTGTAGATTTGAAGTCAGACTAAGGAGTTAATATCCTCAGGATTGCTCCTTCTAGCCTCACCCTTTCACATTTATTGAGTCTCTACTATATACCAGAATTGGTCCGAATACTGGAATTATAAAGAGTAATGCTCAAATCAAAATAATTGACAGGTAAACACAGACACTTTCAATACAAAATAAAAGCTGCCATAGGCATAGTTCTGGGAACACGTCAAATCCCGCTGAAATAAAGCTCCCTGGAGAAGGGTGAGGAACGCAGGTGGTACAGCCAAAAGGCTGTCTGTTCCAATTCATTTAAGACTCTGTGGGATTGAGACCTGGTGAACTCCTCTTGTCGGAATTATAGCCTAGGAAACCATATGGGGCAGTTCTATGTAGTCACATGGCGTGGCTTTGAGTCAACAGGAGTCACTTGTGACTCAATAACACCCGACATCAACAACCACAGAGAATGAGCCTTGAAGGACTAATAAGGTAGATGACTTAAGGGAAGGAGGGATGGGTATTCAAAGCAGGACAACAAAGTATGCAAAGATGTAAAGGTGAGAAACAGCATGGGTCTGTGAGATATCCCAGAGCAGGGATCCTCAAACTACGCCTGCGGGCCACATGCGGCCCGCCGAGGACATTTATCCCGCCCACTGAGTGTTTTTGTCGCTGCTGCCTGGCTGCCTGTACTGCTTAGCAGCTAACTCTTCCTGGCCCGCAGTGCACAGTGCGCATGTGTGGAACGTGCGCTGCACTCTCCGACTCCCCTCCTTCT
>NW_022111370.1:7077558-7087653 GCF_000313985.2 Echinops telfairi
CGGTTGTGTCGGGAAGGTGAGCATCATAGCATGCCAATTTAATAGAAGAAAGTATTCTCGCATTGAGGGAGTACTTGAGTGGAGGCCCAATGTCCTTCAGCTACCCTAACACTAAACCTATAAATGTAGGCACATAGATCAATTTCCCCATCCTCATATATAAATATATTTGCATATGTACATGTATTCATTAGCAAAAAGCAGACCCATAGTTCCCATTGAAATACTGGTTAAGTTTGTTGATTTAACTTTACTTGTTCTTCATTTTAAATATTCTATTTGTTCCTGTTTTGTTTTGTTTTTTATTTTAAAATAAGATATGTGCAGTGTGCACAGGAATTTGTTCATAGTTTTTTTTTTTTAACTATAGTCCGGCCTTCCAACGGTCTGAGAGACAGTGAACTGGCCCCCTGTTTATAAAGTTTGAGGACCCCTGTCCTAGAGAGATGTATGATAAGCAGTGGGAGGCAGGAATGTGGCATCATCCACATGAAAGTATTAGTGGAAGCCATAAGGGGAAAAAGATCACCAGGGAGCAGAGGAAAACAACTCTGGGCCCTGTGAGAATAGAGACTGGCCTCTCAAAGATGTCCACCTCTCATGCTCAGAACCTATGGCTATGTTACCTTACATGGCAAGTGGGACTTTGCAGACTAGTCCAGCTGAGGATCTTGAGATGGGGGAAATAATCCTGAACCAGAGATCTGAAGGTGATTTGCAACTGGCTTTGAAGATAGAGGAAGGGTCCATGAGCCAAGAAGATGCAAGCAGCCTGTAGAAGCTGGAAAAGGCAAAAGCATCGCTGATCCCTGGGATCCTACAGACAGGGATGAAGCCCTGTCATTGCTGTGGTTTGGGCCCAGTGAGACTCAGTTTCGACTGGTGACTCCCAGATCTGTAAGAGAATACATTTGTGTTGTGTGAAGCCACTCCCTGATGGTCACTTGTTAAAACAACAATAGGAAAGTAATACAAGGAGCATTGTGTGGGGTGTGAAAATAATGTGTACTAATAACACCATGAGTACTATTAGCACCAACAAGGACATATGGCTAATTTATATAAATGAGTTGCACAAATACACTTTTGTAAGATTAAAAAATAAACTTTCATGAAGTCAAACTACATATATATATATATATATATATATATATATATAGAGAGAGAGAGAGAGAGAGAGAGATTTTGTATATATATATAGTTTGTGTATAAATGTGTATATATACACATATATGTTTAGAGGCATTGTTAATGTTAGTGTACTATCAAATCAATTTTTTCCCATAGCAAGAGTGGGGAAGAGTACACAGAACTGTCCACATAAACCTTCCTAGCCTGGAAATCTGTACAGGAGAATATTCAGGGATGGGCCCTTAGGGTTCAAGGGCACTGTAAATATGTATGAAGAGGAACTAATTTCTTGGAGTGGAGGCAACCATGGTGACATGAGTCAGGGAATGCCTGCCGGAGGCTAGTCTTCAGGATCTTCAGTTGCTTATTGGGCAGGGCTCAAGGTAAGGAGGAAAAGATGCAGAAATCCCCTAATAATTGGAATTTGGAATGCTCCAATTATTTAAGTATGAATTTATGAAAATTGGAAATGGTTAAAAATGAAATGGAACTAATGAAGATCAACATCCTATCCATTAATGAGGTGAAATAAACTGGCATTGGCCATTTTGAAGCAGAAAATTACATGATTTACTATGCCAGAAATGACACAATCAAGGAACAATAATTGTCAAAATGGACATTGCAAAATCAATCATGAAGTACAATGCTGTCTGTGATAAGATTATGTCTATCAGCCTTCAAGGGAACCCAATCAATACAACTATTATTTCAATTTATGCACCAACCACAAAAAATAGTGATGACGAAATTGAAGAATTCTACCAATGACTTCAGTTGGAAATTGATCAAACATGCATTCAAGATGCATTGATAATTATTGGCAATTGGAAAGCAAAAGTTAGAAACAAAAACAAAGAGCAAGGAACAATAGTTGGAAATGTGGACTTGGTGATAGAAATGAAGCTGGAGATCGCATGGTAGAATTTCACAAAACCAACAACTGGCTCATAGTTAATATCTTTTTTTAAAAACAAAAGAGGAGAATATGCACATGGACTTCTTCAGATAGAAAACACAGAAATCAAATTGACTGTATCTGTGGGAAGACCGGAAGGAGAAGCTCAATATCAGCTGCTAAAATCAAGCCAGGGGCTGACTGTAGAACAGACCATCAAGTGCTCGTATGCAAGTACAGGATAAAATTAAAACAAGTTCAAGAGAGTCAAAATATGACCTTAAATCTATCTCACCTGAATTTAGAGTATATTTCAAGATCAAATTTGATGCATTAGACACTGATGACTGGAAATCTGATGAGCTGTGGGAGGACATCAAAACCATTATTCATGAAAAAAGTAGTAGGTCATTAAAAACACATGCAACCAAGAAAAAATTAAAGTGGATGTCAGAAGAGACTCTGAAACTTGCTCTTAATCATAGACTAGCTGACATAAATGGAAGTAATGGTGAAGTTAAACAGCTGAATAAAAAATTTCAAAGGGCAATTCTAGAAGGCAAAATAAAATATTACAATGAAATATGCAAAGACCTAGAATTAGAAAACCAAAAGGTTTTCTTATTCTTAAACTGAAAGAAGGCAGGGAAAAATTTCAAATCTCAAGTTGCTCTCTTGAAAGATTCTATGGGCAAAAAATTGTATATTGAATGATTCAGCAAGCATTAAAAGAAAATGGAGAAAATAGGCCAACTCACTGTACCAAAAAGAACTATTGACATTCCACCATTTCAAGAGGTAGCATATGAGCAAGAAGCAATAATACTGAAGAAACAAGTGCAAGCTGTACTGAATGCATTAGCCAAAAACAAAGCTCCAGGAATTAATGGAACACCAACTGAAGTTTTTCAACAAGCTGACTTATTGGAAACACTTGCTTATTTTTGCCAGAAAATTGGAAAGAGAACTACTTGGCCAACTGACTGGAAGAGGACTATATTTGTACCCATTCCAAAGGAAGGTGACCCAACAGAATGGTCAAACTATAAAACAATATCATTAATAATACAGTGAGATCATCCAACAATGACTGCAGCAGTACATTGAGAGAGAACTTCAGGTTGGATTCAGAAGAGGACATGGAACAAGGAATATCATTGCTGATGTCAGATGGAATTTGTCTCAAGCAAAGAATACCAGAAAGATGTTTACTTGTGTTTTATTGACTTTGTCAAGGAATTCAACTGTGTGGACCAATGAATAACCTTGAGAAGAATGGGAATTTCAGAAAATTCCATTGTGTTCATGAGAAATTTGTACTTGGACCAAGAGACAGTTGTGGAAACAGAACAAAGGAATACTACATAGTTTAAAATCAAGAAAGGTGTGTGTCTCTCACCATACTTATCCAATCTATGTGCTGAGCAAATAACCAGAGAAGTTAGATTATCTGAAAAAGAATGTGGCACAGGATTAGAGGGAGTCTTATTAACAGCCTGAACTATGCAAATGATTCAACCTTGCTTGCTGAAAGTGAGAACTTGAAGCACTTGCTGATGAAGATCAAGGATTGCAGCTTTCATTATGGATTCCAACTCAATGTAATGAAGACCCCAATCCTCACAAATGGACCAATAGGTAACATCATGAAAAATGTAGAAAAGGTTGAAGTTGTCAAGGATTTTGTCTTGCTTGGATTTGCGATCAGTGTTCCAGGAAGCAGTAGTCAAAAGATCAAAAGTTGAGTTGCATTACATAAGTCTGCCACACAAGCCCTCTTTAGAGTACTGGAAAGCAAAGGTCTTACTTTGAGGACCAGGGTGTTCCTGTCCCAAGCCATGGTGTTTTCAATGGTGTCACATGCATGTACGACATTAGACGTTGAGTAAGGAAGACTGAAGAAGAATCAATGTAACTGAATTGTGGTGCTGGAGAGGAATTTTGAAAGTATTCTGCTAAAAGGACAAACCAATCTGTCTGGGAGAAGTGTGGCCAGAGTGCTCCTTAGAGGCCAATCTTCATCTTACTTATTTTGGACATATTGCCAGGAGAGTGCAATCCCTTGAGAAAGACATCATGCTTGGTAAAGTGGAGGGGAAGGCCCTCAAGGAGATGGATTGATACAGTGGCTGCCTCAATGGGCTCGGGCATAGGAACAATTGGGAAGATGGCACAAGGTCATGCATGCCGGGTGTTATTCTGTTATACACAGGGTGGCTATGGGTAGGACAGACTCAATGGCACCTACCAACAACAACACTCAGGAACGCATCTCACTAGCAAAGAACCCCAGTCAGTTCTTCAGTGCATCGAGGGGGGAAGAATAGTCTGTTAGGGGGAAATTGGTGTTATCTGTAAACAATGAATAATTTAGAAAGAGAGAGTGATGCATTGGTTGTGAAATATTTTTAAGCTAAATGTTTTTTTTAATCTTTTTTAAAGTGGAGGAAAAGGACTGAGCCTTTTTTTATATTCCAGCAAAGGAAGGGAAGGAACAAAAAGTAGCTGAAAAAAATAGCAGGGAAGGAAAGAATTTAAATTACTGGTAAGTGTCCAGAAGTTTCTACCCTGTTCAGAGTAACAGCGTACTCTGAAAACTAAGAGAAAGGCTGATGAAATATCCATTGGCGATAGCCCTTAGAAGGTACTGGTGGTCTTGTCAGGCTGAGGAGTCAGAGGGAATGTCAGAATGTTGAAAGAAAAGATAATGAGGTCTTGGAGGCAAGTTGTAAAAGAGAAAAGAAAGCTATAGCAAGCTGGAGAGAATCAAGAGATTGTAAAGATGGCCACACTTGGAACTATTTAGATACTGATTGGAAAGAGACAGAGGAGATGGAGAAGCTGAAAAGCGAGGATATAATGAGTGGTAGCATGCAGTAGGGGACTGAGGAAGTCATCGGGGGAGAGGCTTTGATGCACACCTGGAGGTGACCTGGCAATGGAACTTGAGTAACATGGTCTCTGAGCCAGAACACAAAGCAGTAAGGATAAATTCCCAGATAGGATGTGGAGTGCTAAGGAGCATCAATTCAGTTGAATGGCCTTGTTTGGTTGTTTTTTTTAAGGAAAATCTCTGGGCTTGTTCTACACCTCCTGTCTTCCTTCCTGTTTCTTGGGAAGCCTCTGCTGAGATATTTTCTTATGTAATCAAGTTCTACTTCAGATTCATCAAAGAGCTAGCACACAGGTATATTTTTTAGGAATGTACTAATTAACATGCTCTTTTCTTATAAGTGGGAACAGAAATAAATAATGTCCCTTTGATAAAGAAAATTTAGGTAAGACACACAGTTTAAAAGTATGCCAGAACACTGGGCCTCAACTCAAGTACTCCGTCAACACAAGAACACTTTGTTCTAACAATCCAGCATTCTGTGATGCTCACCTTCCAGACAAGATCGCCGAAGACAAAATGGGTGCATAAGAAAATGTGGTGAAGAAAGCTGATGGTACCCAGCTATCAAAAGATATAGCATCTGGGGTCTTAAAGGCTTGAAGATAAACAAGCGACCATCCAGCTCAGAAGGAACAAAGCCCACATGTAAGAAGCACACCACTTCCCATGAAGTGTCCATGGGCTCACGTATCAGGCATCTAAGACCCAGAACAAAATCATGCCCAATGTCAATGGGGGGAGGGAGGGTCATGGAGTGGAAATGCAATGCCCATCTGTATATAATTGAACATCCCCTCACAGAGGGGTCACAGGGAAGAGATAAACCAGTCAGGCTGCAGTACAGTACCGATGAAATGCACAGCTTTCCTCTAGTTCTTTGGCACTTCCTTCCCCCAACTATCATGACCTCAATTCTATCTTATAAATCAGATTAAACCAAGACATTCACACTGCTACAGATAAGAGCCCACAACACAAGAAATCCAGGATAGATAAACCCCTCAGGGCCAACAATGAGAGTAGAGATACCAGGAGGAGTAGGGGATGGTGGGGGGAGTTAGGGGGAATCAATCTTAAGGATCAACTAGAAGCCCCTCCCAAGGGGATGAATAACAGAAAAGTGGGTGAGGGGCAACAGAGGACTATATATGATATGAAAATAATCATCCATAACTTATGGAGGGGAAAGAAATGGGGAACTGATATCAGGGGCTCAAGTGGGAAGAGAATGCTTTGAAAATGATGATGGCAGCATATGTGCAAATGTGCTTGACACACTGGATGAGTGTATGGATTGTTATAAGAGATGTAAGAGCCTGCAATAAAAGTATTTAATTAAAAATAAATATTTATAACTTGGAGGAATTTTTTTAAACTATGTCAGAAGTCCTGTGAAAATGAGAGAAGTTGTACAGATGTACATTGTCAGCACAACCAGTAGTGTGGCCACGCTGAGTGTTACATACTGTAGAGAATGATTTTATATTTTTTATGGTTGTGTGGTTGATTCCAGTAATAGCCCTCAGTGGTTAGCATGGATTACACAAGGGAAACTGAAATAAGAAAAAATGGCCCCTCAGTGGCAAAGGAATAGGAATCTACACAGAGTACTACAATGCAGACAACACAAACAATACTATGAGAGTGACAGCTAATCTAAAGGTTGTTGGTTCGAGTTCAGCCAGCAGCACTCCAGGAGAAAGGCCAGGTAGCCAGCTTCCATACGAATATTACAGCCAAGAAACCATATAGAGTCATTGCAGTTGTACTCTCTGCTATATTGTGGTCACCATGCATCAAAACTGATACCATGATAGTGAGTTTTATAATACTAGCAACAGTACTGATGAGACCTACACTAATATATGCAACAGTAGGTACTGCTAGCAGAGTACCTATTCAGAGTTTTATTTCTGAGTCATCTTTGTGGTCATAATACCATTTAATCCACAAAACAAATGTGCAAGGGATGATTATAATACTTGTGGACCCTGACCTTCTCTTAAGGGTGGTGAGTAAATCTGTAAATGGATAATGGTGATGTTGGACATAATAAGCATAGTCGTTGTCCTTAGTGCTCTTGAGTGGGTTCCATCAAAGACCCTACGTACAACAGAACAAAACACTGCCCAGTCCTGTACCATCCTCACAATTATTCTCATGTTCGAGTCCATCTTTGAAGCTACTGAGCCAATCCAGGTTGTCAGGGGTCTTCCTCTTTTTTCCCCACCCCTCTATTTTACCAAGTACGATGTCCTTTTTCAGGGACTGGTCTCTCCTGATAACATGTCCAAAGTATGTGAGATGAAGTCTCAACATCTTTGCTTCTTTTTTTTTTAAATCATTTTATCAGGGCTCATACAACTCTTATCACAATCCATACACACATCAATTGTGTAAAGAGCACTTGTACATTCATTGCCCTCATCATTCTCAAAACATTTCCTCTCCACTTAAACCCCTGACATTAGGTCCTCATTTTTCCCCTCCCTCCCCACTCCCCCTCCCTCATGAGCCCTCGAGTGTTTATAAATTGTTATTTTGTCATATCTTGCCCTGTCCCTTCACCCACCTCTCGGCCGGCCGGCCCCCAGGGAGGAGGTCACATATAGTTCCTTGCAATCGGTTCCCTCCTTCCCACCCACTCCCCTTCTACCCTCCCTGTTTCGCCACTCACACCACTGGTCCTGTAGGGCTCATCCACCCTGGATTCCCTGTATTTCCAGTTCCCATCTGTACCAGTGTACATCCTCTGGTCTAGCCAGACTTGCAAGGTCGAATTCGAGTCGTGATAGTGGGAGCGGGGAGGAAACATTTAGGAACTAGAAGAAAGTTGTATTTTTCATCATTGTTACATCGCACCCTGACTGGCTCATCTCCTCCCCGAGACCCCTCTGCAAAGGGGTCTCCAGTGGCCTACTAATGGGCTTTGGGTCTCCACTCCACACTCCCCCCATCATTCACTATCACCATCTTTGCTTCTAAGAAGCTTTCTGGTTGTACTTCTCCCAGAACAGATGTGTTGGTTATTTTAGCAATCCATGGTACTATCAATATTCTTCACCAACACCCTAATTCCAGTGCACTGATTCTTCTTTGGTCTTCCTTATTCAATGTCCAACTTGGATATGCATGTAAGGTGATTGAAAATACTGTGGATTCGGTCAGCCTTGCCTTAATTCTCAAAGAAACATCCTTGCTTTTCAACGCTTTAAAGAGGTCTTGTGCAGCACATTTACCTAATGCAACTTGTCTTTTGATCTCTTGACTGCTACTTCCATAAGCATTGATTGGGGATCTTAGCAAGATGAAATCCTTGACAACTTCAATCTTTTCTCTATTTATCATGTTACTCATTGGTCCAGTTGTCATACTTAATTGTACAGGCAAATGCACATTTAAAAAACTAAACCCACTGCCCTAGAGTTTATTCCAACTTATAATGACCCTATGAGTTGAAATGGACAGGCTGATGAGGATTGTTGTTGTTGTTGTTGTCAGGTGCTACAGAGTTGGTTCCAACTCACAGCGACCCTGTGTACAAAAGAATGAAGCCCTGCCCAGTCCTGCACCACCTTCACCATTGTTCTTTGGTTTGAACCCATTGTTTTAGCCACTGTGTCAATCCAGCTCCTTGAGGGTCTTCTTCTTTTTCATTGTCCCTCCACTTTACCACGCATGATGTCCTTCTCCAGAGACTAGTGTCTCCTGACAATATGTGCAGAGTATGTAAGAGGAAGTCTTGCCATCCTTGCCTCTAAGCACACTCTGGCCATACTTCTTCCAAGACAGATTAGTTTGTCCTTTTGGCAATCTATGCATGGTGCCTTCAATATTCTCTAGCACCACAATTCAAATGCCTAGATTCTTCTTCTGTCTTCCTTATTCAATGTACAACTTTCACATGCCTAGGAGGCAATTGAAAATACCATAGGTAGTTCTCAAAGTAATATCCTTGTGTTTCAACATGTTAAAGAGGTCTTGTGCAGCAGATTTACCTAAGGCAATGCATCTTTTGATCTCTTGACTAGAGATGTGGCATAGCAAGTGAGAACAAACACAGAGGCAGAGGACAGCATTAGGCTGCTGGGTGAGAGTTAAATAGTGTAGACGATGACTGGAGGGTCAAGTTCAGGAGAATTAGAAGCTTAGGACTTGATCACAGAAGCCCCCTTTGAACTCACTAAGAAGTCAGGACTGGGTCCTTAGAGCAGTCAAGCAGCTTAAATGATTTCAAGTGGGAGACATGGTGTGGTCTGAGTTTTAGAAATCACACTACCAGCAGACTGAAGGGTGAATTGGATGAAGCAGGACAGGGAACAGGGTTGTTACCATCTCTTGTGAGTTGAGCTTCAGAGAGAAAGCATAGGATTGTGAGGTCAGATTCATTTGTGCAAAGCTCCTCTTGCTGCTTCAGTAATATTTCTCTTGGCTAAAATTGCCCTCTCTGTAGTTATGACAATTTGCACTACTGACATATTTAAGAGGACATGCTTTAAATATCCACATTTTGAATTTATTTTCCCAATTTCGTAGGTAAATAATGACATAGTTTTAATGTGTGTCTTTTTATGAGTATTATTTTAGGTTGGGCTTTCTACAGAAACAAAAATAAGACATATATATATATATAATATATTTATATCAAGAAAGAAATATATATCAAGAAAATGGCCCCAAAAGCTGCAGAGCAGCCAAGCCCAACCCAAGAACAGTCTGTAGGTCAGATGCTAGTTGGACATCCTTCCTGATTCATGCAGCTACTAGCTGATAAACCAGGAAAATTAAACAAGAAGTAGAAATACCACAGGCCAGTGGAGACAGATTGGAGTGGATTCAAGAAAGGGAACATAAAAGACCACCAACAGCTCCCATGGGTCAGCAGGCCACTGGTCAAAGTCCTAAGAAACCAAATTCAGGATCAAGGCCAGCAGAAGAAGAAGAGGAGGAAGGACCTTCAAAACATCTCTTTATAAATATCAAACAAGTCCAAGAACACATCTTCAAGCTGTGACCTGAATGAGAGGTTGCCAAGTTGATATAAGCCCTAATTATCCCAAGGATGTTGGACATCTTTTCATGTGTTTCAAATTCCCATTTATATTTCTTATTGTTTGTACATATCCTTTGCACTTTTGTCATTTGATGGTGGTTCTTTTTCTGTTTGTTT
>NW_022111370.1:7088765-7090804 GCF_000313985.2 Echinops telfairi
TGTGCTTTTGAGATTGCTCAGTATATTCCTTCACTCTTTTGCTCAGGAGAAAGGCAGGAAGTTGAATGAGTTATTGTCAACACTATAATACACTACTTACCACTGATTAGAGTTGCTGGTCTTGCTAGAAAAAAATCCCCCACAATTTCTATTATTGATACACATCAAAAATAGAAAGAAAATCTGTATAATACATTTGTTATCTTTCTTAGGAAAACAAAATATTCTTTAAAAATATATGTGACTTAAAATGTGTGATCTAAAGGAAAAAATTCAAGTCTCAAGTTGAAATATTGAAAGATACTATTGGCAAAATATTAAGAGATTCAGCAAACATCAAGAGAAAATGGGAAGAATATGCAAACTCCCTGTACCAAAAAGAACTAGTCAGCATTCAACCATTTCAAGAGGTAGCATCTGAGCAAGAACCAATGATACTGAAGAAAGAAGCTCAAGCTGCACTGAATGCATTAGCCAAAAAGAAGGCTCCAGGAACCGATGGAATGCCCATTGACAAGCTGATGAAGGAAACAGTTATTCCATTCTGCCAAGAAAGTTGGGAGACAGTAACTTGGCCAACAGACTGGAAGAGATCTATATTTGTTCCATTACAAAGAGACTCTGAGACTTGCTCTTAATTATAGAGTAACTAAAGCTAATAAAGGAAATGATGAAGTCAAACAGTGAATACAAAATTCCAAAAGGCAGCTCAAGAACACAAAGTAAAATATTATAATGAAATGAGCAAAGTCCTAGAGGTAGCAAACCAAAAGGGAAGAACATGCTCAACGTATCTTAAACTGAAAGAACTCAAGAAAAAATCCTCCAGTTATAATCTTGAAAGATTCTATAGCAAAATGTTTTATAATGCAGGAATTATCAAACGAAAATGTTAAGAATACACCAAGCCACTGTACCAAAAAGAACTAGTTGATATCCTACCATCTCAAGAGGTAGCTTATGAGCAAAAACCAATGGTACTGAAAGAAAAAGTTCAAGCTGCACTGAAAGCATTAGCCAAAAAACAAAGTTCCGGGAATTGATAAAAATAGATCAGCAAGCTGATGAAGCAGTGGAAGCACTTGCTCATCTATGCCAGGAAATTTGGAAGAGAGCTACTTGGCCAGCTGACTGGAAGAAATCCATATTTTCACCCATTCCTAAGAAAAGTGACCCAACAGAATGGTCAAACTACAGAACACTATCACTGACATCTCATGCAAGTAAGATTTTGCTGAAGATCAGCCAATGATGGTTGTAGCACTACATGGGCAGGGAGCTGCCAGACATTCAGAGTGGATTCAGAAGAGGCCATGGCACAGGACTATAATGGCTGTTGTCAGATGGATCTTGGCTGAATGCAGAGACTATCAGAAAGATGCTTCTTTGTGTTTCATTGATTATGTAAAGGCATTCAATTATCTGTATCATAACAAACTATGGATAATCTTTAGAAGAATGAGAATTCCAGAACACTTCATTGTGCTTTTGAGGAACTTGTACATGGATCAAAAGCAGTTGTGCAAATAGAACAAAGGAGTACTGCATGGCTTAAAATCAGGAAAAGTGCGTGTTGGGGTGATATCCTTTTACCATACTTATTCAATCTTTATGCTGAGAAAATCATCAGGGAAGCTGGATTATATGCAGACGAATGTGGCATTGGGACTGGAAGAAACCTTATGATAACCTGCAGATAACTATAGAGATGATGCAACCTTGCTCGCTGAAAGAGAGGAGGACTTGAAGCCCTCACTGATGAAGGTCAAGGATTCCAGCCTTCCGTGTGGATGATGACTACATACAAAGAAAACAACAGCCCTCACAACTGGATCAACAGAGAACATCATGATAAACAGAGAAAATATTGAAGCTGTCAGGGCTTTATCTTGCCTGGGTCCACAATCAATGCTCCTGGAAGCAGCAGACAAAGATCAATCAAGGCATTGCATTAGGTAATTCTACTCTACAAGATCTCTTTAAAATTTTGAAAAGCAAAGTGGTTACTTTGAGGACTGAGTTGTGCCTGAACTGAGGCC